>NC_056687.1:39392500-39702500 GCF_018350215.1 Panthera leo
CACTAATAGAGATCAATTCAGGGAGAATTGACAAATTTCACTTTTTTCCTGATCTAGAAGAAAAAGTGTATTATCTTTCCTTTAGTGATCTGTTCTGCAAGAAGTTGCAGTTTTAATTAAATGTTTTCTCTATCGTGCTACCATGCCTTGAATTAAGATATTCCTGGGATTCCTTTTACTGTTTTCATAATATTGTGATTGTGTTTATAGATAGGAAAACTACTAAATTTATGTCTGAAAGCTTTTAAATGAATTTATTAGTAAAAAATATCTTCACAGACTTGTTAAATAGTAGTAGAGATATTTTATTTCCTCTGTATACAATGCCTGGGCAACATGTGCAAAAAAGTTTCTCAGACTTATTGCTATGCTTCCAAACTTGGCCAACACTAAGAGGTCCACAGGTTTGTGAGCCATTGAATCATATGACTGTTTAAATTCATCTTTCCCAGGGGTGCCTGGGTGGCTCAGTCGGTTAAACATCCGACCTCAGCTCAGGTCATGATCTCACAGCTCCTGGGTTCAAGCCCTGTATCAGGCTCTGTGCCGACAACTCAGAGCCTGGAGCCTGATTTGGATTCTGTATCTCCCTCTCTCTCTGCCCCTCCCACACTCATACTCTGTCTCTTTCTCTCTCAAAAATAAACAAACATTAAAAAACATAAATTAATTAATTCATCTTTCCCTGATGAGCCTGTATTTCACATTGATATGAGTCTTCTTTGCAAAGTGTCACAATTCATGTCATAGAGTTTGAGAACTAGATGAAACTATAAGAAATCATGAAATCCATTCCATTAAACGTTTCCCATACCTCAAATATATTGAGGTCTTTGAAAACATTGAAGCCTTTTCTTTATTAAATATAATCATCACTACTCCATTGTTCCAATTACTGGGCTTCAGCAGGTTGTATTTTATCACATACTCAGTTGAGCAGGTAGCCAAGGACTCACCAGAGTGGAGGCCCTCATCTTACAGAAAATAAAAAACTGATATCAGAAAAAAAGTATTGGTGTCTGCAAGGCAATCAATCTCCTCGACACTAAATCAGTCATTGGTTCCCCTAAGGTTGGGCAGAACTCAGGAAAACTGTTTGTCAGTGTCAAAAAAGAGATTATTTGGGCAAGCCCAGATAAAATCCAGCAATTTTCCTCTACCAAGTTTTCCGGTAGCAGAAATCATAAATCTTTCTTCTTTATGTAACAAATGGATAATTATTTTCTATATCTGCCAAGTTGTGAATGAGTCAATCTCTATCATTTCATAGTCAAGAAACAGGTCAGATACTAAAGATGAGATCTAACCCCTACGCAGCTGATCAGGAATTAGGAAAAATGGCTCATATTTTTGGTACAGACTCCTTAATGGGTATAATATTCAAGTATGTTAAAAAATAGACATATGATAAGTCATGACATCAGCTGAAGAAGTCTAAGCCTTCTTGCAGAAGTTCCTATCAACTGAAAAGGGAGTATTTTCTCTTTTTGGCAGTTTGGATGGCAAGAATCTATTAAAGCAGTGTTCTCTAATCCGTACTATTGTCTATACTTTCAGAGTAGCTTTACCTTAAGAATCATCCAACTTGCAAAAGAATCATGTGGTGTTGGGCATCTGGGTGGCTCAGGTGGTTAAGCGTCTGACTCGAGCTTGGCTCAAGTCATGATCTCACAGTTAGTGGGATCAGGCTCGGTGTTGGGCTCTGCACTGTGAGCATGGAGCCTTCTTGGGATTCTCTCTCTCTCCCTCTCTCAATAAATAAACAAACATTTAATAAAAGATCATGTAGTGTTGAAATTAACTATGTTTATAATGTTGGTAATGAACTATGGCAAAGCTAATGGCAGCCCATCTACTCTGTCATGCAAGCCACCCAGTTCTTAAGAACATGTTGGATTTCCAGTCACTTCAATGATTTCCTGTTGGTCAAAGTGATAAAGCAAAATCTACCTATGCTAGATCCTCTATTATATGGCAACTGACTTATTCTGGTCCAATACCTGCCTGTGGTATAGCAGCTGTACTGAGTGACTGACAGGAAAAAACGATGGTTATCCTAACTGACAGAATGGAGTGAAGTTCAAGAACTCAGATGAAGTGCAGTAAGGCTGCAAATGGATTAGTAATAAAGGCTAAAAGGCCTATTCTACATATGCAGGTGGGTGGATGAAACCAAGGGTGAGGACGGCAATCAGGAATCTCTGGCTATATGTCCAGCCGTATTTTCAAGTACGCTTCATAATGACTTCACGATCAAGCATGCTGTTTTATGACTTTATATCTTTGTTGAGGTGGCTCCCCCTTGGAAGGTTTTTGCACTCCAGCCAGCGTGATGAACTCCTACTTATCTTTTAAAACTGAATTCTGATCAAACCTTCTTAATTCTTGTATTACTCCTTTAACTGGAAAACCTGACACTCACCTCCTGCCGACACTTTGGCTAATATCTACAGGCAGTACATAGAAGATATTGAGAAACAACCCTAAGGATCTGGCTATCATGAAAATAAGATCCCCCTAAAAGATTAAACTACAAGATGAAGGTCTAATGAAATATTGTTAAGTATATTTCTACAGAAATATACACAGCCACAATAGTCAGAGTAAATTCTGGACAATGGAAATGCCACACTAGAATTGTTGATATTAGTTCAGAGTGGGAAGAGCGAGGAAGGAATTCGAGTAAAAAGGAATGTGATTCACTCTCTGCCAAGTTCTTCAGTGAATGAGGAGGACTGACCTAGAGATTAGAAACGAAGACAAAGGAGAGGCAAAAGATAATTGAACATAATGGTGTGAATCTAAATGGAGGAGGATATTTTACTAAAAAGCTGTGTAATAATCACCATGGAGCTTCAATGGAGAGAAAAAAAGACACAATCCTATTTTCCAACAGTTAGGAACATGAGTTCAAAACTGAAAGATGCAGAGAAAGTGATATCTTCAAGGTAGAGCTAGACTTCAGCTAAGAGAAATGTAGGAGAATTAGCTGGCGTATTATCTGTGACTCTTGCTTAAATTTAGTCCCAAAGGTTTCTTGAACATGAGTGAATACTGAGCCAATAAACAGAGGACTTGTTCCAACCCCCTTGGGATGGTGTTTGCCAAGTGATAAGGGCTTAAGCAAGACTAATGCTGCAGGGACTACATCAGCATCTTGCCCACCAGGTTTTGTTGAAATGGACAAGATAGACTCATACAGAAGAGGATCAAGCAGCAATAGTCCTTTGCTATGATACTCTGTTCACAAAGCAATATTTTAATAATTTGTTTTTTTAATGTTTATATTTGAGAGAGAGAGAGAGAGACCACGAGTGGGGGGAGGGGCAGAGAGAAAGGGAGACAGAGGATCCAAAGCACAGAGCCCGATGCAGGGCTTGAACTCAGGAACCGTGAGAACATGACCTGAGCTGAAGTCGGATGGTTAACCGACTGAGTCACCCAAGTGCTCCTAATTTGTCTTTTATACAGTTTGCCTAAAGGGAAAGAATACACTTAGAAAATGAACATAAACATCTAATCTTTCTATAATTATATTTATTTCTGTAAATTAATAAGTTCATATATATTGGTTTTATACATCAGTCTTTTGTGAACATTGTCAAAGTTTGAAACCCTAAAGGATCATTTCTGGAACACAGAAAAGATCACTTTTCAGGCATGTCCAGATTAGGAGACGACTCCAGATTTACTTCTATTATTGAAAATAATTCCATTAATACTGAATATCTCTATATACTAAGAAATATCCCTGTAGTGCAAAGAGAAATTATGTTTCATGTGTGTCTTGTTTCCCAATCTATGGGGCTTGGAGGTCAGAAAAAGTCTCTTGTTTTCTTTTACATCCACAACATCTAATGCAGTGCCTAGGTATGTGTTAGGCAAACATTTAATAGCTTATGGAAGGAAAAGAGCAGTGCTATAAAATGAATATTTGTGTCCCCCTAAAATTCATATCTGAAACCCAATCCCCAATGTGATGATATTTGGAGGTGGGGACTTGGGAAATTATTAGGTCACAAGTACAGGGCCTTTATTAATGGGATTGTACCCTTATAATAGAGGCCCCCAGAAAGATCTCTAACCTTTTCTGCCATGTTAGATTCCATTGAAAAGATGGCTGTCTAGATTGCAAACACGGAATCTTGATTCTGTGCTTTCTAGCCTTCAGAACTGTCCAAAATAAATTTCTGCTGTTTATGGTATACCTGGTCTATGATATTTTGTTATAGCAACCCACACAGACTAAAATAAACAGTTATTCAAAACAGTTATTCAAAACAATTATTTATAGTTAAAAGAAGCCCTTTTCCATTGAACAAGACTATAATACACTCAGAATCTAGCAACTGGTTGTCTCTGTGGCAAGTTGTGTTGCACAACAGTTGTTTCGTGTGCAATGTTGCACTAAATGGCTGATACATGCAACTTGTTGAACCATGTGGCAGATCTATGTGACGGGTTGTATCATTAGTCCTATTGTTAGATGGGGGCAGGTTTAGATTTGTGAAATACCTGACCTCTTAAATGTGTGATACAGTTGGGCACCATGGGAATTTTTCCAGCTCTCTCAGTGG
Organism: Panthera leo; assembly: GCF_018350215.1. Taxonomy (NCBI): domain Eukaryota; kingdom Metazoa; phylum Chordata; class Mammalia; order Carnivora; family Felidae; genus Panthera; species Panthera leo. The sequence continues at coordinate 39,397,078 of NC_056687.1, forward strand.
ATGTCTGAAAGCCCTTTTTTTTTCCCTAAATGAATGGCAGATTTAATATAGATTTTGTTTAAACTGCATGACATTATGTAGTATGTTTAAAACAGAATATTTAACATATGAATGATTTTGATAACTTGAACTGCAAATGCTATTTTCTCCAAAATCTTGGGGATTTTTCATCTACATTGAAGCAACTGAAAAGTTTCCAGGATAAGAAAAGGTATTTGGGAAGGGAGTTTTTAAACCAAAACACGTTTTTTTTTTCCCCCTCAAATCCAAATAGGCTATGGAGAACAAATTATGGTTTTGTAAGGTTAATTTATAATTTACTTCCATTGATTGTCTTAACAAATGTTTTCTTAATAAGATGGAAGCAAATGAAAAAGCCTATGTAAGACAGGAAACTGGGCAGAGAACCAGGAACCGTTCTCCTAAGATATAAAGACACAGAAACCAATTGCTATGGGTTCCACTCCATCCAGTCAAACAGTGAACCAACAGTGTGCTCAGCAGTAGAGCTAAATTCATGAATCTAGTGCCGAAACCATAGAGATGGAAATCCAAGAGAGAAAAAACAGGAGAGGAACTGGGGAAGAAATTGTGAGAAACACAAGAAATCAGAGCCAATTAGTCAAACTAAAGTTAAAACTCAGTACATCACGCAAGAATTATGAGCCCTACCCACTTGATGCCCAACCCTGAGCTACTATAAAATGATTCCTACCTTCAGAAAAGATATTGTCTACTTTGGAGGTAAGAGTAAAGGGTCAAATTAGGCTATATGAAACCGCTACAGGGCAACCAAGTTCTAATTGGTAAAATAATAAATTACAAGATGAGTTCAAAGATAGAATAAAAAGTATGTGTGGATTTAAAGTCAATATCTGGAGACAAGAGGGTCCAGACCCTTAACTATATCTGCATATAGGGTTAGCACTGAAAGGAGCCTGCCAAGGCAAAGAAATACTCTTTACATCCTGCTTTTGCAAGTTTATCTTTCTGCCATCAATGAACTTATTTCTCCTGAAGTTCTAAGAGAAATGGTAAACAGTGTAATTCCCTATCTTAACATAGGCAGATTCTGATTTTGATGAAATTGTTTTGAGGTGTTTTTTTGTTTTCGTTTTTGTTTTTAATAATCACCAAGTCACCATCACAACACGTTCCTGCTACCTTTTCTTCTGTGAGGCTATCGTGTAGACACAATCCTAAAAAAGATGAACTACTCTTATTAGATAAATGACAATCTTCCAGCAATTTATTAAGTAAGAATTGTGCACTTGTACTTTAAAGCATAAATTTTAGTCACCATTATCTTTTTGCTTCACTGTAAATTTCTTTATATTTTCCTCTCTGTTATATTCCCGAGTTTGATTTATCCAATATGTTGAAAAACTCATATTAAAGACAAATGAGTTGATGCTGGGCATGTCTCATAAAACATGTTTGGACAATAAGTTTTGATGGATAGGAAACCTTTTCGATCAAACTCGCAGTTGGTTTTCAAAGGTCGTTTTTTTGTAACCCAAATTCAATTAGTCTTATAAAATGTGAATTAGTCATGTCCATCCAATTCCCAACATATCCTGACCCAGTAGCATATGGAGCTGGTGATAGGTATGTCAGAAATAGCAAATATACCTTCAGTTTCTTCCTGTCCATTCCACTTGATGAAGTCCAATTAAACCAAAGAGGAATTGGTCTTCCAGAGAAAATTTCAGTGACTACTGAAGTAAAAGATCATTGCCTCTAAAAAATTTGGTTGGGGGAAGAGTCAGTGTTTATTTGTATCTGAAGATAGATCTCGTTATAATATCCTTTTCATTAGTTTTTCTCATCACAAACAGATGAAAACTCATTGTAGAAATTGTAATAAAAAAAAACCTTAGAATTAACCATTATTATTTTAGATACTTTTAAAATGGCTTTTAATGGTTTTCCTTATATAATAGCTTTTATGTCTGATACTCAGGTATTCTCAGGAATACTGCAAAATCTGCTAAGTATCATGTATTGTTTTCTAACATTTTGAGATAAAAAGCATACAAATAAGGGGAAAAAAAGATATAATTAAGCTAATAAAAGGGTGTTTTTTTTTTCTAAAAAACTTCTTGGTAACATTTGACTATTAGTATTTTATAATAAAAGCAGTATTCCATGCTACTCACTGAACAATATTTCCTTCTATAAAAATCTAAAAGACGTTGTAATTATAAAAAAATAACTGGAAGGCTTTCTGACAGGAAAATGCAGAGAACTTTCTTTTCTAGCAGGTCAAGCTATTTAAAAAAGTAGAAGAAAGTTTCTTGTTCATGGTTCCACTAACAGTTTCACATAGGCTGAAAAAGGAACTATATGATCTGGTGACTGGGCAGTGCACTTTTGTTTCTCCGGCCCTCCCTGCCCCTGTGCTGCTGAAAACAAACATGGCTTGAGAAAATGTATGAAAACAGTGATCTTATTGTGCCTGTCTTAGTGCAGTTAGATGATTGAGAAGCACAACATGCTCCACAGATGTGGAAACCATGTAATTCTGAGCTTCTTCCAGGAAAGAATGAGCTTTGATAGGCTGGAACTAAAGCTTCTTTAAAGGTGCAAAATAACCGTGAATTTCCTATTACCATGGACAACTATTTCAGATATTCACAGCCAATTTAAGCATGGTGGCTAACAGCTGTTCATAATATTGCTGCCTTAGAGTACATATACCTTCTAATAAGAGTGAGGGGTACATTCCTCACTCTTGCTTTTTTTTTTTTTTTTTAAGAAGTTATAACCATGTTATTTTGGCTTAACTTCTGGTTCACCAGTTTACTTGATTTGGTGAGATTTGCAAATGTACGTAGACCTTTTATAAAGGACATCTAGAAGTAGTACTTTCTTGTTTTCTAAAAGTTTGAATTTTGCCTCAAAAATGCATTTTATATTTTAGAAATTTCTAGAAGTTTAACACAAGTTTATATTAGTTGCAAAGTTTGAGAAGTAAGTTTTCCAATTTCTCCTCATTCTAAGGACAATAATTTAACTATATAGATAATTGCCCAGAGATGCAACCCACATAAATTACAGTACTTGCCCATTTCATTTTATCATTAATAGAATTTTAGTTCAAAGACAAAATTGAATACAATGGAAATGGAATGTGTTTTCATAATACCTGTTAGAAAGTCTACTTTTTGATGGAATACATAAGTTTGAATATCTACTTGAAAGTTCTGTCTTTTGGGGCACCTGGGTGGCTCGGTGGGTTAAGCGTCCGACTTCGGCTCAGGTCATGATCTCACGGTCTGTGAGTTCAAGCCCCGCGTCGGGCTCTGTGCTGACAGCTCAGAGCCTGGAGCCTGTTTCAGATCCTGTGTCTCCCTCTCTCTCTGCTCCTCCCCTGTTCATGCTCTGTCTCTCTCTGTCTCAAAAATAAATAAACATTAAAAAAAATTTTTTTTTTAAAAATAAAAAAAAAGTTCTGTCTTTTGACCTAGAGAGAAGTTTTATAATAAGTACACTAAATTTTAATATTAATTCAGATCTGTGAAATTGGCTTCAATCTGAGAAATCTCAATGGCATAGATAACAAAAGTCTAGTATATAATAGGTTTATACGTATCACTCAACAAATACCAATAAAAGAAGGAGGAGGAGGTGGAAGAGGAAGAAATGGGGGAGGGTGTGCGTGAAATTTGGGTGCTAGTTATAACTTTAATATGTATTTCTGGAAATAGGAATCATGCAATACTAGTAATTTCTTTCCCCACATTAATTTCTCAAAGTGGAAATGAATTGCCTTGGTTTCAGAGGACAATTTATACCCATAGACATTGTACATTGGAAAAACACTCATAGGTATCTGAAAATAGATGACTGAATCTACTGTGTACCCTGAAAATCATTTTATAATCAGGCCTTCAATTAATCACCTTTTCCAATTGAGGAAAATTTATGAGAATTGAGGCACCGTTTGTACTTTAGAAAGTCTTGTACTTTCCCAAGCCTTTTTATTTGCTAGGTTTGGGAACTCAGACTGATAAAGTTCAAAATGTTATTGCATTCACTTGGATAATCATGTTTCAACATCACAGAGAATATTACTATTTTATAAGAACCACCTATTTACAAACTCCATGATGTAACAAAATGTAAAGTGCAAACCTAGATTCACTATACATACATTTCCAATTCATTTTCAAAAGTTTATTTGTTTTTGTTTTGTTTCTTAAAGGGATGTAGTCAATGAAAGGAAGATTGTCTTAAAATATTTTAACCACGATGGTTGATGGAAAAGATAGAATACTGAAAAATGTTGTGATATTTTCATTTCAAAGGTCATTAATGTAGTTATTAATATTGAAATGTATATTTTATAGAAAAATGTTAATGGACGTCAGTGTTATTAAAACTTGTTTCCTTTTCCAAAAAAATTTTACTATATAATACTATTATAGAAAAGTTAGCTTTGCAGTATCTGAATTTTAATCTACCTCATATTCAGTGTTAAACTTCAGAATTTCTGGAAATAGGAATCATCCAGAAATGAAATGCAACTATACTTATTAGAGTTACATATTTTTCTAAATTGGATAAATGGTTGATATATTTTGTCATTTTGATATGAAAATGTTCTCATGATTAAAATTATATACAAAAGTATAAAACTATTTAAAACTGAGTAAAATAGTGTTTATTTTTCCAAATACTACTTGGATTCATTTCCCCCTTAAAAAGTATTAAATTTATAAATAATAATCAATCCTAAACCTCCTTAAAACTTGTTACTGAGTCTAAATATACAAAGCTTTTATGTTTGTTTTTTTCTCTGATTAAGTGACAAAATAAAGCCTTCTCAAAACAATAAATTTAAACACTACAAATGGATCACCTTCCCACACTAATAATAATAACTTATCTTCATGTAAATAGTACTTACTATGGAGTTGGCACTAATCTAGGCTTTCTGTATATATGTATATGTACAATAATTAATTCTTACCATATTCTTTTAGGAGAATGACATAATGTTATTGATATAATATTACTTTTCTTTAGAATACAGTATAGCTCAAATATGAAAAATCTTTATGATTTCCTAAATTCCCAAGTACCACCACTATAGCAAGTCATAAATGATAAAATATAAATAAAGATGATATTAATAAGATATTCTTATTAATCAGCTGGGCTCTCTCTCATCATTTTTAAGTAATTTATACCTGGTTCCATAATAATATAAAGTCATATATTATCAAAATTGCAAACTGCCACAGTTTAGAAACTTGGAGTAACTTGTTAGTAAAGAGATACAGCAAAGAGACTATTCTATTTTCATTGTGCAAAGGGTCTACAAAGAGGAAATCTTAACAAAAAAGAGAAAAAAAAACAGTGGGGAAGTAAAAAGAGGTTTTGTAACTTCTCTTTAAAAACCGATGTTATTGTGATCATTATGTTTTTCACTGTGCCCTGTGGTTATTATCTCAGGGGAGGAAAAAGGCTTAATAGCATGAAAAGAAAGTTTCAAAATTTATGTTTTTATGACAGCATCTATTTAGATCAGACCAGAAACTGGCACATAAACTAGTTCCCACAAAATGAGTCACTTGAGATGATAACATTCATTTGTTGAAATCAATGTTGTTTTGAAAATCAGCGCTGCCCTCACAATCCATTAAAAAAAAGGACTAATTTATTAGTCTTATTTTCTTCCCCAAACAAACACTTCTAAAAAAGGGGGGTGGGGGGGGCATAGCGTGATTCTATTTGTAAATTATACATTAGGAGTATAGATTAATAGGAAGAGATAGCAATGATAACGATAGGGCAGTGGAATCCGAAACTTGATGCCTCATTCAACCACATCTTCAATTAACTTGTATGCGTTATTCACATTTTTCAGGAATTCCTAACAATCTTAATCTAACTTCCCTATCATCCAAAATGGCCACATAGGCAAGAATGGCCCAAAGCTGACTCCAGTGAATCTAGCAAGGAAATGGCAAATGTAAGAAAACTAATTGATTTTTATTTGATTATCATTGATAAATTCAACATTTTAAAAGTTTACTCCAACAAAGTGAAAATAAAATTCCATGAAGTTACATCTATATACATATTGATAAAACAGCTTGGCCAATGGAGACAAGTAAAAAACAAACAAAAATGAAAATCATCTACAGAAACATGGTTGTTACTTATCTGGCAAGTGAATTGATCAATAAAAGACAGTTAACCAGTTTATGATAAACCATAAGGTAGTAGGAAAAATCTGGCTTTTGAGTCAGACAGAAAATGTGGTTCAAAGCCTGGACTCTAAACTTATCTGGTTTTTTTTTCTATATTTTTTTCTTTAAAAAATTTTTTTAACATTTATTTATTTTTGAGAGAGTGAGCAAGAGACAGAGTGTGAGCAGGGGAGGAGCAGAGAGACAGGGAGACACAAAATCCGAAGCAGGCTCCAGGCTCTGTGCTGACAGCTCAGAGCCTGACGTGGGGTCACACTCTTGAACCGTGAGTTCATGACCTGAGCTAAAGTGGGATGCTAACTGAGCCACCCAGACACCCTCTTTTTTTTTTTCTTTCTTTGAGATTTTACTTTTTAAAGTAATCTCAACACACAGTGTAGGGCTCAAACCCACAACTCTGAGATCAAGAGTCACATGCTCCACTGACTGAGCCAGCCAGGTGCCCCTTATCATCTTTTTAGTTCCTCTAAGTAAAGTAACCTGTATCTCAGCCTTGGAGTCCTGATTACTTGATTAATAAATTAAGTTTAAAAAATCATTTTTAAGACTTTTATAATAATTAAATAATATAGAGATTATAAAGAGCTTCACACAAGGAGGACAAAGTGTAGAGAATTTTGTCATATTTGTACATATGTGTTCTGGGCTGAATTGTCTCCCTCAAAATTCATACATTGGAGCTCTAATTCTTTTTTTTTTTTTTTAATTTTTTTTTTTTAACGTTTATTTATTTTTGGGACAGAGAGAGACAGAGCATGAATGGGGGAGGGGCAGAGAAAGAGGGAGACACAGAATCAGAAGCAGGCTCCAGGCTCTGAGCCATCAGCCCAGAACCCGACGCGGGGCTCGAACTCACGGGCCGTGAGATGGTGACCTGAGCTGAAGTTGGACGCTCAACCGACTGAGCCACCCAGGTGCCCCTGGAGCTCTAATTCTTAGTACCATAGAACATGACTGTTTTTGAAGATTGCCTTTAAATAGGAAATTAAGTAAAAATGAGGCCTTCATGGTGGGCCCTAATCTAATCTTACTTGTGCCATAGGAGGAGACAATTTGGACACTCAAAAGAGACACCAGGGATACCTGCACACAGAGGAAAGACCATATGAAGACACAGCAAGATGGCAGCCATCTGCAAGCCAAGAAGAGATGATCCAGAAGAACTCATCCTGTTGACATCTCAGTATTGGTCTCCCAGCGTGTAGAACTATGAAAAAATAAATTTCTGTTGCCTGGTATTTTTTTTTAATTATTTTTTTAACATTTATTTATTTTTGAGAAACAGAGTGAGACAAAGCATGAGTGGGGGAGGGACAGAGAGAGAAGGAGACACAGAATCTGAAGCAGCCTCCAAGCTCTGAGCAAGCAGTCAGCACAGAGCCTGATGTGGAGCTCAAACCCACAAACTGTGAGATCATGACCTGAGTCAAGGTCGGACGCCCAACCGACTGAGCCACCCAGGCGCCCCTCTGTTGTCTATGTTGTCTAGTATTTTATTGTGGCAGCCCTGGTAAACTAATATAATTTGCATATGAAAAAATAGCAAATGACCCCAACGTAGGCAAATGTCTAATGCTGTATGTCATAGTTGTTAGACACATGCCTCGTGATGTGTTCCGAAAACTACACATATTATTTCATTTAATCCTTAAAATAGTGATAATGGGTTAAGTGCTATTTTAATGTCCATTTTACAAAGAGGAAACTGAGTCACAGAAGTTTTCAATGACCTAACTACGGTCACAGAGTTAGCCCAAAACTAGAGCCTAACCTCACAACCACTATGCTCTGAAAGAAACAGCAAAATTAATAATAAATGAGTAAGCATTCAGTTTTACGGGCATCTAGTACAAACTGTACATCCTTATGCATCAAAGACCATGAAGGCATGAAGTCCCACAGGCTTTGTAAAGAAAGAAGGAAAAGTCATATAGACTTTAAACCTAATTTGGGCATACATGAGTGCATGTTATCAGATCTATTTTTACAAGGACTTTTCAAAGCTCGTTTTCATGAGGAATGTAGATGACACACACAGTTCTTAGAACACTAAGAGCTGTTTTCAGTGTAGCCTAGACTATAATTTTAGAGTCCCTTGGCCCTATCAGTTCCATATACACACTGATTAATTCCATGAGCAAAACCACAAAAGAGATATAACTCAGAAGGAAATAAAAGCTGACTATCTTATCTGACCCACAGTTAAAATGCTCATATTTTTTACTTGAAAAATTGTATTTCATTTTGCTAAAGTAATTTGGTGGAAGGATTTGAACAGGTCAAATATCTGAATTATATATTATCCTAACAGAAACTCGGCCTGATAATTTAAATTACTGTTAATAAAATATTGATATGGAGAGGCCCTAAGGGATATAAAATAAGAAATTGATACAATTGATAAGAAATGTTGAATATCAATTACTTATAAATAAATGTATCTGTAAAGATTAAAATAGCATGGTTAGTGATGAAAAACTACTTATTACCAGATGTCAATCACTTGTCCAGAAAGACAAAAACCCTTTTATGCATTTTTCATAAATATGAGAAAAATACCTAGTAAAGTTTATTTAATACCATTGCTTTTTATTGAAATGCTCTTTTAATTTTTTTTTAATGTTTATTTATTATTGAGAGAGAGAGAGAGACAGAGCATGAGTTGGGGAGGGGCAGAGAGAGAGGGAGACACAGCATCCTAAGCAGGCTCCAGGCTTGGAGCTGTCAGCACAGAGCCTGACGTGGGGCTCAAACTCACAAACTGGGAGATCATGACCTGAGCCAAAGTCAGACGCCTAACCACCTGAGCCACCCAGGCGCCCTGAAATGCTTTTGTTTTTGATGGAGGAAAAGAAAACTTTATCTGATGATTCTATAAACAAAATAATAAATTCTAATATTTAATTATGTTAAAACAGTATTTTCTAAAAGAAAAATTTAATGTTTATTCATTTTTGAGAGAGACAGAATGTAAGACAGAATGTAAGTGGGGGAGGGGCAGAGAGAGAGGGAGACACAGAATCTGAAGCAGGCTCCAGGCTTTAAGCTGTCATCACAGAGCCTGACACGGAGCTCAAACTCAGGGTGAGATCATGATCTAAGCTGGAGTTAGATGCTTAACTGACTGAGCTACCCAGGCACCCCCATGTTAAAGCAGGATTTTCATTCACTTATCCAATCTTACTCTTTATGTGCCCTAAAATCTAGAAGGATTGTACTTTAAATGTTTCCTCTAGTTGTAAGAGCAGTACATAACAATTGTGGAAAATTTTAATAAAGCAAATACTAGCACTTGTATTCCTTCACCATTATGGATTGGCATTATTCAGATATTGATTTGATATACTGCATTTAATTTGGTATTTGTATATATGTGTTTGTGCCCTGAAAATTTGATTCATGTATTAATTTATTATTTAGGTTAACAAATGTATATTTTGAATAACTATTCTGTACTACAGCAACAGAATACAGGAGTGACATCTATGTATTCTAAGGTGGAGAAATCCATAGATGGAAAAAAGACCAGGAATCAGACTTGGACATGTTGAGTTTTAGATGTGCATTAAACACTGAAATAAAGTTGAGCAAACGGTTGACTATAGAATTGTGTGGTCCAGAAGAAAAGTCTGGTCTGCATATGGAACATCTGGGAGTAGAAGTTATTTAAAAATTTTTAATGTTTATTATTCATTTTTGAAAGAGAGAGAGACAGAACACGAGCAGGGGAGCGGCAGAGACAGAGGGAGACACCGAATCCAAAGCAGGCTCCAGGCTCTGAGCTGTCAGCACAGAGCCCTATGTGGGACTCAAACCCATGAACCGTGAGATCATGACCTGAGCCCAAATCAGCTGCCTAATCGACTGAGTCACCCAGGTGCCCCAGAAGTTATTTAAAACCAGAAGGCCATATAAAGCAACAAAGATGTAGAGTATGGGTAGAGAAGGGAAGAGGCCTGGGACTGAGCACTGAAGGACTTCAATATTAAAAGAGTGAGAAGAAAAGGATGAATCAGCAAATAGGACAGGGAAGGAGCAAACAGTGAGAGAAGAGGAAAACAAGGAAAGTTTATCTATCAAGTAGGGGAGAGTTCAAACTCTGTTAAATTGTGCTGATAGATCAAGTGCGACAAGAAATAGGAACTGACTGTTGGACTTAACAGGAGGAGGACATTGGTGATCTTGATGAGAGCGATTTCCATGGAACATTAGGAAAGAAAACCAGCCTGAGTGGAGTCAGGGGAGAGTGGAACGATAATTAGAGTGAGCATGTACAGGTCACACTTTCTTTAAGTTTTACTGAAAGGAAACCAAAAAAGAAAGAAGAAGAAGAAAAAAAAAAGGAGTGGTATTTCAGAAGGAAATGGGAAATGGGGCCAAAATAAGCTGTCATTCTTTTTTTTTTTTAAGAGGAAAAATAATATCTGGTTTGAGTGCTAATTAAAATGATCTAAAGGAGGCTGCCTGGGTGGCTTAGTTGGTTAAGCATCTGACTCTTGATTTGGGCTCAGGTCATGATCTCAGGGTTGTGAGATTGAGCCCTGAGTGGGCTTCACGCTGAGCATGGAGGCTGCTTGGGATTCCCTCTCTCCCTCTTTCTCTCTGCCCGACCCTCTCTTGTGCACACAGTCTCTCTCTTTCACTCTCTCTCAGAAGAAACAAACATTAAAATGATCTAAAGAGGAGCAAAAATCTGGTGGTATAAGAAAGATGCCTTGGAGCAAGAAAGGGGTAAGAGGTGGAGCTGTAGGAGGAGGCGGGAGGGCAGGGGATGTGACGGCAGGTGAGGACAGGCAGTCATGACAGTCTGAAATGACGCCTTTTGATGACTGAATGGACTAGAGATAGGACAGAGTAGACACAAAAGGTGAGAGAGAATTTCATGGATTCATAGTGAAAACCATCAGGGTAATGTGTTTGTTCGCCACTCATGTTCAGCTAATTGGATGTTGATTTGGATTTAGGTGGTATTGGCTGGTTCATGGGATGGCCACAAAAGCAAAATAAAGGTTTTCATCAAATTTTTGACATTTGATATTAACTCATGAGTTTGTTTCCTGTGTTATCAAATATTCGTTAAACATTATTTTAGTGCTTGTAAATGAATACATGCAATCATATATTGAAATCTCTCCCTATTTTTACAATTATGTTTCTACTTATATATATAATATTTCAATAATTATAGAATTTGAGAATCAAACGAGAACCACTTGAAAGAAGAAAGGTATTCGAAAGAACATAAGAAATTACAAAGGGATTTCAAAGGAATAAACTATTTTAGTAAAAACCTATTACTACATAACAATTCACTGCCAAATTCAGTCTTCAAAAACAAGAGCTATTCATTTGCTCCCATTTATGCAATTTAAGTATTACTTGGTGGGAATAGATCATTTCTCCTTCAAAATGTATCAGCTAAAGCAATTTGACTAGAAAAATTACTTCTAAAGTGGAGTCACTTACATGACTATTACTGCTGGCTGGCCCTAGGAGCAGACTGGGGATATTTGAAAGATTGTAATGTATTTTAGAAATCAATATTTCATGATGGATATGAATTTAGATTAGAAGAGTTTTTATATATTCCATTATTTTCCAAAAATCTTTTCAAAACTTACTAATTCTACTTAAAAATTTTGTCGGAATAGCTTTCCTATCTCTCTTAGGTATTTGCTGTTCTTTGCATGATCTATTAATGTAACTATTTAAGTTCTTTCATTCCTTATAATTGTTAAAATATGTAAAACTTTGCTTGTGCCTCTGGTATAGTTTTTGACACATCTTATACGTTTAAAATGATGTTGGGTACTAAATATCAGCCATCATAATTTGTTTTCTATTTTATACAGTACTTTTTAGCCCAGATTTGCTGTGCTTTGTTCATTTTCTGTGTTTATTTTTTAATTGTTGAGGTGTGTTGTTTTGTTATTTTTTTAAAGATTTCTAATCATGTTGATTTAATTAAATAATGTAACTCTAAAGTTTCTTCTTTGAGAAATACATTGAGGTTTTCTTTGGAATATCATCTAAGTTCATGTATTGAAGAATTTTTCATGAACTCTTAATGTGAAATCATATTCTCAGTTTGGTGGCTAGGTTCAATGTTTCCCCTTTAAGGGTGGCCTCATGATTAGTCACTAAAGTATTTTATTTCATTCTAAGTATATTATACCAGTTACTTGATTGGCTAAAGCTTTTAGTGTGTAACAAAATTATTGCACCAGATTCATGGCTGAAAACCGTTTTACAGAATCATCTCTTTTTTTAAAAAAAAATTTTTAATGTTTACTTATTTTTGAGAGACAGAGAGAGAGAGAGACAGGGCATGAACTGGGGAGAGGCAGAGAGAGAGGCAGACACAGAATCCAAAGAAGGGTACAGGCTCTGAGGTGTCAGCACAGAGCCCAACACGGGGTTCGAACCCACAAACCGTGAGATCATGACCTAAGCCAAAATTGGATGCTTAACTGACCAAGCCACCCAGGTGCCCCCAGCATCATCTCTTTTGTAGAAATGCAATATTTTTATTCATATTAATGGTCTGTTACTAAATAATTAATTGTGTTTGCCAAAACACAATGAATAATCCATTCATTGTAAAGTCATACAAATACAAGAGTATTCTATTATTTTTACTGCGATATAGACAAGATATTAGCCTCTTATGTCTAGAATTATTGTTTGCTAATCCTAAATTATATATTATATCTGTGTGTAAAATGTCACATATCTGAATTTTATTTATCTCCCCCAATACTTAAAAATACTTTAAAAACACTTTTCAAATGTATTTAAACCTTAAAAGACTGTTACCTTTTTATTCACAGAATGCCTCTTCCTACACTCACAGCGTCTCGAGCCTAACAGTACGGTAAGTCTCTTGTGATAAGTTCATCTTAAATATTCATGTTTTTATGACTTCTTAAATTATCCTAATCATTTCATCCACTTGGATATAAAACAGAGAAAGAACTGTACTAATCACAAGGTTAATAGCATTGCAGTCTAAGTGTGTTTACTGAAATCACATATCCCTTCTTTTGACTATAATTTTGCAAACTAGACCTCAGGGTTTGTTTTTACACTATTATTGTAATTTTATTGAAAAGTATTACTTAGTTAAGTTAATATTTTAGCACAGCAACCATTCATTATTCATGTTTTCTAAGTTTATTATTGATAAGTTAAAATATTTCAATGACCTATCTGTATGTAATATCACAAAACTCACAACTATTTGACTTTCATTATTTGCATACTAAGGAAATGACTCTTACAGTATTTCTATGGAACAGAAAAATATTTTCTTCATGAACTTCATTAACATGGATATTTGTCTTCTTGGTTTGGAATTACACTTGTCACAACATGAGCATATTCTATGTGAATTAAATGCTTCCTAGGTGATATAAATAAATATATTCCTGTAGCCAGGCTGACTAATAGCTAATTATTTTTATAGACAAGCTTCTGTGGCAGAATTTGTGAGGTTTATAGGTATATTTTAATGCCATTTCAACAAATGCACCTCTGTGCCCAAAGAATAAGCCTAGATTGTGGAGATCGTCTCCTGGATTTCCAGGACTACTTGACAAGTAAAAAACATGTTTATATTTTAAGTTTGCTATTATTCTATTATTTGTAGCTTTATTTCTTCTTCTATTCTTGTTCTAAATATAATTTTTATCTTCCATTTTGAACAGCATAGTTTTTCCCCTTCAGTGTAACTAAGGACTATATCAGACAGTAAATCCTTTTTATTGCGATCTATAGGTAATAATACACTACATTTAATTTCCCCAGGTAAAGAAATCTTATAAGAAAGATAAATTTTATTACGACCGCTATTCTAGAATGTAGAAATGCACTTTGTTAATATCATTACTGCAGTTTTTGCCAGTTTTTAAAGACCCAACGTCCATATGGGAATTTTTGATGTTATCATTATAATCCTTTATATATATATATATATATGAATATGTGAATATATATATATATATATATGAAGATCACACACACAAGTAATGCCTCAGTAAATGAAAACCTAATCTAAATAAATATCAACACCTAGAGTGTTATGACCTAGATCAGTGATAGCAGATCTCTTGACTGGAGTCCTGTGTTCTCCATTTACTACCTGTTTGTTTTTTTCTTTATTTATTCATTGTGAGCTACTAAATTTTTCCAAGTTTCAAAATTCTTATCTGTAAAATGCGATTTTTACCCAGGACCGTGGTGAAGATTTAAGGAGATAACATATCTAAAGGGTGATGTATTTCTGGTACATAGTAAGCACTTGCTGTATGTTAATTAATTACTTTTATTGTATTTTTTTCATATCAATATAATTTTAAATGGAAAATATATGCACACAATTATGTGTGTCTTTGTGAAAAAAATTACTACAGTTTAGGGAAATATATGATGAATAGTATATAGTGGATGCCACAAAGAAATTTGAATAAGATCTAGATATTTCAAGAAAAGGAGATCTTTTTATTTTATCTTTCTTTAGAGAGAGAGAGAACATGTGCGAGTGGAGGGTGAGAAGGATAGAAGCAGAGAGAGAATCTTAAGGAGGCTCCATGCTGAGCATGAGCCCAACATGGGGCTCAATCCCACGGCCCTGGGAAAATGAACTGAGCTGAAATGAAGAGTTGGATGCCCAAACCAACTGATCCACCCAGGCACCCCTACTTTTAATTGATGTTTTCAGAAAAGACTCCACAAATGAATAACATACTTTTGTAATATCTGACACAGATTTGGAAGTTAATTTTGTTATTAAAATAAACTATATGGATAACTGGCTAGATGACACAGGTGCACTTTCAATAATACTAGAGATAATATATATTTTTGAATTAAAATGGATTTAATTCTCTCTCTATATATGTATATGTGTGTGTGTATATGTGTGTGTGTGTGTGTGTGTGTGTGTGTATGGCTTCTAATTGAATTCTCTATTATATTTGAGTCCTTCAGGTGTGTCCAAGAAACAAAGCAAAGTACAATTGTTTTTAAAAGTCATAGGTTAAAAAGTATGCGAAATATTTTTTAGAAAACATTTCAATTGGTTGCTGCACAGATAATAACCTTCAGCATGTGGTCATGAATTAAATGCAAAATAACATCAGGAGCCCTGCTTCAAGAAATAATTAGGCCTTCTGCAGAGTCATTCAGTAAAATTACATTATTGTGTTCAACTGAGAGGAGCTGTGTAGAATTGTATTTGTAAAATATAATTGCAGGGACAGCTGGCCTGAAAAAAGGAAGAATCTTAATAATATATGTTGCTGAGGTGGTTGGTTGTTTACTCCCCATTATGAAAGTGGTTGATAAGAAGAACAGGCATTGTTGCATGGGAGAGAGAAATTAATTCAGGAAAATAATGATGTGGCTTCTCTTGCAGTTTAACTGAATTTTAAAGTGAAATGTATTGTTAGCCAAGCAAGCAACATGCCTTGAGGATTTGTTCTCCTTGCTCCTACTCCTGAAGCTTCAAATCTTCTATGTGGCCTTTCTCAGTTGGTTTCCTCTTTTATTTTCTTAACTTCCCCCTTGTAATGTAAACATGGGAAAGAGAAAGTGGTAGAAGAACAAAGGATAAGCATACAAAATAACTCCACTCCCTCTGCAGAAAGATTTAATAGGGAAATGGTACCACACTGAGATTTTATGAAAAGATTGATAATAGTGTGTTCATTTAAACCAAATGGGGAGCCACTGTATGTTTTGCCATTTTAAAGTTAATTTCACTTTTTACTTAAAGGCCTTCTAGACTTTTTTCTACCCTTTGTCAAATAAGACAATTAATTTTATCAACATGGCCTTTCAATGCCATTGTAAACTCACATGTGCTAAAATAAATGTCTTGACACTCTCATGAACATGAATTATACAGAAAATCACATGAAATATGGGGGCTAGTATTTCATATACAATTTACTGTCATGTAAATTAAACACAAATCAAGGAAAGACAAAGAAATATTTTGGTTATTAACTCCAGAGAGAACTATAAGTTTTAATATGATATTTAACAGTAAGCTAATTTTTAAATGGCTTTGGAGACATAAATGAATATCAAGTAAATACTCATCCCTAAAAATAAAGGCATTATTAAATGAATATATTAATAATTTCTTGAAAAATAAAAATTTCTATCTTTATTCAATGTCAGAATACCTCTCTCTTTAAAACTATTGGGTGACTGAGTGGGAGAGAGCCAAAGCATAAGAGACTCTTAAAAACTGAGAACAAACTGAGGGTTAATGGGAGGTGGGAGGGGGGGAGGGTGGGTGATGGGTTTTGAGGAGGGCACCTTTTGGGATGAGCACTGGGTGTTGTATGGAAACCAATTTGACAATAAATTTCATATATTGAAAAAAATACTATTGGGGTGACTTTTATTTATATTTGTTAAAACAAAGTCTGTAATTTTCAGGTAAAATATCCAAAGACAAAGTTTTACTTCTACAGCAAATATTTATTAAGGCTATTATGTGTGAGTCACTTCTATGCCGGAAACAATGTAGAGTACACTCAGGGAGGTGATATGCAAAAGTGAAGGTGGACATTACATATTTAAAATAATGTCAGTAGTGGTAAGTGTAATGAAATAAAAATAAGCAGAGTAAGGAGATCAATGAAAGATGTACAAATAGGTTGGTCAGGGAAGGCCTGTCTGAGGAGGTGAAATTTAAGCAGGGTTCCATCTTTTATTCTGGTGTTTTTTTGAGAATTCTGTAATAATTTTCTTTATTCTGAATTTAAGGAGACAAAATTATAAGATATATATGGAAGAATTCTCTTCTATTTGTCATAGGAAACCAAATAAATCCCCTCAAATATATATTGCTGTTATTCACAAAAATGTTTTTGTTTGCTTCACTTATATAGAAAATGTGATTTAAATAAGGCAGTAGTAGATATTTAGAACCCATCTCTAGTTTATTATATCTCATAATCTTATGGGTCAATAAGTCAGGCAGAACTTAGCTGGGCTATTCTGTTCCATGTGATTTTAGCAAAGGCCACTTTGGTATTCAGTGGCATGGCTGTTTTAGAAGGTCCAAGGTGGTTTACTCATACATCCGGGGCCTTAGTGGGGATGACCAAAGGCTGAGCTTGGTCAGGGGCTGTCAAGGAGGATGTCCATGTGTGCTAGTCAGCATGGCAATCTCAGGTAGTCAGAATTCTTATGTGGTGGTTCACGGCTTCCTGAAAGAGTGTTCCAAGAAACAGAAAGTAGATACTCCTAGCCTCTTAAGGTCCAGACCCAGCACCTGTCCACAGCCTTACTGTGGCCGCATGTTATTGACCAACGCAGAGCACTCACCCAGATTCAAGGTGGTGTCATAGGCTCCACTTCTTCGTGAGGGTAGCATCAGAGTTTGCAGCTATCTTGAATCTGCCCACTATCCATTTAAAAAGTTACAAAATTGGGGCACCTGGGTCAGTTCAGTTAAGCTGGGTAAGTTCAGTTGGGGCACCTCAGTCAGTTAAGCATCCTACTCTGGTCTCAGCTCAGGTCATGATCTCATGGATTGTGAGTTGGAGTCCCGCGTTGGGCTCCGCGCTGACAGCACAGAGCCTGTTTGGGATTCTGCCTCTCCCTTTCTCTGCCCCTCCCCTACTCTCTCACTCTCCGTCTCTCTCTCTCTCTCAACATAAACTTTAAAAAAAATTACAGAAGTTTCTCAAATACAATGACCATAAGCAAATCACTTAAAGCATTTGAATAGTTCTATAGGATCTGCTGCATTCGTGTGTGTGTGTGTGTGTGTGTGTGTGTGTGTGTAGTATTTCAATCAAACCTAAAATGATATAGGTATCATGAGAACATGGTCTTTCTACATTGGGTATTCTGAAACACACATTAAAAATCCAGTCAGAAAAACATTATTTACTCATGTAATGAAGGTGGTGATGTGAATCTGTGAAATGCAGAAAAAGAATACACTATTGTTAATTTTTTATAGAAAAAGTTACATAAATGGTTTATATTCACCTCAATATTGACTTTAGCCCTTCATTTCTTACATAATGATCTCCTTTTTTTTAACACCCCACTGAAAAAAATAAGAATAATGAAATAAAGATATCTCTATAATGTCAAAATTATGACTTCCTTACGTGACTTAAAGGCTGTATTGTATTTGCTCCAGCATAAACTTGCAAACCATTCTTTCAGTAGCTCTGAGCTGTCAATCTAATCAGTATGGTCTTTGCTTCTGATGTCTCCTTGGATAGATAAATCAAAATTCTATACAAATTATTCAACCAGTTTCACCTACAGTAGCAGTAAAATTATCCTAGTAATCTAGTTGTAGTACATTTTTGTATTCCCTTTCATTCACTAAGTCTACTTTCATAGGATAAGATCACTTAGAATATCTGCTATCATCATGGAAATGCTTAATTTGGGGAACTATCAAGGACTTATAACAACTGGGATCTAATAGTAGCTGTAAGTTAGTTATTTAATTAATTTTTTCTTTAAGATTTTTAAAAAATATATATTTGTTGAGAGAGACAACACGCATGCAAGTGGGAGCAAGGGAGGAGCAGAGAGAGAGAGAGAGAGAGAGAGAGAGAATGCCAAGCAGGCTCCAAGCTGTCAGCATGGAGCCTGATTCAGGGCTCAATCTCACAAACTGTGAGATCGTGACCTGAGCTGAAATCAAGAGTTGGAGACTCAACCGACTAAGCCACCCAGGTGCCCCAATTCTATTTCCTATGTAAAAATGTTTGGTCTATGATATTTAAATTGCCAGATGCTTACTATGATAGTGGTATGACTTTGTTAAATTAACATTTATTAAGTGGAGCACAGGGTGTTGGATGGTAAGCCATGGCTCAACTACAAACTACAAAAGAAAATGAAATAGAGAAATCTATTATTCATAGATCCTAGGGGAAGTATATAGTATTCTTCAGGGGGGTCACATGGAGAGGTCAAGTCAGGATGCAGGCAGAGAGGGGCAGAACATGGGACACATGCCTTTACTAGGGTTTGTGGCTAGAGTGCTTTGAAGTTCCTGGGCTAAGGTGGGATTGATCAATTCAGACCAAATGAGTTGGGTTTTGGAAACCTCCATGGGGTCTTATTTAAGGGGAGCATAAAGAATAGGTACTAGGAGGCAGAGGAGACTGTTGACCATAATGGCTATTGGGTTGCTCGTGCCTCCATGGCATGTACTTGTGTGAGAGGCTAGTGTCAGTTTGAGGTCCTCCAGTCTACCTGGCCAAACAAAATGGATATGGAGGCAGAATACCATGGAGTAGCTTAATTAAACTCTTGACAGATATCTTAAGTAAGAATATATAAAATTCTAGAATAGTATTGACTCCATTATAGTAACTCTCTGATTTATCCAAATTCTGGTTTGTGTGGACAGCAAGATCTGTACTTTTCTTGAATTCACTTGAGATTTAACAGGGATTCTTATTTCTGTATATTTAGGCAAGTCTGAGGATAGCTATGTATTCTATTCACCCAGATGCAACATACTTTCTTCAGAGATTGTTTTTATTTTGTCCATTTGAAGTCCCTCTGACACTAGGTATAACTAGAACTTATATTAATTAGATAGGCTCTTTCAAGACCTAACTTCTCGTAACTTATTTTTATGGTAAAGAATCTGGGAGATCTATGGCTGCATGACTTGGAAAACAAAACTTCCCCTTGCATTTTTGCTCACTAAACATACAAAAGTTCCTCGGAAACTGGCCCAAGACATTGCCAGTTGAAATAAATTAAAAATGAAACTACATTCCATTCTTTTTGTGTTGATCTAATGGAATAGTCCCTTTCACTCCTTAAAATATGTCTCTAAAGTCTGACCTTGGCCAGGAAGGTAAGAGAACATAATCACAATCTGTTCTCTTTGAATTGGGTGGTTCTGCTGGCCAACTTCCCTTTTGGCATTCACAGTCTGAAATTAGTTGTGCAGTTAATTAATAACCATTTTAATTCCTTTCATGAAAAGCATGATAAAAAATGATATCCCAACACTTAAACATCTCCCATATCACCTGGAAATGAGAATGATATCTGTTTGGTTTGATTTCACTGTTACAGGAATATCTAAGTCTAGATATTTGGGAATATTTGAAAGCATAATAATTAAACTAGTTGCTTTCTTACAGACTTTTTTTTTTCTTTTTTCTGGGCTTTTAGGTAAGCCTAAGTAGAGGTGATTTGATAATGAATAACTTTTTATAGGAAGCACTCTTAGCACTGAGTATCTTCTTGGATTTACCATTTGTAAGTGTTTCCTTACCAGGAGCCCGGCTAGCTCAGTCGGTAGAGCATGAGACTCTTAAATGTTTCCTTACCTATTTTTTAGAGAGAGAGAGAGAGAGAGAGAGAGAGAGAGACAACAGGGAAGGTGCAGAGAGATGGGAGTGCGCAGGGGACAGAAGATCCAAAGCAGGCTCTGAAGTTATAGCAGACAGCCCGATGCAGGGCTCAGACACACAAATCATTAGATCATGACCTGAGCCAAAGTCAGATGCTTAACCAACTGAGCTACCCACGCACCTCTGGATTTACCAATTTTATTTTCTAGGAGTCAAATATGCTTTTTAAGAGTTGTGGATCCATGAGCATTGATAATAAGAGCTCTTACTAAGGTGTTACTCCAAGTGCTTCTTTGTGTATTAACTCATTTAATCTTCTTGATAACCCTATAATAAAGATATTTTTTGGAAGGGAAAAAGGCATCCTCCCTAATTATAGATGGTGAGACTGACCCAGAGAGGTCACAAAGATAGTAAATGGTAGAATTGGGATTTGAAGTCAGGCTGTTTAGCCTGTGTGGTCCTTATTTGCTATATTGTCCTTTCTTTCTATATTAGATTTGGGAAGAAGCTATTTGTAAAAACTCAGTTATGACTTAAGATAAATCATAACAGAACCAGTGCATTTGAAATTGCTTGGTATGAATCATTTAGTTTCCAACATTTTGGATCTATAAACTCTATTTAAGCTAAAGTCAACACACCTTAGACCACATAGGATATCTAAGCATAACCTCTTTTGGTGAAGGACACTCCTCTTCATCATTTGGACAGGTATTTCTGTATATATATCCATAGTTGTCCAGAGTTTCTGCACAAAAATGTGAACATTTTATATATATATGGAAATGTTACTATTTTAGATTTTAAAATGGAATTTTCCTCCTAAGTTTACCTTGTCTAAGGTGTGTCTAGAAGGTAAAAACAAATGATTCAAATTACATTTGGAATTTCTTTCTTCTAAATTATTGTTCTATTCTCAGTGAGTGGGAGTTGTGGTAATGGGGGTTGAGAAGGAGAAATTTTCTAAAAAGCAAAAACATTTCATATATTTTGATGTTCAATAACATGACTAATAAGTAACTGAAACATTGCTAAGAAAAGTAAAAATATGATATCAAAATAATAATTGCTTATTGTACATAATTCTTATATATACAACTGTTCATAGGATTTAAGTGAGTTTGACCTCATGAATACTAGTATACAAATATATGCTAATAGGTATAATTGACACAATTTCAAGAGAAATATCTATTGAGTTTGGCAAAATTTAGAAAATTTAGAAAACTTTAGAAAATTTCCAAGATAATTTAAAAAATTACTTAAAGGTGTGAGAATGTTTTTACATCAGCACTTATGGGCCATCAAAATATTTCTTAAATACAAGACAGAAACATTAAGATAAAATGTTCAAAATGACTGTTTTTTATAACTTGTTAAAACAGAGCCATTCTTGTAGGTTTCAAAATTTGACACATCAGCAAAATGTTCTTGCTAATTCGTAGTGTGTGAGATGACTAGCAAATTTTACTTAAATTGCTATTATGTGGTGTGCTTTTTCTACTCAGGCTATGCAAGGTATGGCTCATTAATGTCTAACTCAAAGAAATTTCTATTTGAAAAACATTATAACTAGATCCCCAAATAGGTCTTCCTTATGATCTCTTCAGAAAGGAACAGTATTTTTTTTCCAGACATTATTTAGCTTTCGTATTTTGTCAGTGAATCTATAAATAGAAAAGTTGTAACCTCTATGGAGATCGTAAAATGTCTGATGCGTGGTCAGGTGTGGATGTAAAAGAACAAAAATTTGAGGGACGTGATCTTGGCATTTCTCCATTAAAACATTATATGTTCTCTGAGGCTGGGACCATATGTTATTCATCTTGAGTCTAGTACAATTTCTGACACATAGTAGGCAGTTAAAAAATATTTATTGAATGGAAAAATGACTATGACTGAATGTCCTTAACTGTTCTTACTTAGCATTTAGAGGCTATTTTTAAAACTGCTCGAGTGACGAATATACTCATTGAAAACAGCAGAAAATATTTTCCTTTCACAAATCTCCAAGGATTTTTGATAGGTATGCTAGCTCCCCTGTGTGCCAAAAGCTCTAGTCACTGTTTTCTTTTTAACAAAGCACAAGTCTTTGGTTATATCTTAAAAACTTAAGTTTCTACTTCCAGTTGCTCTTTTTATGGAAATGTCAATTTACATGTTGAATTTTCCATTTAGAAATATCATTAATGGCTTTTATGCATTAAGCCTTATGGTTATGAGCATAAGCAGTTTTTTGTAAAACAACTCTCCCTACTAAAAACCATTTAACGGTTATTTTGTTATACATAAACCTCACAACAACTCCAAGATGTAGGTATTATAATGATTATTCCTACAAAATTAGGCCTACATATGTTAAAGACATCATTCTCCTAAGAGCGGGGTCGGATGGGACAAATTCTAAATTGTTGCCACTATACTATGGTCTCTGGCAAAGCTATTTTTGTTGGCATTGTAATATGTACCTTATTCATTGCTTTAGTGTGTATGTATTAATGTGTAATTAATCCATTCCTAAATTATATGTAATCAACTTAGAGTTCTTACTTTAGCAAATTAATTCCTTTAGCAAATTAATTCCAGCCAAAAGTACATGGCTGGAAATGTTAATGTTTCAAAATACTTTATAATAATAATATAATTCATTTTTAGTATTTTTAAATATATAGAATTTCTTTTACTTTTTCATCTTCTTAAGGGCATCTACCCAGATATATAAAAGCCTGAAGAAGAAAGATAAAACTGGCTTATTTTTTAAGAGCCAGATTTGTTTTTCGTATGGTAGATACTTTAACTTGTTTTCCTGTTTCCTAAAATGCTTACACAGTTGTGCCTGGACACAGATCTACTCGTTTATGATATGATATTCTAGTGTTTTTCAGGCAAATGTATTTTCTTCTATTTTTTTCAGAATGTTAATTTATTAATGTAAGCCAATGTACTATTAAAATGTCTGTAAGACTAATTAAGGAACAAATCTGAGACCACTATTGTCCAGAAATGAGTAGAAAACACATGAATTTAAATTACCAAAAAAGTGCTCATATTATTTCTTCAATCTGTACAATTCTGATATGACTAGTGATGGACCAGACTCTCTGAGAGCCATAATTGTATTCCTATTATATCATTTGGATGCTCTTAGCTGCTTGTATCAGTGAGCCACATCATGGCCATAGAACAGACTGTTTCTTGCCAAAAGCAGCAACATTATAACAGTTCTCTGTAAAAATAGAGGCAAAGTACTGCCATGTTCATATTTTTGCATTATCATTATTTTTATAAGTTGCTTCCATTTTCAAAGTTAAACATCCATCAGGGTAATTATTATATCTGAAGCAACAGAAATAACTATATAATTTACTTTGATTAGTGTGGTAATGTAACAACTGATTCAAGGGGTCAATATAAAATTCCAATTCTACTATTGTAATACTCTTAGTATCCATATTTTTGCTTTAGACTGTCTAGATAGACAAAATGATTGACCACTTTAATGTGTAACTTACTTATGTCAATAGAAATTTATAAATTTAGATAATAAGATTTTCCTGATTGTATAGACAGATAATCAATCCTTATCTCAGTTCATTTACATAGTTATTGAATAAATGAGTGAACTAAGGACATCTCAGCTATTTGTGAGTAAAGTCAAACCAGTAAAGCAGTGAGGCCGAAATAGGAGACCATGGATGCTCTTTTGAATGTTACATGTAATAAGAGAAAATTTTTCATTTATTAAAATTATGGATTTTTTAAAATGGTATAATTTGAAGATTGGTGATTTAGGAGTCAAAGCCCTAGACGCTTATTGGTTCTGCCACGTAATGCTATGTAACTTGTTGCCATTTATTTAACCACACTGGGTTCCAATTTTTCATGGAGACTATCACAACTTTCCTTGACTCATAACTTTGTGATGACTATCAAAAGATACAAGATATGGTACAAAACAAACAAACAAACAAACAGAAAAAAATGTAAATTGTAGAGAGTCTTGGTAATAGATTTTTCTTATTAATATATAGTTGAAAATTGTCTGGAGTTTGCCTTATTTAGATGGAATCCATACCCCCAGTAGCCTGTTCCTTTTTAAACCTTTGGAATTTTCCATGTCTATCCCAAGAATAGCAAGTGGTAAATTTCCTTGATGAGTTTATAGATCATAGAGATAAACAAGGAAAGTGTGCACCTGTCATTAGATCAGATGACTAAACTGTAGCCATCATTCCAGATTGCTTTATGGTCTCATGTACCCAAACCAACATAAATGGTCTTATATGTATCTGTGCATGTGTATGTGCATGTACTAATATAAGTTTGTGTGCATATTTGCTGTGGGTTTTTTTATTGTAAATGTTTATTATCCCTTCAACAAAATATGCAAGTTTTCAACTCCTGAATAATCCATTGCATGTAGGAACTAAGTCAATACTCTATGTCTTAGAGAAAACCCCTCACACAAAGATAATAGATTTATGTCTCCCCAAAGGATAGCAGAGCAGGAAGACATTATACAGGAGAAATACCTGGCTTGTTTAAAAGAACCAGTCTTAAAAAGACACAGTTTATGTTATCACGTAGAAATGGTGAAGGATACTCCTCATAAATGGAATCAGATGGCAATAAGAGGAAGCATATCTGATATCAGGATTGATTAGTTAAATGAGACAGTAGCACCTAAAAGGCTACATACATCTGTTGTTACAATGTGAAGTACCCCAAGGAATTAAAGGATCATACAAGAAAGAGTAGAGGAATTTCACACACCTTAACTTTTTCTCTAGTTGACAGTTGAACTGCAGAGATACCATAAACCTATTTTCATGCTAGAATAACAATACTCTCCAAAGTAAATAAATAAATCTAAATCTATTTAAACAGATACTATGATATTCAAGAAGAAAGAAAATGTGATATTCAAGGAAAAAAATACTTTGTTTGACAGTAGTTAGCCAAGAGAAAATACATGATTTCTTTTCTGCAAAAGTCGTTTTGAAAAATAAAATAAAATTTAGCAATACAGATGACAAGAAACTAATTTCTGATCATCACAGATAGGTACTCTTTTTTATATTAGAAAATTAAATAATGACAATTTTTAAGTTTATTTATTTATTTTAAGAGAGAGAGAGAGAGCGTGAACATGACTGGAGGAGGGAGGGCAGAGAGAGAGGGTGAGAGAGAATCCCAAGCAGGCTCTGCACTGTCAGCACAGAACCCCCAATGCTGGGCTCAAACTCATGAACTGTGAGATCATGACCTAAGCCAAATCCAAGAGTCGGAAACTTAACCAGTTGAGCCACCCACGTGCTCCAAGAATGACCGTGTTTAAGTAGTAGTGGGCTTCAGTGGCAGCCATGTGTTATATAAACAACTATTTAACTATGTTGAAATGTTACAAAACTTTTGTGCCTATTTAACTGTCCTGTAGTCAAGATATCCAAATTGAGCACATTAAAGTCTTGTAAATGAAAGCAACTTAGTCTAATTTTTTTTCAGAAAAAAGATAATCTTCTTGGATAAACTGATATAAATTGATTTTAGTATTAACCTATTGTTCAGATTCAGACACACCTGTCTACTTTCCTATTGGAGTTATGACTAAAAGTAAATTAATGATCCTTTCTTCAGTCAGTACATTTAACTCAAGGGTGTATAGGGTCTCCTTTAAAAATAAACCACAACAGGGGCTCCTGGGTGGCTCAGTCAGTTGAGCATCCGACTTTGGCTCAGGTCATGATCTCACAGTGTGTGGATTGAGCCCCGCGTCGGGCTCTGTGCTGACAGCTCAGAGCGTGGAGCCTGCTTCCGATCCTGTGTCTTCCCCTCTCTCTGCCCCTCCCCCACTCTCACTTTGTCTCACTCTGTCTCTCAAAAATAAATAAATGTAAAAAAAAAGTTTAAAAAAATAAATTAAATAAAAATAAACCACAACATAATAGACAATATGATAACTGAGCATGAGCCCATATTCTAAAACCTCTGATATATATTATTCTCTGATGCTAGAAACAGTGAAGTAAACCTTACATAGAAGAAATAGGCCAAAAATTATGTTGCAGTATTTCTTCTCTAAACTTGGCAAGTAATGGTTTTTACTATGAAACCAATAAAAGCATTTGGTATGATCTCCATCACATCATTATTTTTTCAGTATGCCTTCAAGCTTCTCTAAGTAACATGTGCTATTTGGAAAAGGGAAACATAGTCAAATTTAGTGGCACATAGCCAATGCTATTTAAAAAAAATTGCTTTTGCGTTTGTACTAGTTGATATCAGGTTGGTGTTGGGATTGGGGGGGTTGTCTTTAGGCTAGCAATGTAAGAAGGAGTACTTTGTGGGGTAATAATTTTAAGTTATATAGTTATTTTTCAGTAACCACTTTGAATTAGGCCCTAGGATGTTAATGACTCAGTTCACTTAGAAATTTGAAAATTCATAGGGTCTTGGGAGAAAAGAAAAGAATTACCCACTGCTGAAATATTTAGAAATATTGGTTTTTTTTTTTCCTACAAGGCTCAACCAATTTTATTTCTGTCTCACTGGTGTGTAGTTCATATAATGTTGAGCTAAAATACAGAAAAACTTCATTGGTATAAGCAACAGATACAGGAAAACTCACATATAATGATGATGATGATGATAATAATGATGATGATATATCTAGCAAGTACACAGCATTTATTATGTGCTAGAAATTATTCTAAGACACAGAGAGATAGATGCACAGATATATATTAATATTTATATATGGTACATGTATATATGTAGAAATATATACACAGATATAATATAAACATGTATATATAGAAAGATAAGCAGATATATATTTATATATGACACATGTATATATGTAGAGATACATACACAGATATAATAAAAACATAAGCACACAGAGAGAATGAAACAGAAACAGAGAAAGAATGTCTTTACTACAATTCCATATGTGGCAAATACTATTATCTCAATTTCAAAAATAAGAAATCAACACAAAGTATCAAATTAGCTTTTGTATGATCAAACAGCAAATAAGTTCTGGAGGCAGGATTAAAAATCAGAAGCAGGAAGGCCTTGGAGTCTATATGCTGAGTCTCTATACCAAAGTGGACTTCCCTGTTCATTAAGGCCCCAAACTTTTATTAAAAAGAAAAAAATCTGAGTTGTATCCCCTAAATCTACTTTCAAGCAAATAATTGGTTATGTTATT
Organism: Panthera leo; assembly: GCF_018350215.1. Lineage (NCBI taxonomy): Eukaryota > Metazoa > Chordata > Mammalia > Carnivora > Felidae > Panthera > Panthera leo. Next base: position 39,424,884 of record NC_056687.1, read on the forward strand.
TTTATTGTTTCTCATTGCAAAGTGGCTCAAACAGTTGACAGACTTCAAAGTTTGCCGTACTTGAGTTTGAATCCTGATCAATATATGACTTACTACAAGTATTACTTGAGGTTAATCACTTACTATTTCTGAGCCTCAGTTTCCTCATCTCTAAACAATGAGAAATGATAGTTTCCTTTTACTATTGTATACAGAATTCAGCAAAGATCAGTTTTATCATTTGTCAAGTTCTTGACATAGAGCATAGAAAATGGAAAAGGCAGAATAAATGGCATTATTATTAATATAATTGTTGCCATCATCATCATCATCATCATCATCATCACCTTCCTTTGGCATGGTGTTCAAATTTTTAGACAAGTTAATTAATATGAAATAAGCATTTCCTAAACATATGGTGAATAATGAATGAGTGTTCATGTTATCTTGCAACATCTTACAGAATATCAACTCTGTTGTATAAACACTCTTACTATTTTAGAGAGTATTAGCCCTACACATTAAATTGAGAAAGTATGCTTGGGATGTGGTTGGGATTTCTTGGGATACTTCATTTGTATTAATACATCAATTTCCAATGTGTACTTACGACCCAGCATTCCTTCACTGGGCCAGGGTTGTATTTATGACTGTATCCATTTGACTTCAGTTTAATCCCTGATAAACTTTTGTAGTTCAGCCCTTATCTTCATCTGAGTCTCCATATCCATCTTTTTCTATGATAAAAGACCTAATAACTTCTATAATTAACTGTACTCAAATGTGTTTAAGGAAAGCTGACATCTAGCACAAGAAACATCTTGTCTTAGAGCCATATTTGAAGAGTGAAGGCCAATTTTCAGAGATTCCAAATTCTTGATTTAGTCTACATGATCTTGAACACCGCTAAAAAATTATAATTCTCTATATGTAAAAAAAAACTACCATGTTAGTGATCCTATTTTAAACATATTTAATATTGAGATTATATTGTAAATGTAGTAACAAAGATATATTCTTTAATAAGAGAAAAAGAGTGTCTCCACAGATTCTTCACAATTTCTTGCTTTTTCATTTTCTTTTTTTTTAATTAGTGACAGGAAGGATATTGACCTTTATATGTGAGTCTAATAGCCCTAAAATCTTATTTGGTTCAACAAACAGTTATATAGTACCTAATAATAAAATTAGTCATTAGTTATTATCCATTTCACATTCAACAGATCTTTTTAATTTTAGAAATGATCCCATAAGGTATCTTATGGGAAATAAGGTATTACCTCCATTAAAAAAAAAAAAAAAGAAGGAAACTAAGACCAAACAGATGAATAGTACAAAAGACAGAGAGCTTTCACTGCAAGTAAACCTTGCAGTCCACTGCAGTGGGACACAACCATGAACACAGAAAGCTTTACACAAGGCATGACATAAGCTAAGCTATATAAGCAGAATACTTTGCATTTACACAGTGAGAAGCTCATGATACTGATGGGAGAAAACTAGAAGGAACTGCCCTTTGATACAACTCAAAAGAACGAGTGAAACATCTGAAACTGTGGGAAAGGACTGTTGAGGCAGAAGAAATCATTTAATCAAAGGCGCAAAGATGTGCAAGTGTAAGGCAAAATTGGAAATGAGTGGGTCACCATGTGCAGTTGTCATGTGGAATGTTTGAGGACATCTGCTCTCAAACTTCAGGACACATCAGAATCACTCAGCAGTGGACCCAAAAAATTGTCCATTTCTACTAACAAGTGACAAGGTTATTCTGATGCTTCTGACTCAGGGAGTGCACTTTGAGAACTACTAGTTTAGGGGCATATGAGTTACTAGGTTTACTTCTGAATTGAAATTCATTGCAGAATATAAAGTAATATATTGTTTATAATTTATAAAACAAGATGTCCAATTTTGGCCTACAATGTTGAAATCCTATGAATGAAAGTGTAATTGAATATAACTCTGAAAGGCCTATTGAGAAAGGACTTACCACAATGGAGTCAGTAGTTCATATAACTGTATATTGGACTGTCTGCTTAGAGTCCTAAGGATGAAAGTTCTGATAATATTGACATAAGACCACGCTGTTTCTAAGAACAAAAATTAAAGCAGCAAGCAGTGCCCTGGTTGTAGTAACATATCAATTGTTTCTCTAGTCTCTAGACTCCAAATGGAGACTAGAGAAACAAAGCAATACCATGTGACATATGCCAAAGCGATGCCATGTGAGACCAAAGAAAGGTCTTTGAAGTGTCTCATCTATGTGAAGATCTATTGTAAGTGGTCTATGAATTTGTACACATCCCACAAGTGTGCAACTGAAGTAGATATGGGGGAGTTAAAGTCCACCTCTAATCCCTGTATCCTGATATTTGACATGGAGTCTGGGGTATAGATTTTACTGCCACAAAATATTCATTTATCCAGATGGTGCATCCTTTTCTAATCTATCATCCCATTTTAAGAGTCTTTTTATTCAAACCCAGTAAGCCAAAGAATTGGGGCCAATTTTTCAGTTCCTGAAATATGAGAAAAAGCAATCACAATCACAACGTGGCTATATGACTATAAGTTACATGACAATACATTACGTTACTCTAAGTTACATGGCTGTAAGTGATCTAATTCTTCTGGGCTGCAGTTTTCCAAAACATGAGTTGACATAGTTGGAATAAGTAATCTAAAATGTTCTTTCATCCCTGATATCTCACAATCCTATGTTTTAGGATAAAGGAAGACATAGTATGGAATAGAAAAAAAAAAAATCATGAGACTTGATGCTGAGCAGATCTGTGTGGAAATCCACATTCAGAAGGTTTTAGATGCACCATTTAATCTCTCTGAGTTTCAGCTTAATCATCTGAAAAATGAGGATAATGATTCTTACTTCATAAGAACAAGTAAAACTGAAGAACAATGAGTTCCAACATAAATATTTTGTTAAAGTCATTGAAGCAAAAAATTGCTTCCATTATTTGTGTGCCCTTGGTAGAATAAAGAACCACACAGAATGAAAAGTCACACATATCCCCATATCAAGTCTCCCCTTTTCCAACCCTGCAAGGTTTAAATCTATAGATAACTTTTTTAAAAAGATAATACAGAAGGAAGGAAGTGATAGAAACAGATGGAAGAAAGGAGGAAAGGATGTAGGGAAAGAGAGATATTTTAATTCTAGAAGAGAACTCTTTCTCTTTAATCCAAAATGAAAAACTCAAATCATGGCAGTATAAAGATATAGAGACCATATGAAAAGTTACTATAAAAATTAAATTGTCAGTAGATGATAGACAGATAGATGAGATGAAGGTAGATAGATTATATAAAGTATGATCACAAGAGGAACAATCAAGCAGCACAAGAATTATTTAACAGGTATCTCTATAGAGAAAAGATTCAGTATTAACATGTTAAATTCTTGAAAGTGTCCTTCCTTAAAGGGTACGAAGTGCTTTCCTATTTTCGAGGAATACTGGAAACATGGTGGGCACAGAGGGTCAAACCAAATCCTGTTTGAATCTTGATTCCAACACTTGTACTCCAGTAATGTGACTTGGGACCGGTTGTTTACACTTTCTCAGCCTTAATTCCCTTACTTATCAAATGTAGATAACACTACCTACTTTTCTAGCAAGTCTTGTTGCTTACTCACATGAAAAAATCAATTTCAACACTCCCAGCCTCGTTTCTGAGCTGTCTCTAAGTATTGCCTCTTCCGAGGATTAAATATGATAATGTTTGTAAAGTACTTGCACATAGTATTCATTCAATGAATATTACCTTTATTAATATTAAAGTTTTGTATAAAAGTATTTAGGTTACCTTCAGTTAAAGATATTTACAAATGGGTACCATCATTTCAATTACTTTAATACCCTACAGTTTTTAACTTTGTGAAGTTAATCTAAAATATTTATGTTTATGGGGAGCCTGGGTGGCTCAGTCGGTTAAACGTCTGACTTCGGCTCAGCTCATGAGCTCGCAGTTCTAGCCCCACATGGGGTTCTGTGCTGACAGCTCAGAGCCTGGAGCCTTCTTTGGATTCTGTGTCATCCGCTCTCTCAGTCCCTCCCCTGCTCGTACACTGTCTGTCTTCTCTCTCTCTCTCAAAAATAAATAAAACATTTCAAAATTTATTTACATAAAATATTTATGTTTCCTTCAAAAACTGGTAAAAGTTAAATGAAGATGAAGCATTTTCTACAACTTTGGTTACTTTTCATGGGACAAAGGAGAAACATGGCCATTTCAAGATTCACTTTTTCCATACAAGTCAAATCCTATTACTACCATTTCTCAACATTAGCCAATTTATCCAAGCAAGCAAACATAATAGCATAAGCAGGCCTGCCTAAAACACAAATAAAAGCATCAGTCATCTTTGTGTGAGTGTTGAACATTGTTTTTCAAAAATCCCAAAATGATAATGCCCCAAGAAGTATCCTTTTATCTTCTCAATACCTGAAATTCTAAATTTTAGTGTTGCTTTGCATTCAAAGCCAAGATCTCTCCTAATATGTTCAAATACTCCTGAAAAACATACTTTTTAAATATAATCACTGGTTCTCCATACTCACGCTCATATTCAATCATGATTTTGACCAACTGCCTCCTCTGACATAGCCAGCCTTATAATCCAGGTGATTTTTCCACTCCTTTTTGGCTAAATGCTAGTCCATTTGAAATGATTGAATGATCATTAATACTACTCAAGCTACAAACTAAACACCCTTTTTATTATTATGAGTAAATATGTAGGCACAGTGTACCGATGTTGAAAAATACAAAAGTTAAAGAAAATCAGTATCACCTTCCACTCAGAATCATCCTACATAAATAGCAACAAAAAGCTCATATCCTACTATTTTCATAAATATTATTGTAACTATTCTAATGAGTGTATAATATGCATTCACATATTTGTACTATAATTAACTTCAATAGTTTTTACTGTTGATGCCAATTTTTTAGTATCATAAATGACATGACAATAAATATAATTATATATATAAACATGTGACCATTATACATTATTTTAAAATAGCTTCTTAAGGGGGGAATTCCTGATCCAAGGTTAATAAACAGCACCAACTTTTGGAAAGTATGTCATTTTGCTTCCCAGGAACATTGTATCAATTAACATTAAATAAGATCACTGTTTAAAATATTTCCTTCTAGTAACAGAGTGCCTGATTAGCTCAGTCAGTGGAGCATGTGATTCTTGATCTCAGGGTTGTGAGTTTGAATCCCACCCATTGGGGAGAGGGTAAAATTTAAGAAATAAATAAAATATTTCCAGTAACATTTACTTTTAGTTTAATAAAAATATAACTAATTAATGTTCATTAAAAAAATAGAAAATACAGGAGAAAATTTTGGGGGGCACCTAGGTGGCTCAGTCAGTTAAGCATCTGACTTTGGCTCAGGTCATGATCTCACGGTTTGTGAGTTCGAGCCCCGCATCGGACTCTGTGCTGACAACTCAGAGCCTGGAGCCTGCTTCATATTCAGTGTCTCCCTCTCTCTCTGCCCCTCTTCCACTCGCACTCTGTCTCTCTATCTCAAAAATAAATAAAAACATTTTTAAGTAAATAAAATATTCCCAGTAACATTTACTTTTAGTTTAATGGAACTATAACTAATTCATGTTCATTTAAAAAAAAAATAGAAAATACAGGAGAAAATTTTGGGGGGCGCCTGGGTGGCTCAGTCAGTTAAACATCTGACTTTGGCTCAGGTCATGATCTCATGGTTTGTGAGTTCGAGCCCCACGTTGGGCTCTGTGCTGACAACTCAGAGCCTGGAGCCTGCTTCATATTCTGTGTCTCCCTTTCTCTCTGCCCCTCTTCCACTCGCACTCTATCTCAAAAATAAATAAAAACATTAAAATAATTTTTAAGTAAATAAAATATTTCCAATAACATTTACTTTTAGTTTAATGCAAATATAACTAATTCATGTTCATTTAAAAAAATTAGAAAATACAGGAGAAAATTTTTTAAATCTACTAAAACTTTTTACCATTTACAGTGTTGTTCCCCCTTTCACCTTTCACATATTTTTGAAAGACAATTAATAATATACATTTTGGGGGCTCCTGGGTGGCTCAGTTGGTTAAGCACCTGACTCTAATTTGGCTCAGGTCATGATCTCGAGGTTATGGGATTAAGGGCTCTGTGCTAACAGTGTGGAGCCTGCTTGGAATTCTCTCTCCCTCTCTTTCTGTCTCTCCCCCATTCATGCTCACTCTCTCTCAAAATACATAAATAAACTTCAAAGAAAAAAAGAATATACACTTCCAAGCTCTACTTTTCCTCTTTACATTATATTATGAGCATTTTCTAATGTTCAATTCTCTGTTTTTCTTCCCTATCTCCATCAACACCACTATCTACCCTGGTGTCCTAATCCGAAACGGAGGAATCACTCTAGATGTGACTTTCTTTTGTCCAACACCAACAGCTGATCAGCCCTCAAATGTCCACCTTTCGAACAACCCTCATGAGCCTCAGCTCTCCTCCAAACATATTTCCCCTGTTGTTCTCACTTACGCTGTTGCAAATACCTTCTACCAGTTCATTCTGTGTCCAGACAAGCCATTTTATATCCCATACTCCATGATGCTGGAGAGTGTTCTTTCTATTGTTGAAATAAAGCCCTGTCAGTCCAAGGATTACAATGATTCATTTAAGATAAAATCCTGCTTTTTCAATGTGACATTGTTCTCATTAACTTCTTTGACTTTAACTTGCCCTCAAGCAATGCCAAACCACTTGCTCTGACTGTGTGTTGCTCTTTCATGAGTACATAAATTCCGTATTGGAAGCCTCCTATAGGGACTAAGAAAAGGGGTTCTGGCAACACACTGCCTGTATTTCAGTTCTGGCTGAATTGCCCACTGTTGACTTTGGGCAATTCACTTAACTTATTGTGTGCTTCACATATAAAATTAGGATAGTAACAGTGCTTACCTGTGGGATAATTATGAGGATTGAATGAGTTAATGTTTCTGACATGCTTAGAATAGTAACCAGCACAAGTAAGTGTTACGTGTCTATTAAATAAAGGTTTTTATTTTGCCTGTTATACTGCTTAGTTTATACAGCCTACTTAACTTTGAGATCTCTCCAAAAGTGTTTCTTCTGAAACTACACTAAGATGCTTGCTTCTATGCTTTTACCTTGGTCCTATCACTTTTCACGCAGAGTTGATACTGTCTACATTTGTGACTCCTAAAACAGACAGTTGTCTGAAAGGACAGGTCATTTTTCCTCTCCTCGCCACCAGGAGCTAGCACAAAGACTAAGCAACACCGTGCTGGTTGTGGTCTGTCAGTATCTGCTTTGCAATTGAACAGTGTTTTATAACTGGCAGTTTTGACACTTCGCTTGTTCTCTTAATGTACAGTATATTTTCAAGCCCCTAGTTAAAATAGTTTAAGGGCCAAACCTCACATTACAATAAATTACAAACACACAATCTAATTTTAAAAAGGGACTGAGTCAAAATCCACTTTTATCTGGTTTTTTTGCTGTATTTTTTTCATGAAGTACACAAGTAGCACATCCCACATAATACAGTGCAAATTAACAACCAATAAGCATATTTCTGAGATCACAAATTGTAGCAATCAGAACTAACTACAATGAGAAGATGTGAAAGAAAAAAAAAAAAGGACTTAGACCTTACTTTAAAAGATTCTGGGGCTCCCTTTGGCTTCAGAACACACATCTACATGATTATTTAGAAACACCTAAAGTCCTGTAACAGGCTATAACTCAAAGAATAAGCACAGTAAGACAATGTAGGGTCCACAGGCATAAAAAGGCCATAAATGGAATGAGCAGGACAGATTCAGCTCATCAAGCAAATAGTTTAGGAGATGTGAGATTTAATCCAGATTACAAAGACAGACAACTGTACAAGAATTTTAACAAGAGAAGGCTAAAATAGCTAAGGGAGATGAATAGCACACTCAAAATCATGAAAGTGGAAATAAGACGGATGAACTTGAAAGCTTTTTGGAGGATGTAGAGCAATTGGCAAATTCTCTCTGCCTGAAAGTCTATCAGAAAATGAAATAGGTGAGTAGGCTATAAAGCCTGGACATTTTCCACCTAAGTCTTCAATTAATATGAGGTTAAAACACTTTGCAAATAAAGATGTTATAAAATATATTCTTATAACTCCACTAATGTTGCTATTAAGTTTATGACAACAATAATAGTAGTAAGTAATACCATAATAATATCATAACAATGGATTATAATGAAGATTATGAAGATTACCATTATACTAGTAGACTAGGGGAAATAAGATTAGAGGATAAATATAGATATCCTAGATTATGTCATTTATATACTTGAAAAACGGAACACCTGGGTATCTAAAAAGAATTATCCCAAAGAATATGCTATTCCTTTCCTAATAAAAAGAACTTCAAAGGAAAATAAATAAATTCCAAAGTCTTTTTGGTCTCCAAGTCGCTCTTATACAAGAGGAATTTGATGAGTTAAGTACAAATGCATAAGAAACATGTGGATTACATTTTCTTTAAAAATACACAAGGGCTTAAAAATTAGGGAGAAAAAGTGTTTGGCACAATGCATTTTTCATGAAGCCAAACCAAAAACATTCAAGACAGTTTCAGATTGTAGTATGACCTTCAGCATTGTTGTGTTTATGTCTCTTAAAGTAATCTAAAAATAAACACTATTTTAAGTGGGAGAACTGAAGCAATAAAATATTCACCAAGATATAGCTTTAAATGAACAATTTCTTAAAAGTTTTGCTGAGTTTCTGTCTCTCTGTCTCTCTTTTTAATAATCTACCATCCAGAGATGCTCAAACAAATGCCCACCATATGTGTCATACTCTGTGTCTATTCCATTATTTCTTCATAATGTTTCTGGTTCACGTAGTAGAGGAGACAACATCTGAATATGTGTAAGAAAAATGTCAACCCTCCCCTAGTGGTAGGATTAACTTAACCACAACTTGTGATCTTCAATTGGTTCAAATGTATTCTCAATTTGAGTCATTTTTTAATACTTTTGGCCTGTGCTTTGTTCCAATTTCTGCCTATATATTTATTGCAAAGACACTTTCTGAGATGATACTTCGTCCCTCTAAGTAGGCAGGAATGAAACTTGAACAGCTGGGTTCAGCTGTACTGGTGGGTGAACTGAGGTGATGGGACACATCCTGACAGGCAGTGTCCATCCTAATGGCCTGCAACAACAAGTGGAAAGAACAATGAAGTAAGAATGTGAAAATTGGTGTTTTTATTTTTGGCCTTTGCTGCTGGCTCACCAGGGGCCTCTATCTGAACCTAGTGTGTCAGTGATTTGGCGCTGGTGTTTTATTCTTGAACCAGAGGTAGTGTAATGAACATTTTCCATTCCTCAAATTACTCTTCATCATGCATTATCCTCATCTCCTTCATACTTTTCATACCAACCATGAAATCTTGTCAATGATCGCTTTGCATCTTTCCTCAAAGACATCCTTTCCTTTTTCTTTCCATTATCACCTTCCAAATGGCTTTTATCTCTCTACTCCTAAATGGCAGTTATAAAAAGTGAGAAATCACCAGATTATGTCTTTGACTTCAAATATGTCTCCATAGCCCATGGACAAGCATATATTTCTAAAGCAGACTTTTTTATTCTATGACTTTTGTACTCAATGATCTTCAAGAATATCCTATTGCTCAAAAGCAAAAATCTTAAACCAGAATAGTAGAAAGCAGTATTTACTCAAATATTTGTTGAAGAAATGAATGTATTCTTCTCATGTACAGCTCTCTAAAACCTATCTCCAAACCACCTCCACTACTTTTTGAAGCACACTAAGTCTCTGGTAGGCAGAATGGTTCTCCAGAGATGTCCAAACCCTAATCCTGGGAGCGAATGAATATGTTATGTTACATGGCACAAGAGGTTTCGCTGATGTAATTAAGATTACAGATTCTAAAATATGAAAGATAGCCTGGATGACGCAAGTGTGTCCAATCTAATCATGCCAACCTTTATAAGCAGAAAAACTTTTCTGGCTGGAGGCAGAAAAAAGGTGGCAGAAGGCAAAGTAAGGGATATGTGACAGAAGGGAAAGTCAGAGGGGTTCCAAGCATGAGCATATATCATGTGCCCTTGCTCACTCTTAGATACAGGGACACACATGGAAGGACCTGGACAGGCCAGGAGCAGCCCCATTCACACAGTCAGCAAGGAAATGGGGATCTCAATTCTATAACCACATTGGAACTGGATTCTTCCAAAAACATGTGTGAGTTTGCAAACACAGATGGTCCCCAATTTATGATGGTGTGACTTATGATTTTCCTACTTTACCATGGTTCAAAAGTGATTCACATTTAGTAAAAACTGTATGTGAAATTTTAAATTTTGATCTTTTCCTGGGAAAGCTATATGCAGTGCAATACTCTCCTGATGCTTGCCATGAGCAGAAGTTCCCAGTCAGCCATGTGATCACAAGAGTAAACAACTGATACACATACAATCATTCTCTTTCTCATTTTCAGTGCAATATTCAATTAATTACATGAGATATGTAACAATTTCATGAGGTTTTGTGTTAGATGATTTTGCCCAACTGTAGGCTAATGCAAGTGTTCTGAGCACATTTAAGGTAGTCTGAGTTAATTTATGACTTCAGTATGTAGGTGTATTATTTCATTTTTTTCTTACAACATTTCCAAGTTACAGTGTGTTTATTGGGACATAACTCTATTGTAAGTTGAAGAAGATCTATAGATTCTTCCCAGGAACTCCTGATAAGACCAAGTTGGCCAACATCTTTATTTCAGCCTTGTGAAAATACTAAACCCCAGAGGAGAGAAATAGGCCAACTTGGAATAACTGTAAGATAATAAATTTATGTTGTTTTAAGCTAAGCTTTTGGTTGTTACAGTAGCAACAAAAAGCTAATATACTCTCAAAAATGTTTTGCCTGGGAAACAAAAGCAAAAATGAACTATTGGGACCCCATCAAGATAAAAGCTTCTGCACAGTGAAGGAAACAATCAACAAAACTAAAAAGCAACTGACAGAATGGGAGAAGATATTTGCAAATAACATATCAGATAAAGGCTTTGTATCCAAAATCTATAAAGAACTTATCAAACTCAACACCCAAAAAACAAACAACCCAATTAAGAAATGGGCAAAAACATGAACAGACAATTTTTCCAAAGAAGACATCCAGGTGGCTAACAGACACATGGAAAGATGCTCACCATCACTCATCATCAGGGAAACACAAATCCAAATCACAATGAGATATCACTTCACACCTATCAGAATGGCTAAAATGAACAAGTCAGGAAACAACAGATGTTGGTGAGGATGCAGAGAAAGGGGAACCCTCTTGCGCTATTGGTGGGAATGCAAACTGGGGCAGCCACTCTGGAGAAAAGTATGGAGGTTCCTCAAAAAATTAAAAATAGAACTAGTCTATGACCGAGAAATTGCACTACTAGGTATTTATCCAAAGGATACATAAATGTTGATTCGAAGGGGCACATGCACCCCAATGTTAATAGTAGCACTATCAACAAGAGCCAAATTATGGAAAGAGCCCAAATGTCCATTGACTGATGAATGGATAAAGAAAATATGGTATGTATGTATATACATAATATCCACATTTTTAAAATTTTTTCAAATGTTTTTTATTTATTTTTGAGACAGAGAGAGACAGAGTGTGAGTAGGGGAGGGGCAGAGACAGAGCAAGACACAGAATCCAAAGCAGGCTCCAGGCTCTGAGCTGTCAACACAGAGCCTGATACAGGGTTCAAACTCACGCACCGCTGGACACTTAACCAACTGAACCACCCAGGTGCCTCCATAATATCCACATTTAAATGGACATTGTGAGTATAAATGAGATCATGGATATAAGGGAAATGCTTCTTATTGTTCCCTGTGCCACATGCCCTTGGGTCAATCTGAGCTGCATATGTCATAGACAGAGAACATCACACTTATCACATACCATATGAAACATCAGCCACATTCATTGCTTCTCTCTTACAGCAACTCAGACAATACCGGCAAAGCAGCCCAGAAATGTAGTCAATGTCCATGGATGAACCCAGTGGAGCTCAGGGGTTGGCGATGAAGGTCCTAGGCTTGGGTTCTGCATTCAGAAGTGTCTTCCATACTGTTCTTTAGAGAGGTTGAGGCTCACAGTGGGATTCATCCCAGTTGTTTTCAGTAGGATTGAGTCTCAGTTGTTCTCAGTAGGAATAAGTTTTGTTTTTTGTTTTCCTTTTCCTACATTATTTTTCTCATCCCTTCATTTCTGTTTCTAGGAATTGCCTTCCAAATACACTACAGTTTAATAAGTCCTTGTCTAAAGATCTGCTTTTGGCATCACATTCACTAATCATCTTACCTGCTTTGGAATGGGATTAGGGATAGAAGAGAGAGAAAACTTTCACTAATGGAGTAGTTCTAATATTTAAACTGTATAGGGACAATGTAAGGACAATTTTAAAGATCATGGAATTAACTTTTTATTTGCACTGGAAACTTTGAAGAAGTAAAATAATAGCCTGAAATCAGCTACCTATAAACTCAGAGAATGCTGGGGAAGCCAGAAGATTTTCATGGAAATTTTTTTTTAAAGATCTTCATTTCCAACAGCTAGTAGTGGACTTTACTGAAATTCATTCCTGAGTTTTAATAGTAAAGGTAGAAAAAACACAGGGAAGACAATGTTTGGCCTTAGTGGGTCTTCCATACTAAAATATGGCCAAGATACACAATATATAAGAACCTGAGATCTAGCAATACTTTGTGTATCCAAGAAGGTATGCGTTAGTGTGGAGAACATTAACATCTTTGAGAAACTCAGTGCGACTGTCCTCCATAGAACAAAAATGACAGGAAATGGTGATTCCATGAGAGAGAAGCTTCTAGTGTCAGTGAAGATGACAAAGTTCCAGAACAGCAAAGGCCAGGTGGTGGCAGAAGCAAAGTAAGCATAATTACTATAAAACACAGCAATTCTAATGTGGCACAAAAGAAGTCTTTCACCTGTAGTGTTCTGTTCTGATTGATGGCTAAGAGACTGTAGCATGTCTAGGAGTGAAATAAATGAGCAGCCAACAGGGTGTTGCTTGATTTGTAGAGAAATCTCAAGGCTTCTCCTAACTTATATAACAACAACAAAATCACTATTCCTTGCTCAATGTCCAAATCTGAGCTAGCCCCAGATACAGGACCTGGTGAACAAAATGAAGATAATTCTCTTGAGGAAAGACTGTGCTATGCCACCAAAAGCATATACAATAAATTTTACATTAAACTCTCTTTGAAAAGACCTCTGGCCTTGTACCAGAGTAATGGTGTATTGAGAAAAATGAATATCCAAGAACTTTCAAGAGATGTTGAAAACTAAGCCTTACTTAATACTGAAATTAAAGTGACCTTAATCCCTGTACATTCTTGCAAGAACAATTTCAAGTAGCTCCAGAGAACTTGTGGAAGTCATTTGAAATTAGGAGATGGCTAACTAGGAAAGAAAACAATGGTTTTAACTCTGTTAATCAGAGGTCTGTTAATCTCTGTGGCCAGGTTTTGTCCTTACTTCACTTAATGGATTTCTGATCTAAACCTATCTTGCATTGTATTTAATCATTCCATGGATTCACCCTGTGGTCATTTCCCAAGACCCTAAGTTTTGATCCAATCATAATTATGTAGAAACTGGTAGAATCTTTATATTAGATTTCTGATCTGCAGAATAAGAGATGTTCCGGTGAAATATCAAGAGCAAACTTGAGGTCACCCACCAATCCTCAGTCACAGTAGTGAGTTAGAAGTGATATTGTATTTAAGGTGGAAGTATGTGATCACAGGATCATAGACAATTTGATGACCAAAATGCCAGCATGGGGAAGATATCTTATATGGTTAGGGCACTACCTTCTATGATGCAGTATTCTTATTTAATCAGCAGCTATTATAGGATGCCTTTACCCAATACTAGAACACACAGATGTGGAAATCAAACACTGAAAGAAGTACTGACAACTACCACTATTTCCCCCAGTGACTCGCTGGGGAGCGTGTGCTGCTCACTCCTGTAACACTGGACTCTGCGGAGTTTAAGGTCTTGAACTCCAGTTGGAAAATGTTTCTTTTAGGAAACATACTAAGGGCTCCTCCAAAGCTAGAACTTCAGCTTTTGAGTAGTCAGTCTTAGCTCCTCATGGCTCTAGACCAGCAGGTAAATAAAAGAATTAGTAATTTGACAGCATTATTGACTCTGATTATCATTAATTTCTAAGGTTGCTGCCACATAATAAAAGCACGGAGGGATGTATTGGGCCCTGGGGTAGGGGGCAGGGAGTGGATCACTGTAGTATCTGGTAGTGTCTCTATGCTCAGTAATAACAGAAAAGAAAAAGGCATTTATTGCAACAATTTCCTGATAAGGGGCCCTGCAACCAAAGACTGAGACACCTCAGGAACGAAGGACTGGGTTTCTTTTTCAGGTAAGGAGCTTATATACCAACTGGAGAGCTGGCTAAGTGTGAAAAGACTCTAGAATTGGTGGTAGAAAAGGGAGACAATGTCAGTAATAGACTTGAGACCCACTACTATAGCTAGCTTCACTAAACTTGTTTTAAATTCTTTATTTCAATATGTTGTGGCCAGCCATAATTTTGAAGGGTTATTAAAAAGTCAAACTTAGTGTGAGGCAGTAACATTTCTGAGCAGTGAATAGGGTTGCTGTAGTAGACAAAGTTGAGGCTCTGTGTTAAGTTCCCCTAAACAAACCTACAATTCATCTGGACTTGCGGAGTTCAGTCATTTGGGTAGTCATTGGGTAGCATCCTACTGCAAGTACCTGTTTCTCTTCTTTTCTGCTTTTGTGGAAGTTACAGGAAACTCATTCACTGCACACAGGACAGCTAGGGAGTGTGAGATAATTAATGCCCCTGAAACACAACCCTCAACAATGGACAAGAGTTATAACAAAGACCCCAGCTTCCTATCCTTCAGAGAAACAATTCTAAGATTCCCCAGTAGGACTAAGCCCTGATTGTCCACAGTAGTAACTCACTTTGTATTGGCATATCTTCCTGCCATATCTCATTCAGCTTACTTTTCTGTATAGTCTGTCTACTTCCACTACTTCTATAGTAGTTGTAGCAAACATGGAGTGTCCATAGGTCCCTTCTTCTCAGGGATATAGGCAGTTGGTTAAATCTTAAGAGAAATGTCTGCCCCTTGCTATACACGAAATTCTTCCCAGGAACCCCCACCTGAATGCAATGTGCTTTTAAACATGTAAATCCAGCATAGTCAAACCTGGAATAAAATTTCTGTTTAAGAAGAAGGCAGGGTTTCAAGCTTGGGGATTATAAAATTCCAGATTCAAGGTAACTTCTAATTGATTCTATTTAAAACAGAACCACTTATCTCAAGAAAATGAACTTGAATAAAATCCTAACTAGGTGAGAGTATGAGTAGGCATGCTGTGATTAATTGATATGAAACATAATCATTTTATCAGACTAGATATGCCCAATGAATAAATATGAATAGTTAGAACCTTTTGTAAAACTTCTGAGGAAATAATCTATTTTTAAATATGTTATTTTTGCATATATTAGACTCAAAGACTGTATAAAAGAAGTCCTAGGATTATAGAATATTAAACAGGAAGTCCCATAGAGAATGTCCAATGTCATCCTCTGTCTGCTTTTTCATCCTATCAGCTCAAGAAAAGCAGTGCAGTATTAAGATCAACCCAGAATCTGGAAGCAAATCACCCTGGTTCAAGTCCTGGCCATGACCAAACTACCAACTTCTCCATCTACCAGTTTTTCACCTGTGCAATGGGGGTGATAATATGAGTAGCCAATTACAGGGCTATTGGAAAATTGAATGACTTAATACATAGGAGATCTTAGAAGAATTTGTCACACACTAAGAACACAATAAATTTTATTATTTGTGTTTGGTTTTCTTCCTTCAACAACTATTTATCACATACTTACTGGATGCAATCATTGACTAGATACTGGAAATACAAGGATGACTATCATGGTCTCTGTTTCCAAGATGGTGAGAAGCTGAGAATAGATGAACACAAGAGTACATATGACAATGGTACAATGAACAGAATGAACAGATTTCCTTGGAGCAGTCTTTACAGATGAGAGGATATTTTAACTAGCTCTTGAAAGTTAAGTAAGAGCTATCTGGGAAGTTGTTCCTGTTGCTGCTGCTGCTGCTGCTGCTGCTGCTGCTAAGAAATAGTAATTATTAATATAACCTTTACTTAGGGTTTAACATTTACTGGGTCCATACGATAGGTCAGATAATTTGTAATATCAATATGTATTATTTTGTTTAATCATCAGAAAGATCCAATGAACTTAGTTTAATTTTTATCTCTAGCCTTGAATTTAGGAAGCTTAGGCCCAAAGAGATAATGACATTTTCCCAAGGTCACTGAGAGAAAATATGGCAGAGCTGCAAAGTGAGCAGGGGCAGAAATGCATTTTAAGCATTGAGACAAACAGTGGAGAGCACACCTAATTATGAAATAGCAAGGCATGACCCGAATGAGAAAAAATTCAGAGTGGCTTGAGTACTGAGTACTTGAGATGTTAAAGATGATGGTAGGGAGTGAAGAGTCTTGAATATTTTGCTAAAAGCTAGAATGTAATACAGAAGAACCCAGTAGGAAAGGAGAAGACTGTGGAAGTTTATGAGGGGAGAAACAAGAGTAATTGCTACTGTTTACCTAGAAATTTTCATCCATCCATGTAAAATTCTCAACAATATACTAGCAAACTGAATCCAACAATACATTAAAAGAACGACTCACCACGATCAAGTGGAATTTACTCCTGGGCTTCAGGAGTGGTTCAATATCTGCAAATCAATACATCACATTAATAAAAGAAATTATAACAACCACATGATTCTCTCAATAGATGCAGAAAAACCATTTGACAAAATATAACATCCTTTTATGATAAAACCCTCAAGAGGGTATGGATAGAGGGAACATACTTCAAGATTATAAAGACCATATATGAAAAGCCACAGCTAATATCATCTTCATGGGGAACAACTGAGAGCTTTTCCCCCTAAGGTCAGGAACATGACAGGGATATCCACTCTCACCACTGTTGTTCAATATAGTGTTGGAAGTCCTAGCCTCAGCAATCAGACAACACAAAGAAATAAAAGGCATCCAAATCAAACTTCACTCGTCACAGACAACATAATACTCTACATGGAAAACCCAAGACTCCACCAAAAAAGTGCTAGAACTGATACATGAATTCAGCAAAGACACAGGATATAAGATCAATGTACAGAAATTGGTTGCATTTCTACACACCAATAGTGAAGCAATGGAAAGAGAAATCAAGGAATCTATTCCTTTTACAATTGCCAAAAAAAAAATCATTCAATGCACATTCAATGTGTACATTCAATGCAATCCTTATCAAAATAACACCAGCATTCTTCACAGAGCTAGAACAAACCATTCTAAAATTTGTATGGAACCAGAAAAGACCCCGAATAACCAAAGTGAGGTTGAAAAGAAAACCAAATCTGGAGGCATCACAATTCCAGACTTCAAGCTGTATTACAAAGCTGTAATCATCAAGACAATATGGTACTGGCACAAAAACAGACACATGAATCAATGGAACAGGATAGAGAACTCAGAAATGAACCCACAAATATATAGCCAACTAATCTTCAACAAAGCAGGAAAGAATATCCAATAGAAAAAATACAGTCTTTTCAGCAAATGGTGTTGGGAAAACTGGACAGCGACATGCAGAAGAATGAAACTATACCACTTTCTTACACCATACACAAAAATAAACTCAAAATGGATGAAAGATCTACATGTAAGATAGAAAACCATCAAAATCCTAGAGGAGAAAATAGGCAGCAACCTCTGTGACCTTGCACAGCAACTTTTACTAGACATGTCTCCTGAGGAAAGGGAAATAAAAGCAAAAATGAACTATTGGGACCTCATCAAGATAAGTTTCTGAACAGCGAAAGAAACAACAAAACTAAGAGGTAATTGACAGAATGGGAAAATATATTTGCAAATGACATATCAGATAAAGGGTTAGTCTCCAAAATCTACAAAGAACTTACCAAACTTTACACCCAAAAAACAAACAACCTGATTAAGAAATGGGCAAAAGAGGGGCTCCTGGGCGGCTCAGTGGGTTAGACATCTAACTTTGGCTCAGGTCATGATCTCACTGTTTGTGGGTTTGAGCCCCATGTCGGGCTCTGTGCTGATAACTCAGAGCCTGTAGCCTGCTTTGGATTCTGTGTCTAACCTCTCTCTCTGCCCCCTCCCCCACCCCGATCACACTCTGTCTCTTTCTCAAAAATAAATAAGCATTAAAAAATAATTAAAAAAGAAAAAAAAGAAAGAAATGGGCAAAGACATGAACAGACATTTTTCCAAAGAAGAGATCCAGATGGCTAACAGACACATAAAAAGATGCTCACCATCACTCACCATCAGGGAAATACAAATCCAAACCACAATGAGATATCACCTCACACCTGTCAGAATGGCTAAAATAAATAACTCAGGAAACAACAGATATTGGTAAGGATGCAGAGAAAGGGGAACACTTTTGAACTGCTGGTGGGAATGCACACTGGTGCAGCCACTCTGGAAAACAGTATGGAGGTTTCTCAAAAAATTAAAAATAGAACTACCCTATGACCCAGCAATTGCACTACTTGGTATTTATCCAAGGGATACAGGTATGCTTTTTCGAAGGGGCACATGTACCCCAATGTTAATAGTATCACTATCAACAATAGCCAAAGTATGGAAGGAGCCCAAATGTCCATCGATGTATGGATGGATAAAGAAGACATGGTATATATATACAATGGAGTATTACTTGGTGATCAAAAAGAATGAAATCTTGCCATTTATGACAATGTGGATGGAACTAGAGGGTATTATGCTAAGTGAAATAAGTCAGTGAAAGGTATATACACTAAGATTTCACTCATATGTGGAATTTAAGTAACAAAACATGAGCATAGGGAAGGTGAAGGAAAAATAAGATAAAAACAGAGAAGAAGGCAAACTATAAAAGACTCTTAAATACAGAGAGCAAACTGAGGGTTGCTGGTGGGGTGTTGGGTGGGGGGCTGGGCTAAACAGATGATGGACATTAAGGAGGGCACTTGTTGGGATGAGCACTGGGTGTTATATGTAAGTGATGAATGAGTAAATTCTACTCCTGAAACCATTGTTACACTATATGTTAACTAACTAGGATTTAAATAATATTTTTAAAAAATTAAAAAAAAAGAAATTTACATCCATGCTTTCTCTCACTTAATTATCCCCAAATCTATAATTATGTAATTGTAGCATCGTTTGTATGAAAGAAAGAAAGAAAGAAAGAGAGAGAGAAAGACAAAAAGAAAGAAAGAAAGAAAGAAAGAAAGAAAGAAAGAAAGAAAATAAGCTTACATTTAGAGATATCAATCACTTTCCTAAAAATTATGGAAAAGAAAATGATAATAGTTATCATGGCAGTAATATTTTATAATAAGAAAGTGATCTTAAATTTTGTCATTGAAGAGAAAAATAAAGATTTGTTTGATTTATTGAGTTTTCATAAAAGGGCTTTGATAAAAAGGGCTAAACTAGGTATTTTGCAATAATTAAAGTAAGCATCCATGTTCTCCTGAGGTTAGTACAGGAGGGACCATGCCAATGTGGTAAGTGAAAGAACACTTTGCTCTGACGCTGAAGGTTGGTCAGAGGCTGAGGAAGGGGAGAGAAGGAGATAGACTTGTGTCTCAGTATTTCCTCTCTGGGTTTGACCTGAGGATGAAGAAAGTCTATTAGATAATTTAAAGAGAGCACCAAATTCAGGGACTGTGACTCATTTCTTCAGTTGAGATCATTTGAGTGGAATCACTATGCTCTATAAGCTGTGCTAACATGAGGTAGCTCAATCCAGTAAAGAAGGTGGAAGAGCATAGTAAGAGAGGAACATGGTTGACACTCTTTTGGTTTTGCCATAGTTCTATAGTGGGGAGACCACACTGGAAGTCACTAGGTCTATGAGCACCCTTACTCCAGTAGGATGAGTTAAACTTGTGTTGGGGCACCTGGGTGGCTCAGTCGGTTGAGCGTCCGACTTCAGCTCAGGTCATGATCTCACAGCCCGTGAGTTTGAGCCCCGCGTCAGGCTCTTTACTGACAGCTCAGAGCCTGGAGCCTGCTTCTGCTTCTGTGTCTCCCTCTCTCTCTGCCCCTAACCCACTCACATTCTGTCTCTGTCTCTGTTTCTGTCAAAAATAAATAAACATTAAAAAAAAATTAAAAAAAAAAAAAACTTGTGTCAAAGCCAGGAAGAGGCAGGGACAAGAATTATATCTCTTAACCAGCTAAAACTGAGGGTAAACTAAGGGAGATGGCTATGCTCTGGAAGGACTGTCACAGCCAAAATTCAAAATCTCAAACTTTAATTTCCAAAGCATGTAGGTGGCCCAACTATCAAGTGGGCCAGATTGGCACAAAAAAGATCAGGTAGTGCAAATGTAAGAAAAAGAGGGAGACCAGAGGAGGCCAAACCAAAATAAGACAAAATTAAGTCACCATGAAGAAGTTATGTGAAGGACATGTGCTCCTTCTATTTTGAGCACCTTGAGTCTGACACCTTAGACCCTTTGACCATCCTGACACATTCTTCTATTTTGAAAGCCCAATTTCCTAGCAAATGAAGTAGGAGGAGAATAGCTGAACCTAGTTTCCATTTGCTGTCATTGTTCTTTGTTCCTGTTTTTGTCTTTCATTCTTTTTCTGCCCTTTGTTGTTTTAATTGAACATTTTATATGATTCCATTTTTTCTCTATTCTTTAGCATATCAGTTACACTTTCCTTTAACTTTTTTTAGTGGTTGCCCTACAGTTTGTAATATCATTTACAAATAATTCAAATCTTTTTTTCAAATAACACTATGTCATTTCATGAGTAGTGTGAGTACCTTAAAATAACAAAATAATCCTAACTTCTTCTTCCCATCCCTTGTATCATTAACATCATTCATTTCACTTACATATAAGCATACTTAGCAAATATGCATATGACTCATATATAAACATACATAATTGAAACATTGTTGCTATTTTGGGGGAAAACATTATCTGTTAGAGCAAAGAATAAGAAAAAAGTGTTTACCTTCATTTATTCCTTTTTCAATGCTCTTCTCCCCTTTACATAGATCTGAGTTCTTGACCTATATGATTTTCTTTTCCTGAAGAGTTTTTGTGTATTTGTTTGTTTTGTTTTGCTTTTAACATCTCTTGTGAGACAGGTCTACAAGCAACAAATCTTCTCAATTTTTGGTCAATGGAGAAAGTCATTATTTCTTATTCACTTTTGAAGGATAATTTTATTGGGTATAGAATTGTAGTTTGGTGGCGTTTTTGTTTTTTGTTTGTTTTTTGTTTTGTTTTGTTTTGTTTTGTTTTGTTTCCCCCCTCTCAACACTTTAAATATTTCATTTCACTCTCTTCTTGGTTGCATGGTTTCTGGGAAGAAGTAGGATGTAATTCTTATCTTTATTCCTCTGTAGTTAAAGGTGCTTTTCCCATGTGGCCTCTTCTAGGACTTTTTCTTTCATCATTGATTTTCTGTTATTGGAAAATGATATGCCAAGGTGTAGAGGTTTTTTTTTGTTGTTGTTTGTTTGTTTGTTTTATTTTGTTTTGTATTTTATGTTTTTGTTTGTTTGTTTTTGGTGTTTATCTTGCTTGGTGTTTTCTGAGTTTCCTGGATCTATGGTTTGGTGTTGGATGTCTGACAATCATTATTTTTTCAAATACTTCTTGTGTTCCTTGCTCTTTATTTCTGATACTCCTGGTACCTGTATGCTACACCTTTTTTTAGTTTTTTTCACAGTCCTTGGGCATTTTGTTCTGTTTTTCACGGTTTTTGCTTTATCTGTTTTTGAGGAGTTTATTGATATGTCTCTTAGGTCAGAGATTCTTTCCTCAGCTGTATCCACTCTACTAATAAGTTCGTCAAAGGCTTTTTTCATTCCTATTTCCATGTTTTTGATGTCTAGAATTTCCTTTGGGTTCTTTTTTAGGATTTCCATGTCTTTGCTGCTACTGCCCATCTGTTCTCTCATGCTGTCGACTTCACCCATTAGAGTCTTTATCATAGTAATCGCAGTTGGTTTAAATTCCAGGTCTGATCATTCCAACATCCCTCCCATCCCATGTCTGGTCTTGATGCTTGCTCTGCCCCTTCAAATTGTGGGTTTTGTTTTTTAATTTTTTAACATTTATTTATTATTGAGAGACAGAGAGACACAGAGTGTGAGCAGGGGAGGGGCAGAGAGAGGGGGAGACACAGAATCTGAATTGGCTCCAGGCTCTGAGCTGTCAGCACAGAGCCTGACGCGGGGCTCGAACCCATGAACTGTGAGATCATGACCTGAGCTGAAGTCGGTTGCCCAACCAACTGAGCCACCCAGGCGCCCCCCCCCCCTTTTTTTTTTTTGCCTTTAATATGATTGTGATTTTTCTTGAGAGCTGGACAGGACATCCTAAGCAAAAGGAACTGCTGTCAGTAAGCCTTTAGCAATGTAGTGGTGAAGTGCAAGGAAGGGGCAACTTTCTTCATTCCTAGGATTGGATCTTAATCTTTTAGTATGGCTATGCCTCAGGGCTGTGAGCTTCAGTTAAGAGTTTCTTATTGAAACACTTTCCTCTCCCGTTGGGTGAGACAGGGTAACTCGAGTGGGCTGGAGTTAAGTATTTCCCTTCTTCTACATGAAAGACTAGAGGAATTGAAGTTGGGTATTCCCCATCCCCAGGTCAGTTAGGCTTTGATAAAACCCAAACAGGTTAGGGCCTGGTTAAGTAGTTTCCCCTGAGGGCAGGCCTTGCTAAGAAAAACAGAGTGCTCTGGTTTAATTCAAATGGTTCCTTCCTCCCCCCCACCCCCCCCCCACCCCCCCCCCCCCCCACTCCACCACTGTGAGAAGCCTGAGAGGATTTTTCTGGATAGTTACCATGGGAATCTGACCAAGCTCCTAAAGGTAAATCTCACAATATGTTGAAGGCCCCTCACTCACTGAATAGTCCTGGAGCTTTGAACTCAGACTTTTCCACCACACAGAGCCTCCAGTAATCCATCCATTGCAGTTCCGGCTTTCCTGCCCCAGCAGGGGTTCCTCCAGTGGTTTCAGCTTATGGACGTCTGTTCCTGTCAGCCAAGATTGCCTGTATTTGCCTGTTTCTCCCATCTTGGGAGCAGCAGTTTGCCCTGTGTTCTATGCTCTCTTGGGGATGCAAGAGAGTTGTTGATTTTTCAGTCTGTTCAGCTTTTTACTTGTTGTAGGGATGGAGTAGTGACTTGCAATTCCCTTACCTGCACAACTGAAAACTGGGAGTCCATCCTTGCTCTCTTCCAGTGTGCCATCCACCTCAGGAGAGCAGGATCACTATGTGCATGCATGTTTGTGGACGAAAGAAAAAAAAAATCACAACAACAAAGTCTTTTTCAGGCTCTTCAAAATTAGAAGGTAACTTGAATATTATGGCATTCAAGAGGGCCTTCTGGCTGGAAATTGGCAAGGGGGAGCAAGAGAGGACACTCCGTCCTCCTTTTTGCAATAGATTTCTGGCCATCCAGGAGCATAAAGAGGAAGAAACCTTGGGGCAGTACCACCAGAAAATTGCAGCAGAGTTGATGTTGCCCTCATTGCCTATTCATCAGCTCTCACAGATAGCACCAGATCAAAATGCTGAGAGTATAAAATTTTATATTCCAGGGTTTGTTTGGAAATAAATGCCTGTTTGAAATACATACACCAATAAAATCTGATAGAAATGTGATACAAAAATCCCTTTGATATTGTTAGAATTGGAGGCATCACATTAGATACACCTTCTATGGAAGAAACATGTTGCAAAAAATCTATATTGGGCACTTAAGATGGAGAAAGTATAAAAAAAAATGTATCAGGGGTCAGAAAATGGGAGCCTACAAATAACTAAACAAGAGTAGGCTGAAGAATCATTGGTTGGTGGGAATTCAGTTCCTTTGTTTTGTTTGAAAAAATATTTCCAGGAACTGCAAATAATGTTGAAACTTCCAAAAGTCTCAACTGAAAGCCAAAAGTTTATATAAATGGTTGGACCATTTCGACTGTGGCAGATTTTGCAATTACGCTATCAGGCATGTTCTTTCTAACTCCCTGGCCAATAAATACTAACAGTAGGTATAAAAAGGAGCAAGCTTGTAAAAGAATTTAAAATTTTCTTTCCCATTCCCTAAACAAGTATTTAACTGCCATAAAGAAAAGAAATGCTCTTACTTGAAAACATAAAGAATCCTCTCATCAGTGCTTCCTTTTGAAATTTAGACGCTGACTGTAGGTAGACTCTTAGAAAAAGAAAAACTTTATTTTTTTGTTAAGATTTTATTTTTAAGTAATCTCCACACCCAACATGGGACTTGAACTCACAACCCTCAAGATCAAGAGTCACAGGCTTCACCAACTGAGCCAGCCACAGACATCTTTGGGAGCCACTATTTTGTCTCCCTTACCCTCCATTTTCTTCATTCTGCCTTTAAAGAACTCCAATTTCATAGATGTTGACCTTCCAAGAATGATAATCTATCTCTAATACTGTTTTCTTACATGTTCATCTCTTTCTCTTTCTGTATATATTCTGATAATTTCCTAGACATTTTTTCAAGTCTATTTTTAACATTTTATGTTAGTGATTGTGTATCTTTTTTTAAATACACAGCAGGTCATTTTTATTTTGTGAAGTTTTCTTTTGTAATGGGTTTTCTTTTGTAGTGGGTTTAAATGCCCTTTATCTGATTTATATGTTGAATAATTCCATCTGAATTTTATTACTTAGAAATTAATTAAATGTTTATTCTAATGCTTACCTCCCTTCACTTAGCCCTCTTTTTTTTTTTTTTGTCATCTCTATTTCTGTATTGTCATTTCATTGAATTCTCCAGAAGTGAAATAAATATATGTTTTCTGTGTAATAACTTGAACTGGAAGTTCTATAAACCTTAATTTTAGTTGCACAATGTTTTACAAATAATAAAAGATCCTTTGTGATAGAGGAAATAATACAACCTAAAGGAAAGCATTGCTAAGAAGAGAAGTAGAGGCAATTGGAAAGGCAGATGAACAGCAATGTTGACAACAAAATGTGTAAGGGAAGGGAAGGGAAGGGAAGGGAAAGGAAGGGAGAGAAGGGAGGGAAGGGAGGAAAGGGAAGAGGGAAGGAAAGAAGGAAGGAAGGAAGGAAGGAAGGAAGGAAAGAAGGAAGGAAGGAAGGAAAAGAAAACAAAAGGAAAAAAAAAAGCTGTGGAGACAGGCATCCTAGATTTCTCCCAAGAGAAATCTTTAATATTTGAAAGAAAATAATTGCAGTTGAGATGAACGGTAAACTGACCTCCTCACACAAAGACAGTAGGAGAAATAAACATAAGACCAGTGCATTAAGGAATAGAGACTCTTTTAATCTAAGGCTTAATTAGGAAATAAACTTAAAGCATAGGCTTAGTTGGAGGCTGCAGTGGTTAATATTTAGGCTTTTAGCATTTTGAAGTGCTGAAGAGTATTTAGGAATATAAATTTTAATCCAGATAAACTGATTTGAGTTATGTAATAGTTCATGTTCTGTGTTAAACATTCAACAAAATACTAAGATGTGATACATGAATATAGTGGGTATTTTGGCCATCCAATAAGCATAAGTAGTGTGGTGTTTGGTAACACTGTGGGTATGGAGTGTATTAAGACTGGGGATATGACTTAACCTTCACTCAGTGCTCTGCTCTACTCTAGAAGAGCCAACCAACTGACACTAATTGAAGACAAACTCCAGGCATCTTTATTGACAACACGTAGTAACTCCAGCTTTGAAAAACAGGACCTCATATCAACATCAGAACCACAACTGTGCTAAAGCCAGAGCTATGGAAGAACCTACGGCTTTCTAGATGGTTCCTGAGCAAGCTTGACTGCCAGTACCCAGCCTGCTGATGGCCAAGGACTTCACATATTACCAAGCAAGGACTCTAGGGATGTATCAAAATTTATCCACTCACAGGCACCCTCATTTAGGACCAGAGAGAAACCACTGGGTAACAGATTTACTGATTGCCTACCTTCAACAACTGCTTTCAAAAATTAAAAATTAAAAAAAAAAAAAAAACCCTATTTGGGTTACCAACTGTAAACAGAGAATCTGTGCCATCCTTGTCCAAACCCTCCACACAACAACCTGAAATATCTAATGACAGGTGTCGTGCTTTATTGTGGTCCTGCCCCTTGCATCCAGACTGTGTGTGTCTGAATCCCATTTCCTTCACTCACTAGCCATGTGTGAGCTTGAACATGTTGTTTAACCTGTCTATGCCTCTGCTTTCCTTCTGAACAATCAGGATAATAACAGCACATATTTCTTAAGGTTATTGTGAGAATTAAGAAGGTCAGTATATGCAAAGCCCTCAAAAAAGTGCCAATTAGGCACTGAAAGAATGTAAGTATTCGTACCTCTGGTTTGTTGTCTCCCTTCCTTCTAGGAATAAATGAAGAGTTAATG
Source organism: Panthera leo (assembly GCF_018350215.1). Taxonomy (NCBI): domain Eukaryota; kingdom Metazoa; phylum Chordata; class Mammalia; order Carnivora; family Felidae; genus Panthera; species Panthera leo. The sequence continues at coordinate 39,451,530 of NC_056687.1, forward strand.
AAACAGAGTATCAGTATATTGATTAATAATTGGTCTGCTTTTTATTTTACTAGCCATGAGGCTGACTCAGGCTTGAAGTGTATCTGTGATGTTCTCAGACAGCCAAAAACATTGCCAATTCATTCACAACTCAAAGGACCCTCATGGAAAAAGTCAGGCCATACTTAGCCTCTTCTGGCATGGCTTCTTTAGTACAGAAGTATATCTGGACCCCATAGCCCAAGAGCATATTTGAGGCCAACCCCTCATGTTTTCTACATGCAAGTTCTTTATTTCATGTTTGGGCTTCCATCTTCTTTCTGCCTATATTTCCAGTAACAATCCTTGTTTAATCCTTAAGGTTGTAAGGGTTAAAATACAGTCTGATTCTTGCTATGAGAATTGCATTGCACTCCACCCTCTTATTGAAAAGAGGCTTGCCCTTAAATGAAAGGCAAACATGAATACTACTGAGTCATGATAAATGGTGAAACTTCAGCCCACGGGACATTTATCTTTGAACATATTTTTGTTCTGACATCTTGAAAATATTATATGATGCAATTATCTCCACAAGTATTTGCTTAAACCGCTTTCCATTCAAGTGGGACCTCAGGTCCCATCATCATCATCATCATCCCATGAACTCTTAATCCATGTAAGATGTTTTAAGGGTATTGTTAACACTAAGAAGCATATCATAGGATCTTGGCCACTAAGAGGTTAAGAGTGTATTTGGGGAAATTGTGCAAGCACAGAAAGATTACAGTACTGGACAAGATTTACTATGTGGCATATAATTGTAGCAGGTGATACATATTACATACAGAGTAGAAGGATCTTAAAAGATGAGTAAGATTTAGACAAGGGAAATATGTATATCAGAGCATTCTTGACAGAAGGAATGTAGTGAGCACACACTGTGGAGTCGAAATCATGTGACATGCCTAAGAATCAATAGCAGGACTGGCCACTGTGAAGAATTTCAGTATGGAATCATTTTTCTGTTTAGTAAAAACTACAAAGAGTTCATTAGATAAGAGGAAAAGAACCCCCCAAACATCAATAAAAACACAATATGAATGATAGCTGTTGGGTGAGTATTCTTGCTTTAAACAAATATTCCTTTTGCATGTCTTTTCTCCTTTCCCCTCTCTTTTTAATGGCAACCTAATGTTCAAAGAATCCATTTGACTTTGCCAAGTTATATGACACCAAGCAAGATCTTGAATTTTTCATGAAAGAAATAGAAAATAAGACACAAAAAACAAAAACAAAAACAAAAACAAAAACAAAAACAAAAAAAACAAAAACAAAAACAAAACACCTAGAATGATTATCACCTGAAGGATATAGAAACTAAGGGAGTATCTGCATGGCTTAGTTAAGCGATCAACTCGATTTTGGCCCGGGTCATGACCTCACTGTTCATGGGTTCGAGCCCCACATCAAGCTCCGCACTGACAGAGTGGAGCCTATTTGGGATTCTCTCTCTCCTCTCTCTCTCTCCCCCTCCCCCTGTTTATGTTCCCCACCACTCTCACTGTTAAGATAAATAAATACATTGAGGAGGGCACTTGTTGGGATGAGCACTGGCTGTTGTATGTTAGCCAATTTGACAATTATATTAAAAAATAAAAATAAAATAAAAAAATAAATTTTTTACAAAAAGAATATAGGAACTAAGAAGAGTCCATGTGGTGTATCTAATACAAAATGGGTCTAGTATCTCCAGAAGGCCCCTGCTTCTACTGTACAGGCTAGTTTTATTGTATTTCACAATATGGTCAAGTTCTGTGCTGTACTGAACTCATAGTTCTTTTTCTCCTTCTCTCCAAAGGTTAAAATAAGCAAGAGAAATTGGGTGATGATCATAACAGGAAGAATGTGGGTGTGGGAGGTGTGAGAAAGCAGTGCCTGGGGCTTGAGTTGGTTCTCCCTAGAATGACTGGAAGTTACCATGCAGCCTGATGACCAGAAAGTACACCAAAAATTTCAAGTAGAAACTGTAGTCCAGGCCCAAGGGAACAGTATTCTGCAAGGATGAATCTAATCATCCTTTACTCACGTTTGCCAAAACAATTAGCCCGGAGAAAGACGTCTCTTTCCCACCAGGTCCTGCTTCTTTCTCCCAGGATGTAGTATTGCGTGTTGCTAATGAACCCTTAGGACCGCCTCAAACACACCCTGACAGCTGCAGAAGATTTTGGTAACAGCCTTAATTCCATTTCCCCTTCCATCTGTCTACAGATGTTTTAAATTTGACCCCTCAAGAAAAATAAAAGTATCCTACCAAGAAGCAATTACTATGCTTGTAGATGTCCCATTTAAAAAATGACAGGATTGTGATTTGCAGGAGTCTTGTAATTGTGGATTATGTTGGGAGTTTGACACTCATTCTGGACATGGAGATTTTGACACTATGTGGGGCTGGATTGCTAATATTTCACTGAGATTTATTCAAACTGTCAATCATAATGACATAGAAAATAATCAGAAATGTCAGCCATCATGCTTAAGGAAGTCAGTCCTTTCAAAATTCTTCATTGCTTTTATTTTTCTTTTTCAAAATATCTTTAAACTACAACAGGATGATACAACACCAGAATGTTTCTGTTTATTATGTGCCATCTGGATTTCCTTTATTAATTAATTATATAATTCTTTCTACAAAATTTTTCTTCTGAGAATTGCAAAACAATTTTAAGGTATTATTTCAATTTTCATCATTCTTCAAGGAGATTATTTTAGGATGAATGATGTAATCAAGATAATTTTGGAGAAATAAATGTTGGATGTGAATAAATTTTGGAAATGAATTTTGGATGTGAATAGAAACTAGAATATTTCAAAGAATTATAGAATTGTAGAATCTTTATGGCCTTAAAGCTTTCTGGTCCAAGTCTCTCTTTTGCTAGTTGGGGATCTCAGGTACAGGAAGGGTTGACTTGCCCTGAATCACTCCTTTAGTTTGCCACTGAGCCAGAAGGAGATGCCAGTCCTGATGCCTGATTGAATCATTCTAACACCAAATTTCTTCTAAGATGTACTTTTGACACCTAAGTCACATATAAGTAATTCTTTACGAATAAGTCAAGTTTCTGTAATGCTTTCATTTCTCTCTAAATAAAAATCTCTGAAATAGAAGAACTTTTCATTTGTAACATATCAAAGGAATATTGTAAAACACTTGCTTTGTGTACAGTGCTGTAGAACTTACCAATAAGGGACAAAGTCCCTTGTGTAAAGAAGCATATTATTCTCTAGGGAAATAAACCTGGGGAGTCAAGGCCAATACAAGTGAAAATACAATTAAGATTGTAAGGATGTATATGATAGAAAATGAATGATGCAGTAAATATGCGAGAGAAAAGGGCCTCTCACTGGCTTCCAGCAGGTGCCATGTGAACACTTATTGAGGCATTGAGCGGTATTTACTTGGAGAACAGCTTCTCTCTGGGAAGAGGAGGGATGAAGTCAACAATGTCACCTACTAATTTTCAGTAAAATTTCTACAGACAGCCTTCTTTGTGTACTTAATTGTGTGCCTTTTAAAAATTTAAATGTAAAATAAATCTGGAAAGACATCTGGGTGTTATGCATTTATTCTATAAACCTATTAAAAGTACAGATTATATTATATGTGAGAAAAAAATATTTTTTTAAAATAATTTTCCAAGTATTTTACCAGTAGCTTTCTGATCTGTGACGGTGAATTTTATGTCAATTTTTTTTAGACCACAGTTATACACAGATATTTAGCCAACACTAGTCTAGATGTTGCTGTGAAGGTATTTTTTAGATGAGATTAACCTTCAAATCAGTAGACTGAGTAATGCAGATTATCCCCCATAATATTGGTGGGTTTTGTGCAACCAGTTGAAACTAATGTTTCTTGCATTAAGCACCTGAGGTTTGGTGACTATAATCTCATGTGACTCTCTTATCCTGGCTAAAATAGTTCTTAAGGAAAAACAAAACAAAAACAAAAACCTCATACCCTCCAAGGAAGAGGGAATTCTGCCTGCAATCTGCCTTGTGATTCTAACTGCAATGTCAACTGTTCCCCCAGTCTCTTGCCTGTGAGCCTACCCTGCCAATTTGGAACTTGCCTAATGAATGGATGGATGAATTAATTAATGAATTGATGAATTAATGAAATGAACAAATGAACAAGCAAATAAGTGAATAAAAAGTAAATAAAATACACACATCCTATTGCTTCTGTTTCTCTGGTAAACCCTGGCCAATAATATACCATCAAACTACAAATTTAATAAAGTATAAAAATGGGCTTCTCAAAGGAAGATTGATCTCAGTGGTTCAACAGAAAAAATGAGTGACACAGAGATCGATAGAGAACTATCACTGTAGCCATCTGACTATTACCTTGGATTTTGGTGGTTGGAATATTCTTTTGCATGTAGAGAACTGCTAATTTGTACCGTTAAGGCAGGATTATTTGCACTCTAGACTGAGAGATGAACTGCACCTTGTCTTAGTATTTACTGGCTGTATATCTTGAGTAAGGCATTTAAGCTCCCTGAATCACAGGCTCATTATTTTGAAATTGTAAGCAATTTTGAAATTACCTATTATAATTATATATGTATGTAATAATAACAATAATAATATAAAACCATGTTTCTATCCACAGGAAAAAATACTCTACAGTATTTTCATTATTTTTACTGGTTATTTTCTTTCTTCCAAATGTGAATGAGTACTTGATTTTTGGAATCCTTTGGAGAAGTTGTATCATTTCAGTTGGATGACTGTATTATTGAAGAAATACTTCCATGGTTAGCTTATTGGTTTCCTGAGGACAATAGGGGATTCATATCTTACTCCGTGCTCAGATCTTCACTCAGTGATTTGCATATTTAAAGGTACTCCATAAATATTTGTTATTGTTGGGCCGCAGCCCAAAACATTCACCAGACATTTCTTGCCCAGGTTTTTTCATGTTCTTATAGCTGCATTGGACCATGTGAATAGTTTGAGCTGATTAAATATGAACAGAAGGAGGAACATGTTTAACTTCCAAAATGAATCCATTACAAAGAAAGAAAGAAAGAAAGAAAGAAAGAAAGAAAGAAGAGACTAAGTGTTCCAGATGTTGGAACTTCAAAACGCAAAGCATTCCTTATTCTGGGTTCTAGAGTGGGTAAGTGGAGTAGAGGTTCCTATCAACTTCTGTACGGACTATGGAATAAATATTTCTTACATTAAAACTTTGAGCTTCTATAATTATAGTTTCAGCCTAACTTTCCTATTCGGCCTAAAACAGTGATGTGCTCTGCTTACTGTTCAATAAGAATAATCAGTGACATTCCCAAATAACTGGAGACTTCAAACAACATTACATTGAGTAAAATATATTGAATTATGTACATAATTTGTGCCAAGAAGACAAAAAATAAGATGATTCAGATTGAAAAGAGTGCTTTCTTTTTAACATTTTTTGTTTATACATTTGTTTTTAAAGTTTGATGTTCAAGGAATTTATATAGTCTTCACTTCAAATAAAATTTATTCTAAAATGCTCTATAGTAGGTTCAATGAAGTATAAGGAGACTGACATGTATTAAATGGGTTTGGCATTTTTAATTACAAAGTACATTTTAACATTTAAGATAAACTGTTTTATCTGTACAAATTCATAAATTTAGGTTCAGAAAATTGAAATACCATTTCCACTGTCACTCAAATATCATTGCAGAGTTGAGATTGTGTCAGAATAGTTGAAGATCTGTATCCTTCAGTTATTAGAATGTTTAGATATTGAAATGGTTCTAGAATGAATTTAAAACAATAGTTTCAACCATCCCTGATGAAACCTCGAAAAGCTGTTCAAGAACCAGTAGAACAATTTATAAAACTCTAATACTAGTGATATAAATAACATAACTGGGACATATTAGAATTCTAGATCATTGTCAAAATCTTTATAATGTTTAATATCTTGAACCATGGGAGCCTCATATGTTCTCATTAAAAGTATAAACCATTTTAAACTCCAAAAAGTAAATTTCTTTAAAAGTTTAAAGTACACTAGACCTCAGGAAAAAAAAATCCAGAAGTACATAAATTTCTTATACTTTCTAGAAATTGTAATGCTTATCTACATTTCCAATAGTAGTTATGCTAGATTTTTTTTAAAAAAAAGCATTCTAAGTAATTTAACCTTGCTTTGTAATAATTCAACTGGTCACAGCTAGTTGTTTTGAAAATATTACCTATATTAAAATGACATTGGAAAGCGGGGGGTCTAAAACATCATTTACAATCAAGAAATGTTCCATTGAAAAGGTGAAATGTTCCTTCTATTATTTTTTTAAATGTTTATTTATTTCAAGAGAGAGAGTGCGAGCGAGCATGTGTGCACATATGAGCAGGGGAGGGGCAGAGAGGGAGGGAGAGAAAGCTGTCCCATCAAGGGGCTCCATACCACAACTCTGGCATCATGACCCCAGCTGAAATCACAAGTAGGAAGCTTAACTGACTGAGCCACTTAGGCACCCCTGAAATGCTCCTTTTATAAAATTTTCCACAGAATACAATCTTAACTCTGTCTATAAAAGTAGTTGATCATGCAAAGCTAAGTAACAAAGACATGTGAAAAAAATCCTCTGAGACAATACCAAAATTATCTCCAAAGACCTGTAAAGAGGTTCCATATATAAAATACCTGTGACCGTAATTTAGGTTCTGCAAGTTAGAAAAAAAAAAAAAATACTAGCAGAAAGTCAGATTTTAAAGTAAAAAATCAAAAGCCAGGATGATTTGTGCATATATGTGTTTAGCTCTAGGTAGGGTACCTTCATTAATTGGGGTACAGTTTGAAGATGCTACCTGTAGAGAAAATAATTTACATGTGCATAACATTTTAGTGTCTCCAAAATGTTGGACATATTACTTATTAATTAGGAGAAAAGTATTAAGCATACACAACCAGTAAGTCATGAAGGCAAAGTGCTCAATGCACAAAGATTTTAAAATGCAATTACATATGGTTCTGTCCTTAAAAAAATAACAGTAAGATAGTAAGATAAGGTATATATGAAAATAAGAATATGTCTACTTTTAAACCGTGTACTTATGTACTAAAGAGCTATATCATACCTGGATTCGCGATGTCTGTTTGCTTTAAAAGACATGTGAAATTATTTGAGGGAATAAAATGAAAATTTCATTTATTTCCAAGTCCTACCCATGACACTAGTGTTGGTAGGGGAATCTGGTCCAGAGAAACAAAGATTTTGCCTAAATGAGGACAAATTCTTTTTTTTAATTTTTTTTTTTAACACTTATTTATTTTTGAGACAGAGAGAGACAGAACATGAACGGGGGAGGGGCACAGAGAGAGGGAGACATAGAATCTGAAGCAGGCTCCAGGCTCTGAGCTGTCAGCACAGAGCCTGACGCGGGACTCGAACTCACGGACCGCGAGATCGTGACCTGAGCCCAAGTCGGACACTTAACCGACTGAGCACCCAGGCGCCCCTAAATGAGGACAAATTCTAGTAAATAAAAAGAAAAATCAAGTTATAATAGGGAAAAATTACATGTGTGAAATCAAAATCATGAAATTGGGGCCCCTGGGTGGCTCACTGTTTGGTGTCCACTCTTGATTTCAGCTCAGGTCATGACCTCACAGTTCGTGGGTTAGAGCCCTGCATCAGACTCCACGGCTAACAGCATGGAGGCTGCTTGGGATTCTCTCTCTCCCTCTCTCTCTGCCCCTCCCCGACTCACGCTGTCTCTGTCTCTCTCAAAAGAAAAAAAAAAAAACTTTAAAAATCTGATTCTCTCCTCTCCTTCTCCCTCTCCTTTCCCACTCTCCCTCCCACCATCCCCCAAACCAAACCAAAACAAAACAAAACAAAAGCAAAACCATGAAACGGAGTCAGATCTACACAGCTAATCATTTGGAGTCTAGAAAATCAGGAGAAGTGAGCTTCCTATACAGGGCCAGTTCATTCAGGGTGGTCTTAATAAAAGTACCAAGATCTTAAGACCTCTTACACAGTGTACAATAAATGCAGCTACTTCAAGGACTGAGCTGAAATGACCACATTGACCCTTTCAAGTCTGACAGATAAGAAAGCAGAAAATTAGATATTCTCTCCTATTTTATAGATCCTGAGCTCCTGTGAAATGAATTCATGTATGAATCATTTTTCTCTACTGAGAACTGACCTCAAGGATCAACAAACAGCAGGAGCAGCTTTAATTCCACAGACTCCCCACATAACATGCGCTAATGGTACCATGTCTTTGGTGCTCGAAGGCTATGTTATTTAACCTTATAAGTATGTTGTTCTTGCCCTCAGCCTGCACCTCAGATGGTCAAGTTCATCACCTACTGGGGTGATCAAACCAACATTTCTGAAGGATCTAAGTTCCTGGGCCCTGTCTTTGTAGGTTTTATGTTCTCTTTCATCGATCTTACTATGAAATATGGAATTAATAAGATACATCCTAAGAATCCCCTGAATTCCAAACATATTTCTTACCACAATTGCTAGCAATCTATTTTCCCCTTGTTTTGTAACCATCCTCCATACCCTTTGGTTCAGTAGCATGAAGAGCTCAAAATAGCGAGGTGTCAGCCTCCACTCTCAGTTTAATAAAACAACTTATATCCCTTGGTAAAACTGTTCCATCATTAGGGACTGAGATTACAGCAAAGCAGCACTCAAATCTGCAGGAAGGTAAAGCCAAAACTTGCAATGTGGATTGTTTATTGCAAAGGAGTCACAACAATGCACTGTGAGGGATGCATGTGCTTATAGTGTACATAGAGAGTTTATTAGAGAAGCATATAGCATTTATTGGGGGATAGCTCACAATGGAGAAGTGGTACCAGCATACACTGCCTCCAGAACTTAGGAGCTTCTTCTGAACTCCACATCTTAGGCAGGGTAGAGATGGCCTGAATGTATCCTGATTACTGATCCACCAAAGGGGATCTGCCAAGATAGAAGGCTAGAAGAGCAACCGAGATCATGCCAAGACAGCAAATGAGTCCCAAGCCCACACTGCATTGCACATTCACAGGTTAGACTAAGAAGAGATAGGAAAAACCAAACTAGACTAAGAAACAAAAAATATGTCAAGTTATCTCTGGGCCCAAGTACAATGCCATAGAGAATTCATTAAAATGACTCCAGTCTGCATGCTGAGTACCCTGAGAAAGTCTTGCATGCCAGGAATGCATACATAAATTAAAACCCTTCTTGTTTCTCTGTAGGCTTTTAGTACTACTCAGTCAGCTCTCTGCTAAGATACCAAAAAGGGAGAGAAAAGGAGCCTCTGGTTCATCTAGATTTATCTCTTATCAGGTTTATAAATGTACTAGTGAGAAGGGTTACTCCTACTTCCTTTAGTTCTCACACTAGTGTCATCTGACTATGGAAAAGATAGGACCACATATTAGTCAGTGTTTCAAAGAAAGTTCAGCAAACTTTGTAAGACAGTGAAACCAACCTCAGATGATGTTGTCCAGGTGGCCCCAAGATGGAATCTTTAGCCATTCCACTATTCTACTAGGTCGGTCGGTACTTGAGTTAAGATGGATGTGGATTATTGCCCTCTTCTCGGACTGTGAAATGGGTTTCTCAGTTAGAAGCAGTGAGGTGTGGGATGCTGTAAGATACATCCTAAGAATTGCATGGATGCAATCTGTAATTGCATGGATGTTTGTGCTGGAGGAAGAAGCAAGGTGCATGGCTAGGGCAAATCCACTTGTGAAATATGCATCTATTTTTATGAAAATAACTTTTGCTCCCCAAGAGTCATTTCTTCTTCTGAGAGATACATTGTACCAATTATAGCAACGTGCCTTTCACCTTAGAGAGAATATTCCAACATGCTTTTAGAAATGTCACTGATAGGGCAGAAGCTAGGGTTTCCATCTCCTTGATTTCCTACTCCCTATACACAAATAACATCCTAGGTTTTTAGGTTATTCTTGCTACTCCTTCCTTACCAGACTCAATCTGTATCGATGCCATGGACTAGCAGAATATTCTGAGGAATATCCTGATCAAGGTCTTGAAGACTTTATTATAAACAGAAAACAGGAAAATTAAAAAGCTTTAAGATACAGTAGTGTATGTATCTTATGTATTTATACATCCAGTGTGCTGATGTCCCTGACAGGTGAAATTCTGTTAATCCTTGCAAATTATTATGGAGAATAAAAAGAATAAATGTTCCTGCTTCCAGGAACTAATATATAGCCCTTCTTATCATAACAGCCACTGCAGGGATTCTGTCATTTTCTTAATCTACTTTACCCAACTATGTGATCAGGAACTGGGACAATAACCAAAGGATGGACCATGGATTTCCTAGGCTCACTTTGAGACAGACTGGAGCCAAAACTATTCACCAGCCAACTTCCATAGGCTTCAGTGAACCATGGTGCCATTTGAAGTCTATGGGGATTAGTGTCAACTCAGGAGTCTGTGCCCGGGATTTCTCCCTTTCTCTAGTGAAGAGTGACAGGAAAAATGGCTAACTACCATATCAGGGGAAAATAGAGAAATATTTAAAGTCTGTTTACATGACAGTGTTGCAAGGCCTTTCTCAAGGGGGACCCGGTCTTTCCTTCAATCGAGCGGCTCAGGTTTACAGAGTACCTTGGGTGGAGGAGTTGGGTAAGAGGCCATGACTTAAGGCAGTGACTCATGTAAGATTTCCACTCCACAAATTTCCTGTAATATAGGTCAAGTGGTATTTTATGATTATTTATTTTGTTCCTGGGACTCTGTAATCTATTAGCCATGTCCCAGATCCCTAGCAGTTAAAACACTCTAAAAGGCAGTCCATCCCTACAGCCAGTTATGATAATTGGACTGTTCTTATCTCTGATGGTTAAGTATTGCCACCTGGCCTTTGTTGTTCTGGGATCCCACAATTCCCATTAAAATCATGTAGACTACGTCAAGGGTGGCAACTCCCACCATTATCCCCAATCTACCAATGACAGCCAGCACCAAGTTTTCAAGGATTCTGCTATTTGCCTCATAACACATTTCTCAATGCCCCAGGGATAGAAGTGTTTTCTGTAACTTTCAGGCAACATTGTCAAAAGGAGAGAAAGTAAGTTGCACATAATAATTTTATTCTAGCATTATCAAATTTGTAATTCTGTTGGATTCCTTCCTTTAAATAATTGCGGGAAAGTTCTGGCATACTGACTTCATTAAACCTAGCCCCTTGGGAATCCATGCTTTAGTCAGTCAACCAAGCAAATTGTTAGAGCCAGCCAGTCAAGGTAGTACATTATCCAGTATCCAACAGATACAGCCAACCTAACTTTCTATTCCATCATCTTGATTTACTATTTAAATATGGATAGATGCTTCCAGGAACTAATATATAGCCCTTCTTATCATAACAGCCACTGCAGGGATTCTGTCATTTTCTTAATCTACTTTACTCAACTATGTGATCAGGAACTGGGACAATAACCAAAGATGGACCATGGATTCCCTAGGCTCACTTTGAGATAGACTGGAGCCAAAACTATTCACCAGCCAACTTCCATAAGCTTTCTATTCCATCAGGATCCATCCATGTACATGCTTCTCAGTTTCCAAATGGTACACATGAGCAAATTCTTTCAATCCCTGTGACATGTAGACTCTCTTCTCCCAAGATAACTAGTGGTTCTCCCCTGGGTCTTATTGGAATCTGACTCTAGTTTTGTCTAGAGGCAATGAAGTGTGATATGAGTAGATCTTGCAAGAAAGCTAGCATCCTCAGAAAGAGGAAAGGAGTGGGAGAACCTGGATGGCTCAGTTGGTTGGGCATCTGACTTTGGCTCAGGTCATAATCTGGAAGTTCATGGGTTCAAGCCCCACGTTGGGCTCTGTGCTGACAGCTTAGAGCCTGGAATCTGCTTCAGATTCTTTGTCTCCCTCTCTATTCACCTTCCCTGCTTGCACTATGTGTGTGTCTCTCTCTCTCAAAAATAAACATTTAAAACAATTAAAATTCAAAAAGAAAGAAGTAGTGAGTTGTTTCAGTGGTAAATGAATTTTGGGATTCAATTATGGAATTTATTTAATAATGGGAGTCCAGAGTTTTCAGCTTCATTTGAGAACACCTAAATTTTTCTGCTAATGTCTAAAAGGGAATCATTCCTTCCTCACTAAATCTCCAAACTGCACCTTTAGACTTCAGTCTTGATCATCAGCCATGCTTAGCCTTTGTCTATAATGAATAAAAACACTCACTTAAAGCTGTCATGAAGTTTTCTCCCTGTGTTTTAGCCTAAAGCCCAAAACCTTGAGTTGTTTTCTTGTCCCTCCCTTCCTTCCTTCCTCCCTCCCTCCCTTTCCTTCCTTCCTCCCTCCCTCCCTTCCTTCCTTCCTTCCTTCCTCCCTCTCTCCCTCCCTTCCTTCCTTCCTTCCTTCCTTCCTTCCTTCCTTCCTTCCTTTTCTTTCCTTCCAAGCCCTTCAAGTGAAACCTCAAATACTTTTCTAACCTCTGCAAGACTTGCAAACATCGACACAGCCACAGTGGCCAGGTTTAGTAGACTTAATTTCTTAGAGCCCTGATACTTCAGGTGGTTGTGATGTTACTGAATACCATGGATTACTAAAATCCCTCTTTCTGCCTAGATGGGGGCCATTTCTACACTCATGCTCTAACATGTAAACTCTATGCTACAATCCTTTGTAGAGTATTTGTTTTCTGGGACCATTCTTTATAGGCAAAAACGTTACTGCCACATTCCAACCAGGTCAATAAAAACCATTCTGAGTACTTAAAATCGCAAATTCAATTTTGGAACATGGTTACACAGTAATGGAAAAGCTAAGGAGATGGTGAAGCAAACCAGAGAATAGCAATATCAGGAAGTCACTTCCACGCAGAGAGGCAAAAAGTAGAAGAAATATTAAGGGAGTCAGGAGCCTGGGTACCTGGCAGGAGCTAGGAATATAGCAGGAGCTGAAGCTACAGAGGAACCATAGTCATTTCTGGAGACACAGCTGCTACGAGATGTTGTCAAATTTGTGCTAGAGGGGAGCCTGGGTGGCTCAGTGGGTTAAGTGTCCAACTTTGGCTCAGGTCATGATCTCATGGTTCGTGGGTTGGAGCCCCGCATGGGGCTCTGTGCTGACAGTTCAGAGCCTGGAGTCTGCTTCAGATTCTGTGTCTCCCTTTCTCTCTCTGCCCCTCCCCCGTTTATGCTCTCTCTGTCTCAAAAAAAAAAAAAAATGTGCATAGAGAAGGAGGCGGCAAATTATCCTGGCTTCTCCCTACCTACTGGTTTCATGTTTCAATCTCCTGTCAGTGCCAACGTCAATACTCCTATGACATCCAGTGGAACACTGAAGGGTCTAGGAAGAGATCTGAGAGCAAACAGACATGCAAAAAAATAAATGTGGTTGCCCTTTCTAGAACTGAGTGATTTGCCTAGAGGGAGAAACTATTCTTTCTTCCACCTCAGGGTGGACTGACTGTGCTGACCACACAAAGCAAAAACCACTGCCCAGTAAGGACCACATCAGGTCCCATGTATGCAACCCATATATAATATGTTTAGTAGGGGGGTGAAAATTGGCCAAGGATATGTTAGGATATTTACTAGGGGTAAGAAATTGAGGATAAACCAGTATTTACTTACAGAAATGAAGGACATAAAATAAGATTAGTATGGCAAAATTATTGCTAGAAGGCAATGTGATTGAGATCCAAACACATGGTACCCCCAGACTAATGAGGTTGAACATATTTTTAGGGAACAGGGACTGAGTCCATTTAACTCATTTTATCCAACATGAGAGATGGCTTCCTGAGGAGATTCAGATTATGATGATAAATTTTTCTTCTTGATGACGTGTGAATGGCTATAGGTATTGGACACAAGGAAATTCCATCAATGAATGTTTATTGATATTGAAATATATTCAATCATTAGTCTTCCAGTGGAAATCATAGAAGCTAAGGTGGTTTGTTAAAATTAAACTGGACACATTGCAAGGATTTTGTTTTTTAAACCAGTCAGAGCTAACTGAGTAGGGGGTAAGGAGAGATAACCTGTTACGTCTTTAATAATATATGTCTGTAACTTTGTCTACTGTGTTGGACATAATTAGTAATAAGAATGCTGTAAGCGAATTTTTTTTGATTTCTACATTTCTATTTTCCACAGCTGACTAATTCAAACCAGGACATGGAACACATGGGATGAGCAAAAAGTCTAAATTATACACAGGTTTGAACATTGGCTCCTTGAGGAATAAATTGTGTTAGAAATACAAATTCCAGAATGTCTAATTTCTAAAGGAGTTGTGTCTCTCTCTCTTTTTTTTTAAATCTTCAGATTATATAAATGTCAATGGCATTTGTTACAAAGAGATTCTTTGGAATTTTTGTTCCACTCTGTACAATAATATCATGATCGAATTTTTTTATAGCTCAGACTTACATTGACATCTGAAGAAGTTGTCAAATAATCTTTTCCAATTAGGTTATTCTTTCCAAAGTATTTTAGCTCCAGGAAAATTTTAATTCTGATGCCTAAATAGGTTAAAGTATTATATTTAAAGAAAATACATGGAGAATCACAGAACTTTCAGAACTAGAAGAAGCCTTAAAGACTGTCTAGTTTTAATGCCTTTGTTTTACAGATGAGAAAACACACCAAGGACATTTAATGATTTTTCCAGAAACACATAGCTTGTTAATGACAGAACTATGTCAGAAATCCCCCCCCCCCACCAGGTAATCTAAGAAAGCATTCTTTGCTTCATTACGTAGTAAGACCATGTTATAAAGTTCTGGTTCATGGTCATGAATAGTTGCAAACATCATATAGTCTTTTTTTATCCTTAAGAAACAAGACTGTTTTTTCCAGGAGGTAATTCATTCCTCACTGTTCTCAGCTTCAGGTTATTTTCACATAAATTCTTCAGTCCAGTCATCTTTTAAACCATTTTCTCCTTGTTTGTCTATGTTGAATAACTTCCAAAAAAATTCAGCCTTTTCTTCTGTCTCTCTCTTTCAAACTGAAGCCTTTTTAAATCTTGGTTATTCAGTATGGAACTCTTAGCATCTTATCATAGTTTAATGTACTGTAATAGATAGGAATCAGAAAATTAACAAAGTGAAGCCACATATCAGTGCTCTTGTAAGTAGGACTTTTGTTGTTGTTGTTTCTTTTCCTTTTTTTTTTTTTTTTTTTACCATGGGAGACAAGTTGAAGAGGCCTGTGCATAGGCAAATTTTCCCTAAGCTAATGAGGATAAAGCTTCTGAGCCTCTTATTGGCATAGGCCACCTTCCAAAGCTCTGAGATTTAATCCTAGCATCCATATTGACATAAGTTATGCAAACTGAAAAAAAATATAAGCTATTTTAACCACAATCATATAAAATCACTCTCTCTTTCACTCAGGTGTCCCTTCTGAGTGTTCCCTTTGTGGGGTGGTAAGGATCAAGCTAAGGGAAAATTGAGTTGGTAGATACATATAGGTAGGATTTGGATTTAGTGGGATATGTTTATACCATTCCCAAACACTTCTAGGTATAATTAAGAAATCATGTCCCAGTGAGCAAACGGTGTCTAGAAATACTACAGACCCCTACTACATTGTTTCAAGAGGGGCTAAGAACATATCACTCTATGAACAGAACCTACCTTTTCTACCACTAAATATAAGAAGGTAAAGACACATGTTTGAAATGTACTGAAGTTAAAATGAAGGTAAATGTGCTAACTGTTGGAGGAGTAGCATGTTACGTTATACATGTACCTAAGCAGGTAGTTAATACAAATTTACATGATGTTTCTGAATTTTGTGTTTATGGTATTCATTAGATTTTCAAAGTTCGTTGTCATTTCCCATTCTAAATAAATACTTTCATGATTTATTATGCCTTTGTATCTTCTTAAAAAGCTCCCCTCTGTATAAACCTTTTATAGGTTTCAGATCCTAGATCAGCCCTTGGGTGATTAACTTGCCAAAGTTAATCCATTCTGCCTTCAGAATAGCCTGATCCTGGCTCACTCCAGAAGATAAAATTCAGTGGGGCTAGGGCAGGAGAGATCTATTATAAGCAACCAAAGAAGTCAAAACAGGTAAAAACTTCTGGGAAGTGCAATAAAGATCAACATCAGAGAGTTTGAATTCTATTGACAAATCTAAGGGGATCATCATGGAGCCAGGAAACATAGACAAGCTCAGAAGCCTCACAGGCCTAGACATACAGCAGAGAGCAAGCAGCAGTGGTTGCATCTAAGAATGTGTCCACGAAAAAGCTGGCTTTTTTAAAACTAGTTTTTTCTTTTAATATTTATTTATTTTGAGAGAGAGTGAGCAAGTGGGCGAGGGTCAGAGAGAGAGGGAGAGAGGGAATCTCAAGCAGGCTCCATGTTGTCAGTGCAGAGCCTGATGTGAGGCTCGATCCCATGAACCATGAGATCATGTCCCCAGCCAAAACCAAGAGTCAGACACTTAATTGACTGAGGCACTCAGGTGCCCCAAGACTTGTTTTTATGAATGGGCACTGCCTAATAGGAAGGTAATTGGCCTATTTCAAATAGTCAATACAGACACTATATCTATTATCAACTATCTAGGTTAAGAGATTTAACATCCATATGACTTCAGACAAGGGCTCCCAGGAATTGAAATCATTACTTCACTTTACTTGTATGAATATTATTAGCATATTTAGTTGACCCTGTAGAAAAAGTAAATGAAGGAAAAATATGTTACATACACATACACATACACACATTAAGTTCTGGGGTTCCAGGAGTAGAAAGATTTCTACTACTCCATTTTCATAGGATAGGATTTGTAGAAAGACGTTGGCTAAGAAATTATTAAAATATGCTCACAGCAAATGCATTCATAGATGTGACAATACCAAAAACCTTAGAGGGTAGTGTGGTGGTGTAAGATTCTTTTTTTCTTTTTTGGTTAAATCTGAGTTTGAGGGGAACCTGGGTGGCTCAGTCGGTTAAGCATCTGACTTCACCTCAGGTCATGATCTCACGGTTTGTGGGTTCAAGCCCCATGTTGGGGTCTGTGCTGACAGCTCAGAGCCCGGAGCTGTTTTGGATTCTGTCTCTCCCTCTCTCTCAAAAGTAAATAAACATTACAAAAAAAAAAAAAAAAATCCAGGTTTGAATCCTCACTCTGTCACTTGAAGTCAAGTGCTCTTGGGCTGTCTTAACTGATTTCCTAAATTGCTAAGTTTAGGAATTACTAAAAAATTACTAAATTTACTAAATTACTAAAAAATAAGCTTAATAAAAAGAAAAGCCATAGTATTTACTTAGTGGTAAATGATTTATAGACTTTATTTAATTCCTTTAACAATTCTATGAAGTAGTTACTTTGCATATCTTCATTTTACAGACGAATACACTGAGACTTAAAGGGGTTAAGGAAATTGTCCAAGGACATCAGCTTCTGAGTTGCATCACTAAACATTAAATCCTCATGTTTTTTTATATTGCAAACTTCCTCTCAAATAATACTCTCTACATATTGCTATTTGTGATATTTCCTTAACATAAATTCATGTAATGTTCATGGTATATAGAAGAGTTTTAATAAATATCAGTTCCTCTTTGTATCTGTGCAGTACTTTTACTTTTCTCAAAGCAGTTTACATTTATTTCATCTTATCTTTTACATTACTGATAAGGAAACTGACCAAATGCTATCAACAAATTACCAGTAGAACTGCTCTGAGGACCCAGGGTTTCTCATTTCATATTTGTCATCTTCTCCTCTCCATCCTGTTAAAATGATGTATTACGAGAAGAGACCTTCATTTTTAACTTTTCTTGGGTCCTCCCTTCCTCTTTTAGGCTGTAGGCAGAAAGCCGTATGTGCTTATTTTCATAAATGAATGAGTGCCTTGATTTTATGGAAACTGATAGCACACATTTAAAATGATTACTCTGTGTTCTTTAGGATCATCATAGGAAGGCCACTCTCAATCAGACATTCCCTCTCCTTGCAAGGACAAGCCTTAATGGAATCTGGTCTGCAGAGTGTCTGGGCTGTGTGCAAGGCTGGTGTCAGAGCAAGTGCAAGCAAGTTCATGGAGCTCAGCCTTTACAACATCCTGTAACTCAAACAGTCCTTCAAGGCACCACCCACCTTTTCCAGGGGGAATCTGTTGAAATGATTCTCTTGGAAGCAGCATGGAAATGGGGGGGGGGGGGTGGTGTTAAGTATGTGTTTTTGTATGTGGATAGGTGAGTGGGTGGAGACAGGGGTAGGACGGTGAGGGAGATGAGAAGCTAAGATGGAAAAAACAACCATCACTGCCACCAAAATATTCTGCTCAAGGATGAGGGAGTACATACACCCTACAGCTGTTAGCACTGTTCAGCATATTTTGCATATTTGCATATACCAAGTATTTCCAAACAGCCTTGTGTTTGTTTTAAAATCCCACACGAAGATGTCTGGTAAAGCTGTCACTGGAAAGCTTATTTTCTTGGTGATGTTTGCAAAACTGTTTTTAAAATTCTGTATATACATCATAAACCAAGCAGAAGAGTTAACTGTCATTACCAACATTATAATCTAGACTAGTCAGACGACATTCAGAGCAAAACACCCATGTTCTAAGGCCTTTAAAGAAAGCACCTGTTGGTTGAAGCCGATTTAAAAAAAAATTTTTTTTTTGGTTCAATACAAAATGAAACATAGAACATCACCCAGTGATACATAGTTAGTATTGAAACTAGCAAAGTGTGATTTTCTTAATTGCTGTTGACTCTCTTCTTTGCTTTAGAAACATTTTCGGTTTTGTTTGTTTGTTTGTTTGTTTGTTTTGGCAAGGAACATGATTAATACTGGATGGATTTTGCATACAGCCATTTTCTTTAGGAAACATAAAACACAAAACCACACATAGCCCATTTGAAAAAACGTAGGAAACTTTCAGCAGAAGGAATGGGGTAGTTTAGAGCTATATTTTCCTTTTAGCAAGATCCACAAGAAAAGGATAGAGTATCGTGTTTAAAGGGGAACAGATTTTGTATTTTTTGGCAAGATAATAAATCCTCTGTTGCTATATTTGGCTCCCAGCAAATAGTCTCTTTTACAAGTGAGAAGCAAAGATCAATGCTGGTGTTCTTCATTCAGCCACAGCCAAACTTGGTGTGGAAAGTAAAACAGTTGTGTTTGAGTGTTATTTCTAAGACAGTCTAGCTCATTTATTGATCAACAGCATTCCAAAGCACAGGAACCTACTTTACACATTAAATGTATCAAAATATGTTTGCTTTCCATAACAGTTTTTCCACTGCTTAACTGATAACAGATGTAATGATTCAATCTGGACAAAAATGTAAAAGCTTTACCATGTCAATGTGGTCATATATAGATATTTTGTCAAATGTGTATAAGCAGGTCAAATGAGATGCTTGGAGACTTAGGACATCACAGGATGATCATGTTCCCAAAAAAAGGAAGCAAAACAATTAAATGGTAGTTGATTGTCCCCAGAGAAAACACACTTCAGCTAGGAAGAATCTGCACCAGATGTCCTTCTCTCCACCCCCCCCCCCACCCCCTGAGCGTTTGTCTGACATAAATACCACATAGCCCTTTAGATTCCAAGGCACTATAATAACCACGTGAAATGTTTGAAATAAGAACAGAAATTCCCTTTGTATGCAATTATTTAAGTGAATGAAGACGAATCCTACACAAACGACCATTGCGAACATGGAACAAGCCTTGCTAGTTTCAGTGATGTATTAAATACTCCCAGATTACAAGGCTGGTAAAAAATAAATAAATAAATAAATAAACTTAAATCTAATAATAATTGTGGTAGTAGAATAGTGCCCACCCCCCCAAAATACTCACATCCTAATCCTTAGAACCTGTGAATATGTTACCTTATATTTAAGGACTTTACAGATGCAATTAAATTAAGAACTCTGAGTTGAGGAGATTATCAAGGTAGAGCCAATGTAACTACAAATTTCTTTAAACATGTAAGAGAGAGGTGAAAGAGAGGGTCAGAATGATGCCTTGTGAGAAGGACTTGATGGCTAATGGCTTACAAGATGAAGAGGGGGCCTTTAGTCAAGGACTCTAGAAACTTGGAACAGCAAAGAAAGAGATTCTCCCTTAGGGCATCCAGAAGGAATGCAGCTGACACTGATTTTAGCCTGAGAGCAGTGCCAAATGTCTGACCTATCAAGTGGTTAAGATAATAAATTTGTTTGAAGATGTTAAGATTGTGGTAATTTTTACAGCAGCCATAGAAAACTCATAACACTAGTCTAGTCTAAATATAGCAACAATTAAGAATGCCAAATTATTTCACCTATAATGTTGGAGGGTCTACTGATTCAAACACTTATTTCTAGACTTTTGCACTTCCACATTAAAAATTCATTTAATAAGAAAGTAGACGCCATTGTAGGAAAACTCTAACTTCCTTCAAAAATATAGTCTTGGAATTTTCCTTTCTAGGTGTAGTTCTTCACTGTCAATGAACTGTAAGTTTTTGGTCGTGTGTGTGTGTGTGTGTGTGTGTGTGTGTGTTTGTGATTTTCCATACTACTTACAGCAAGTTCTGTATCAATAAGAGTAAAAACAAAACAACAAAATGTACTTTGTGTAAAGAGTCAATTGATAGCTTTAGAAGCATTGTATTAAAAAATTCACGGTGTGCCTGGGTGGCTCAGTTGGTTGTGTTCAACTCTTGATCCTGGCGCAGGTCATGATTTCACGGTTGGTTTGGTTGGTTCATGGGATCAAGCCCTGCCTTGGGTTCCAGACTAGCAGCGTAGAGCCTGCTTGACATTGTCTCTCTCTCCCTCTCTCTCTTTCTCTCCCAAATAAGTAAACATTGAAAAAACTTCAGAAGCTTCCTGTTGCTATGTAATTTAGTACATTTCACTTGTTCTTCCATTATGAACACTTGTTTTATAACCCACTCTTCACTATTAACAACTTGGCCTTAGAAATTAACTTGGCCTTAGAAATTAACTTCATAAAAAAGACTCACTAATATTTAGCTTTAGTTTTCAAAGATATTTATAAACTCCTTAACTGGAGAAGAAGAAAACAGTGAGCTTGAGTTCATTTTCAAGAAAGGCAGACCAAACGAAAATGCTACATTAAAATATAAACATTAAATTCACATTAAATTATTTATTGAACAAATTGAAGGTGACAGTTTTTACTACAAAGTCCTCCATCATCTTATATCACTGACACATAGTTATGTGACCTGCATTTGAAGAGTGAATAGAAATATGAAAATGTCTCTTTCCACAATCCCAAGAAAAACAAACAAAAATTATGATTTCATAATGAGCTTGTAAACCCAAAAGTTTTATGAATTAAAGACTGACAACTAGGTAAGATTAGTTAATTTGTCTTTCTGGAAATGTAAAATTAAGATAGCATAAAATTGCTCATAAAACTCACAAGTCTGGAATTTCATTGTATTTCAATGTTGTAAGATAATATTTCTATTATTATTTTCAGTTTACCTAACCAAGTGACAAATATAGTCTTCTACACTATTTTTTTATAAAAGTATTTCACCTTACCTAGATGTATATGATAAAAACAAATTAATCCACGTTTTCTCTTTCAATATATGCACTTTAAAATGAACAAAGAATTCACATGAAAACTCTTCCCTATATTGTACATCCAGAAAAATGAATGGAATAGTATTTTAAAATCATATATAATATCCAAGATTGTAAATATCCTAAGAAATTAAATCAGGTGTGTAAATAATTATTCATTTTTGCCCTAGCCACAGCATAGAAAAAAAAATGTACATCTCTACTAGTATAAAGAGATATCATTAGAAAAGTTCACATCTTATGCATACACCAAAAAAAAAAAACCCTAAAGAATCTTATATTCTAAAAGAGTTATTCTTAAGTCAAAATTTAGTAGTCCAGAAATTGTTAAAAAGGAAGCTACTTGATGGTGACTGTCCCTTTTCTAGAAGGTATCATTGTTTACTTACATAATTAGTTAATTCAATAGTATGCCTTGACCTTTAAAAGGACATTTACATATTATCGGATCAAGTTAATTTGCAATTTTGACTGAACATTAGTTTGATTAATTATTTGAAACTATAAAAATTTTTCAAACAAATAAAAAAGCATAATGGACAATAAAGGAAATAAGAAAATCAAGATATTTTAATAATAATGGCTATTTCTATACTTTGGGAAAGTATATAGGAGTAAATTCCAAGAGAGCACTAAAAGAGAAAAGCCTGAAAGTCTGTTCTGTGACCAATGTCCATGACCAAGTTACTAAGGTAATTAAAGCTATTGAGACCAAGGTTTCCTGGAAGGGCCCACCCATACCCCAATCTTCAATCATCCATTTTTGTGTAGTTTATGTATTTATTTTCAACATACATCACTGAACTAAAACTATAACCTGATTTTTCTAAAATGACTTTAATAATACTTTTAGTATTTTAAAAATAAGAGATTTAAAGGGCTCTTAGGCCATGTTTTTAGAGAATAAAAGTAAATTTCTCAAAGAAGCCTTAAATTTTCTGAAAGATGTGTCTTTCATCCTGGAGGAAAGAAAAAACAAAACAAACAAAACAAAATGAAACTGGATCCTTAGGATCCTGTACGTTAAAATCAGCAGGCTGATTTCAGTGGTCTCATACAGTTTCTGCTTTTCTGCTGTCCTTATGTCTGCTGTGAAGGTGATCCATCACAGGGATTCTAACTGCCATCAATACCCCTTTGTAACTGCAATGGCTCAAGCGAACTCTTTCCATCTTCAATAACTGACACAGTGTCAACATCTGCTTCCAATAAAATTGTTTCTTTTTTTCTCAAGCAGAGTAAATCTGCTGAGATCGTAAAGGGTTTTCTTTTCCCTCCCCTTTTCATGCAAACGATCTTTTTCCACCATATTCTGCAATTTTTCCTCCAAGGCAAGTAAAAGAAAAAAAAATGGATAACTTCAAAAGAGATGTTTTTATTCCAGGTGCTAAGGAAGCCCAAAATGTAATTGAAAAATATAAACTTTGGTGATTTAATAAAGATGTTGCCTTGATTTGGGATCCTGGATGAATAAACTTTGGAATATGTAAGAAAACTCACAGTTGGGGCTACATACCACTAAAAGGTTATTTTCTTTCATAAATGACACACTAAAGTAACAGAAATAATTAAGAAATTTACATTTTATCTTCAACAAATAGTAGTGGGCAAAGATTCTCTTGCAACAATTTGTCATGAAAAAGTAGTCCTATATCTATTGGATTGCTGCAGAAATAGATATGGAAAGTATAGAGAAGGGACATTTGGGAGCTCAGTTTTATGACCTACTTACAAAATTGATAGACATTTGTGGTGCCTGTCATTTATTAAATAGCTATAATGAGACAGATATGATTGATCACATATATATGATATATATATCATACATATATATATATCAATCATATATATATATATATATATATATATATATATATATGATATATATATCATATAGATATCATTTCCACACTTCACAGCCTGCCAGTTAGGTATTATTATCTCACTTTCTTCATAAGATAAACCCCAAATCACACATATCTAACTGTGGCCAAGGCAGAATTCAGAGAATGACCTAATATACAAACCAATGATCTTTTCCATTAATTCATTCTACTTCTCTATTCATCCCCCAGTCAAAACTCCAGCATGTATACTTTCCTTTACCACCACTTAATGCCTCATTGACTTAATTTGGCAAATACAGTGTAACAAAGGGAGGGACACCCAGTAAGAAATAGAATTTAGTTTCTTAAAATATAGTTTCTGACTGCAACTTTAAATGACACATGTGACACTAAACCACAGAACAAATGCAAAAACTAGATAGATCCAGTCCTATTCTGCAAGTCTTAGAACAGGAATAGGAAAGATGGTTTGCAAAATGAATAATGAGCTCCTCAAGGGCATGTTTTACACCAGTGCCTAGAATTTGTTTTGTTTTTTTTTTTTTTTGTTTTTTGTTTTTTTAAGGTTTGTTATAAAGTTCAAAGAACTAATTCCTCAATTATTTGCAAACCACTGGTTCTTATTTGCAACATTTGGAGCAACCCTGGGCATTTTTGCTTAAATAATAATGTAAATAATTTTAAGAAGAAAGAGAAAGAAGAAAAATTACAGATGAAAGTTAGGAAGGGGATGATTAACCTTCTTAAGAAACATTGATTTTTAAAATATTTAGAGGCTCTTTCAAATAAACGATGAGGGACAAAGTAGCCTGTTGAGATCCAACTCATGAGTTGTTCATTAACTTATGATAGTGTAGTGGCCAAAGCCTGGATTAGATGTCAAATAAATGAGATGATTTTATATGGTTTAGCTCACATCTTCCAAAACCTTGAATAAAGTCTAATTTTTAAAATAGTCAAAGGTGGAGTGGTTTCAAATGATTTAGGGAGGAAGCTGGTAGCCTCTTTAAAGCAGGTTAGAAGCCTATAAGTTCAACAGCATCGTTTTGATGTGAGGAAAGCAGAACCAGAGAGTGATAGCATTTTAAACTTAAGGTCAGAATATCATGCTAAATTACAACCCATTCTCTTTTATAACTTCTGGTGGTAAAGGTAAAATGATCATAACAAGGGGATGCCAGGCAATTATAGAGACATGCACTCTCTTTTCATTTAGACTTTGATCTATTCCTTATCTTGCAAGGATCTAATCCTTGCAATATGTCAATGATGTCTTTTCTCAACAAGAGACCTCACTTGCAAATCTTTCCTAGATACAGCAGAATTCAGGTCCCCAACTTTTCTTGGGCCCCAGAGCCAAGGAATGTTTCATCCTACATTCTACTGTGCACAATGTACCATTCTACAGTGGCACAGAACACAGTCCAAATTCAGGGTGAAGCTATCCAATTGTCTGCTCTCCTTTTGAATTCAATTCAATGGAGAAGAAGGAACGGAGCAGAGAGTTAATACTTTTCTTCTCCCTTAATTGGGAAAATCCAATTGCATGATCTGAATGAGTTGGAGTACAACACTGTTCTAAGAGAAACTGCAAAGGAAGTTAATAGGTTCCAAAGGAAGAGGAAGGAAATAAATAATCCCCAATGAGTCATCCCATGGGAACTGCTGAATACTTGTTTTTGAAAACTCAGGAGGACACAAGAGGAAACCAATTTTATAGATTCAATCAACTTCATGCTCCACAGATTGGACAAAGTACATACAACCATAACAAATCACAGATCAAAATATAGATAATTTAACTAAGCCACTCCCTAGAACTCAAAATTCATGTCATTAGTAAGTGGAAAATTCCTTAAGTTTCAACCTCACATTAGGTAAAAATATGCATATTGTGTTAAGGAGAGTCTAGGTAAGAAGAAGCAATTTATGGAGTGATAAGAATACAAGAGAGTGTATAGATTTATAACTCACAGAAGGCACCAGGGAAGACAACCAATGTAAAAAACAGAGATAAGGGAATTACTTTAAATTATCTGTAAGAACCCTGCCTAGCTGAGCAAAGGTTGTGTTGTTCTTATAGCTAAAATCTTTACACACAAGATATACACAATTTAAAATGGAAAGTGGTATTTCACTAAACACTGTATTTCATATTGGTGAAGACAAGGATGGGGGACATTTGAGAAACTTTTACCAAACTAAAACTTCTATATAGCCCTAACTCTTTAATGTGACCCATCTCTGGAAGCAGCTTTGAGAGAATGGACTTGAATCAAAAATCCTTAAAATATTACTAACTGCTACTTTTATAACCCTAATCTTTTCCCAGTAGGGTCTTAATGATAATTCCAACTTCACCTTATTTAGGTCCTGAGGGCCACGTCAAGTTGAATCCTGAGTTTTCATGAATAAATTTCAAATAATAAATGGCTAATTTATTACCCCAATTTAAGTAATTGTGGCATATTCTAATTTAAATTTCATTTTACCCTAAATCATTTTCTTAAAAAGAGTTCAATCAACTAAGACCAGATTTAAACAACCAAAAAAAGACTTGAAAAAAACCCTATGTTTAAAATCACATATACAATATATTATTTTTCAATATATAATGATGAGTAACGTCAGAAATAGCCACTGAATTCAAGGCTTGTGCTGTGTCTAGTACCCTCCCAAATATTTTCCATTCAAAATATCTCGGAAAATAAAAACAAAAACAAACAAACAAAAACATCCACTTAAAATATGACCTTAAAAATTGCCATGATTGAATAATTAGAAACAAGGAAACTAAGTCACTGGCAGTCAAAGGTAGCATGGGTTAATGTATTTTTTTTTTCCAGTGGTTGGATACAAACCGGTTCCATTTATCAAAGTTGGATGGGCTAGAAAGACAATTATATACTCCAGGCAGTCTCTCCCTCTGACTGAAAGTTGATGCAAACTTTCTTCTTAGTCAAACTCCAAGTACTCTTTGGGACAAATCGAAGTAATGAAATATCCTTTCTTTAGTATGGTCATTAAAAAACTTCCTTTCCAATCTATACATATAACTCAAAGCTAAGTGAGCTAACATGGAATTAAATCTTCGCCGAGATTTAATGTAAAACAATACTATCTTGGCTTGGCTATGCTGCTACTTTTGTAAAAAGGAGGAACTATCAAACACTTGAGGTAACCTAGAAAGCACAGAGCATATCACAGACATTTTAAAGACAAGCATTTTTAACATTTTTGCCAGTGCTTCTCTGAGAGCAAGTTCTTTAAACAGAACTTACCAATTTTTACAATATTAAAAAAAATACATCCCTCAAAAATAGCCCATCAATGCTAAATCAAACTTTCTGTATTCTACAAAAATAGATACACATAGAGCTACAAAATTGTATTCCTGAAAGGATGAGCATTTTCACGTCTGGTTCATCTTTTCCTGACAAGATGGTTGGTTCAAAAAGGAAAAAGAAAAAAAAATCAGAATGAAACAAAAATTAAATCATGTATTGATAAAAGCAAGACAAAAAAAAAAAAAAAAAAGATTTGCACAGTTGACAAAGGCTCAGATG
The DNA here is from genome assembly GCF_018350215.1 of Panthera leo. Classification (NCBI taxonomy): domain Eukaryota; kingdom Metazoa; phylum Chordata; class Mammalia; order Carnivora; family Felidae; genus Panthera; species Panthera leo. Next base: position 39,478,540 of record NC_056687.1, read on the forward strand.
AGGGGAAAAAAAAAAAAAAACAAATAAAAATGCTTTTCTTCAATGTCTAGGACCCACTCTGCTTTCTCAAGAAAAGGCTCCAAACCAAAGTTAGCTGGCTGACATTTCCTCTTCTTCTTCCATGTCTATTGTGTCCCACTGCAGAATGGGAAATCCTGGCAGCCTCTTTCCCAGTGGGCCCATGGATTCACACTTCAACCTGACTTGCTAATACTGTGTTTCAGTACCAGGGTGATTCCTTGCTCTTGTCTTGATGCTGCAGACCTAGAAAAGGTGACAGTGAGAAAAACGAAAAGCATTAGAACAGGAATCACTCAAAACTGGGCCTCATCTGCTAGACCAGAGCAGTGCTATTTGTGCAGTATCAATTCTTTACTGTGGTTTTCATTTTCTTGGAGTATAAATGAATAATCAATAAAATAAAATAATGTAAATGAAACCTTTTTACTTCTAATGTCAAAAGTTGCTGAAATTTGGAAAAAACAATGTAACTAATCTTTGGGGGAATTTAGGTAGCATCTTAGTTAATACTTTTCAGGAATAATAATGATACTTTTGAACTAAAATAGTAAATAAATTCTGGTGCTATTTTGAAATGTACTCCACATATTTTGTATTGCTACAAAATATGGTGAGCAATTAGACATGGTTAAAAGCTGGATCTAATATTGCCAGTAAAATAGACATAGTTGGCTCCCAGCTAATAGCACACACCTATATTGTTTTATAAGTTTACTTATTTTTTTCTCCAGAAAATATTTAACATGGCTTATAAAAATCTATAGTTCATAGCAAGAAAATATGATTTACAGATAAGTTTCTAAAAGTAGTAACAAAAGGAAAATAAGCGAACATGTATAGCTTCCAACTGAAAACTAAAATGAGTAGGAAGAAGTCTATCAAACAAGAAACAGAAAAAGTGACTGATTTCGTTCTAATGGAGTCAGGTGACTAATTTCTGATATGGGCAATTAGCATAGCACCTTCAGCTTATACCCATTTGAAGTCACTTACCTCAGTTTCCTTTATTTTTGGCATAATCATTTGGAAGAATAAGACAGGGAACTGATTGCTCTTAAGTTGTTTAAAACCAAATACCAAAACATAAAGGAAGGCTATGGACTAAGCGGGTGGAAATGCAACAGCACTGCCGCTGGGAGAGTGCTCAGATCACAGGATTTTTTCTTGATCCTTGATCTAAAATTGTGTTAAGTCTGGGCTGGTTGTCAGACATTGAATGGTTAAATGAGCCAGTATGGTTCTAAATTATAATTGTTACTAAAATAGCTGCAGTGATTTCACTTCTTGTCCCTCCAATTCGTCAAAGAATTTCACAAAACAATGAGTGCCATTACAAAACAGTCAGTGATGGCAGACATTAAGACAATCTACAAAAAATACTACATAAAGGGAGAACAAACAGAAAAAGTCAAAGAAGCACCTCACAGAACCACAAGTCACTATCTAAATTCTACAGCACTTGCATACTGGGGAAAAAGCAACACTGGCTGAAAAAAGGTTAGTTCCATCTTAATTTTTTTTTTCTCATGTGACTAGTATTATGTTTAGATAGAGAGTCAATAGTTTTCCTTTCAAAAAAAAAAAAAAAAAGAGGAGAAAGAGAAGACGGGAAAAAAAGGGGGAAGAAAGAAAAGGACTTTGGAGTATACCAATTCACTCTAAATTTGCTTTACTTGTTTTCAAATGAGCTTGTGGTCGGAATAATTTGCAACCTGACACAGTCTCTGTTTGGTGACTCTTATAATCTAAACCACCTTAACTGACAATCTGCTGACTGCATAAATATTTTTTTCATTATTGAAACGTCTCATCTTCTGTATGACTCAGTATTTCCACACTTGAAGACTCCATCAATCTATAGAATGTCAGCACGGCAAGTCATGAATAGTGTTGGAATCATCAAGCGGTTTCAGTGTCTTTTTTTTGTCTTAAACAAAGGCAATCCCTAGTTTGCTTTGCAAAGACACATGAGTCCTTCAAAATCATGTTTGTCTTTTTCTGTGGACAAGTATTGCATTACTTAACATAGCTCTGCATTTTCCAACCAGAATAACAGAGGATATTTTCTCATATTAAAACTTCATCTCTTCAATTCTTTTGTTTCCAAGTCTTTGTATTACTCTAATGCAAACCTTAAAAAAGTCAATTCATCTGTGACCTAAAATGTATTAAATATCTGATGTGGTCCCTATGGTTTAGCCTCTTCTTGGTTATGGTACATTAAATCAGACCTTTGTTTTAACTACCAGGTATTTTGAAAATATCCATAACATTCAACAATAAGCATAAGTAAAACACAAGAAAGTGAACAACCACAAACAAAAGACCCTACTACTAATAAGTTGCAACAGACAGAGAAGTGGTGCTATGATTTTTCTTCTTAGACAATTGATGAAGATAGATCAGGATATTTAAGAGTCAGCTAGTACATTTAGTTTTCTCAACAAGAGTTAAAGGGGACAAAATCATTAACGTATTATCCTTATGTGGTCTCCAGAACCCTTATGTGATCTACATACATTTGGGGTTTCCCCAACTTCTTACCAGAACACGAAATCTACTCTGCTGTAATTTTGCTTCTATTCAGGCTTGTTTTGCCTCTCACTTTCCTAACTCGAATCTATGGGATATTGGTTCATAACACATCCTGAAATCTCCCCACTGGCTGCCTGAAATCACCCATGTTTTTCTTCTTGATACCAGTAACTCAGTTTTAATTTTATTGTTTAGTCTGTGACATTTTTAGTAGGGGGGAAAATAAACATAATAAAAATGTCAGTGAACATCTTCTTCGGGCTGAATATGACAGGCACTGTGTGAAGTACTTTACATGAAATATCTCATTTAATGCTCTCAACTATGCTACAATATTTATTTAATGAATGAGAAAATTGAGATTAGGAGAAATTATGAAACTATTAAATGGTAGAGTTAGGATTTAAAACAAGGTGGTCTGATGTCAAGAGTCTAAGGTCTTTCTTAGTCACAATGTATATGTCTCTCCCCATATGGATTATATTTGTCATAGACTATGCCACTAGCCTATACCACAACTCTGCAAGTCAAAATCCTTTCTTTAAAGCAATATGAGGAAAAAATAATAAAGTTTTATATTTCTTTTTGCACTGTTTAAAAATACTCTGATTTAACAGAATCAATAGCAGTTAACAATACAGCTCTGTTAGTAATCTTTTTAAACTATAAATCTTCAATGTTTTTCCTAAGATGCAGTAACTGATTACACAGTTTACTATACACTTCAGATGAAGACTACCTCAATTGTGTAACAGGATATTCCACATTAACTGATATGGTTTTTTTGATATATAACCTCCTCCCCCTCTCCCCCCCCCCCCATAACTAAAAGAAACCTTCCCCAGTGTGAACACTGAAAACACAGGGTGGTCATTCGGTGGTTTTCAGAAATGGGACCAGAGAACAAATACATTAGATTGTTGGTTTCAGAGTTTGAGAATCTGGGATTCAGTTAGGAAAAAAAGCCTGAATGGAAATGCAAGCCCACAGATCCAACTCCTCAATTCAGTTCCAACACCACTAACACCTGACCACCAAAAGAAAAGGAAAAAAGGAAAAAAAAAATCCAGACTTAAGACAGCAAAGGAAATATGAACACAGAAAAGAAGTGTAGAATAATTAGAAGCAGGAGAAAAGTCTTGGTCAAGGAAGAAAGATTGTAATAGAATCTCCCTTTAAAATCTGAAGTATTTGATTATATAACAAGGCATCATAACTCATTTTCTCACTTTCTAGCTGAGGTTTTTGGGAGGCAACAGCTTCAGAGGCTCACGTCTTACAACAGACTCCAGGAATAAGAAAGTATAGATAGCAACAAGGTGTGTCTAAGGGCAAAAGCCTGGAGACTCCCCCCTCTCTAGTTTCCCTCAACTCCTGGGTGTCTTGTGAAAAGATCCTAAAGTTTCCATGTGACCCCAGTATATCCGATAGCTATGATATGGGTACCCCGCAGCAGAAGACATGGCCCAAGCAACCCCAACTGAGAATTTTGGAAGAATCACAATGACTAGGAGATGAACTGGACTTAAATAGGTCATTACTTAGTTGGGCGGGGGGGGGGAGGGGGGGGACTGTACAGAGAATGCCCTGAGAAACAGAGTAGGGGGAGGGAGTATGTTTGGAAACACAGGCCAGGATAGGAAGGAAATGACAAAACCAAGCAGCAATCAGCAACCTCTTAATTGACAGTTTTTGTGAAACAACTAACTCTAGGAATACAGAGGCAAACTCAGGGAGAGGGTGAGGAAAGAATCTGAGAGGAGGTGTCAACTCTAAATTGGACATTGCAATAAACTGAGAGCAGCAGAGATATCATTAGACTAAGAATACTCAGAATTAATTAGGTTAGGTTTTCTGCTATTGGGTAGAAATGAATAATCAATTAAGTTACTGAAAAGCTACACTCCAGCACACCTGAGTTTTAGGGAATGTTTGATTGTCAGAGTCATATCCACTATGAAAGCATGTCCTACTTCTAAGAAAGCACAATCACTTGCCAACACCATTTACTATAGCTCTTAAGTAAGTTGAACATGCTTCCAATTAATTTTATTGCTATAGATAAGATGTAATGTGGTAACCATATACTGGGGAACATGATCCTGATAAAAAGAGAAGACGAAAAATAGGAATGTAAAACCTGGAAGTGTGAGTAGAATGTTTTATGACCTGAAAGTCAAGAAATGCTTAGATGCATAAAAATAAACTTTTCATTTCACAGGTACTAAGAGTCTAGATACTCTTTTGGATCAGAATTCTTGCCATTAGACTAAAAGAAGCTGGTATCTTATTCCTACATTAAAAAAAAAATGAATCCCCTGCTTTATCCCTGCTTTAATAAATATGTCATATTTATTATAAATACAAATATAAATATATCTTGTGTTGGATACTGTACCAAAATATCCAACCTTTACCAACAACTTGACATGTAACACTGACACAGTGACAAATGATCACAAACCGATGCGAGAGACAGTCCTACTATCTTCTCCTACTTTATAACATTATCACTGGTAATGATCATACAACTGCATTTGTTTGTCTGAGCCCCAGGGCAATCATTTTAAATGCTAGTTAAGAATTTCTAAGTAAGATCTACGTGGAGATAGCACCTCAACACTAAGTACGGGAAACACAAAGTAGAGGAAACACAAAGTGGGGGGAAAAATAAGAGTTGGAGCCATCCAACTCAGGAACTGTAATTTCATTTCAGGTAAATATTTAGATCATGTTTAACCACATAAAAACCTCCCTTCTTTCTTTTCAAAAACCTCCTCTTTTCAAATTTCAAAACATCACAGATTTCTTGTTTAATGCTAAGTTGCAGAATATTTAGAAAGTGTAAGTTCTACATAATATCCCTTGTAACCAAAAAAATTCACCAAGTACACTTTGGATGTATATACATACTCACATCACTATTTATACTGTGCTAAAACATGCTTATTTCACTAGCAATATTATCTTGGAAAACCATTCCATGTCAGTATATGTAGATTAACCCCTCTGGAGGGATTTATAATATTCATTCTACCCTGTAATATAAATTACCCAATTCTCTATAGATGTACAACATTTGGATACACAGACATGTGTACAAATATACTTGTTACATGATCATTTGGTAGATAAGATAAATTCCTAAAAATATGTGTAGATAATTTGTTGAACCTAAGCATATATATATACACTTACATATTTCACTGTGGGTGCTAAATATTTCAGCAAGTTTGTACCAATATTCACATTATTTTTTACTACTAATTATCATTATTACAGATTAAAAGTATCTATTTAATTTGCATTTCTTTTCATATTAGTGAAGGTAAACATTATGCAAATATAGCATTCTTTTCTCTGTGTTTTGTCTTTAGCCAACTTTCTATGCATTTAAGAAAGCAGTGTATTTATTTCTAAATGCTTTTTGTATTTTATGTATATAAGAATTATTTTTCTCATATTTTACAAATATTTTTGCCAGTTTGATGAGCACTAAATATCTTCATAGTTAGTACTTCAATGTTGGACAATAATTCTTCTTAAAGTCATCACAAGCAAAATGTATTCTTGAACCAGACCAAAGATTAAATTCATTATGACACGTGAATTACAATTATCTTCTTATTACTACAACCCTTGCACACGAAAACAATGGTAAAAGATACTTAACTATGGTAGTGAAATAATTTATTAGCAGAGGGATGTTTTTCTGTGCTTAAAGATGTTTTTTCAAGACACATTTAGAACTGACTTAAAAATTTCCATGTAGTAGTACTGTCAGAAACAATGAGGTGAAAACTGTCTAAACTTGCCAAAATATCTTTAAGTTCAGATTCAAAAGAGGAGTAGAAACATAAAACCCACGGAACCTCGCAGACCATAATTTACTGCGTTTTTGTAAGAAACACAGCACCTGCACACCGGAGGCAATCATTGCAGGTTGACAAGCAGTTCAGTGCCCAGGTGTTTTCCACCACCCTGTTTTCCCAGACCCAGACTGCAAGCCCCGCTAGCCTGGCTGCCCTCTCAGAACCTCCCTCCCTCCAAAAACCACCAACTCTTTTGTGCACAGAATCTCCAGCCTTTGCCTTTAGTGACATCCACTTCCTCAGACTTGTGTAGGTTAAAATGTCCAGCTGGAAGGAAACTTGGCAAGTACTGAAACCATCAGGATATGGTCTTTCGTGTCTGAACCAGTCATTTTAAAATTGACCTTGTGGACAGATATAAAATATAAATTACAGAATTAGGTAGTTTTCAATCACAGTGGCAATTTACTATGTGCCAAATTTGAATATGAATTTGGTAACCTCTTAGGTGAGAGAAACCAGGTGAGAGAAACTTAGGCGAGAAACCAACTAGGAGATGCAATATGTAATAGACACAGCTCACCAATTCCAAAAGCAGATATTAAAACACACACACACACACACACACACACACACACACACACACACACACACTTTGAAGACAAGAGACAAAGAATAAAGGAAAAGCAGAGTGGGGAATAGTGAAATGGAATACCCTTTGTAATTTCTTCTACAGATTTTCTCCCAGAACTAGAGAGGAGCAAGACCAAAAAATGCTTGGATCACTTATTGTAACTGAAACCACAAGTTATAATACTCTAGAGATTCTAACTATCCAGACATCTGTTGGATAACAAATGCAGCCAAACATGCATCTTTAAAGAGGTTTCTAGGTTATGCAGTGACAGCTTTATGATCCAGAAAATAGATAATCCAACCAGAGGAAGAGCTAATCTGGATCCATTGCTTACCCATAAAAACATAATTAGGGACACAACACCAACACAAAAAACCCTGTACCTAGGATTAGGAGTTATTTAAAGACTGCAAAAATTAAAAAATTACTTGAGAACTACAGAAATACCAATGTATTTTTATGCCCATTTGATTTACATAATCAATCTCTCCATTAAAGCAAAACATATTGGAAAATATTTGGTAAGAATAAGATATGTTGCATATCAATCAATTCTACATTGACATCAATAATTTTTCATCTCACTTATATGTGATATAAACACAAGCTTGTTTTGACATTTTCCAGAAAAGACTGTCCAATCCAAGCAAACATAAATAGGCCTTCAAAGATTATGAAGATAATAAACACTGCCTGATATTGCTCATGCAAAGCAAACATGAAAATAAGCATTGTAACACATGCTTTATACTTGACAAAAATTATGAAGGTAAATAACGTAATATATCAGGCTATTTCTAAATAGCACATTTTGCCTCTTAAGTGTAGTCTCTCCTAAGACTTTCCTTGGTCATATTTTTGCCAAGGAATTCACAACATGTTGGCTACAGACAAATGTTTGTGAAACCTTATACTGTTGATAAATAGAACAATAAGAAAAGAGTTAGACAGCCTGGAAGGGAATAAAAAGAATCTGTAAATTCCATAGGCCATATAGAATTTTTGTATACAGTCTTTGCAGCCTATTTGAAAACTGATGTGAAACTCTGAGAACAAGTTCTGAAACAGATTTCTTCATTCGAGCTGTTTCTTTTATATGTACCCCTATATGTGATATGAGAAACAGTAAAGCATTAGTGAAAAGATAACTCACAATACAAATACACTGACCCTGAAACAGGACTTTTAATGCTTTGAGTGATTCTCCATCTTCTCCATTTAGAGTCACACTAGATTATCCTGGGAGTTTTTTCAACCTCTATAGCTCCCCTGTCAGATGAGCACCTAAGTTTCCCTTGGGAAGATATGGTGTAGATTGAAAAAGTATCCAACTCCTAATCATAGCTAGTTGATGAAGGCTCCTTTAAGACAACAGTCAAAAAATGATGTCATTGCCTAATTTTGCTTTCAGTTTTTAGGAAAATATTTCAGAAAGCAAGAGATGCTACCCAATTTATACAGCAATACATAGAAACTTGCTGACAAAATTAACACTGGAATGGAAAATGAATCAATTTTTAGCACACAGGTTTTAAAGATTAGCATGTATTAATGGAGTTTTGGTGAGTCTAATTATACTTGGTCTGTCTCATTCTACACATAAAATTTCCTTTTCATCTATATGAGTGATGAGGATAAATATCTCAACAGTACTTAAACCCAAGGGGATAGGATCTATTTTTTGGTGTCCTCTCATCCTACATGGCAGAGTGTTTTAAACAGAAAAAAGAAAAAAAAAAACTATGTTTAAAACTGTCTTGGAGATGCACATCCTGATACTCTTTCAAATTCTTTCTTCTTGATTCTTTTTTTAAATTTATTTTTATTTTTTACATTTATTTATTTTTGAGAGACAGAGAGAGACAGAGCACAAGTTGGGGGAGGGCCAGAGAGAGAAGGAGACACAGATTCTGAAGCAGGCTCCAGGCTCTGAGCCATTAGCACAGAGCCTGATGTGGGGCTCGAACTCACAAACTGTGAGATCAGGACCTGAGCTGAAGTCGGACACTTAACCGACTGAGCCACCCAGGTGCCCCTCTTCTTGATTCTTTATCACATCTCTCCAATTATCTGCCCAACCAATACAAAAGCACCCAGTTTTCATCATATGGCAAATAGCAGCGAACAACAGTATTAGGAAATTTAGCTCCAGCAAATACCACAGCTATTCTTCAAGAACAGAAACAAATTAAGGCAGATAAAGTCAGGAAGTGACAGAGGCATTCAAGGCTTGCATCTCAATTATTCATGATGTCTCACATCTCCAGTGTGATTTCCTTTTTCTGTTTTACATGCACGTATGTATTTAATAAGAATAATGAGAGCTTTAGTTCTCCCTCAAGTGTACCAACTAGAAAACACAACCATGTGCAATAGTTCATTGGAATCTCCCAGGGACAGCACAGTAGGAAGTATTATCTCCATTTTCAATCTAAGGGAGAGGAGGAACATACAGATTATGAAACTTGTTCAACATAATACAGCTAAGTGGTGACATGTGTCTTGGAATTTCTTTTTTGGTCCTCTGCTTTTCTCATACACATCTCTACATCTCTGTGAAGATTAAAGTTCTCATTCTTTGTACTGACCATTATTGTTATGATCCCCTAAGTGATTAGGGGTGCAAGTAAATTATTAATAAGATCAATATCTCTCATCTACCCTTGACTCTTTCACTCACACACACACACACACACACACACACACACACACACACACCATTATTTGTATTATTATGTAAATGATCCTGAAACATTTGGAATCTTCTCAGAAGGCTCCTGCACTTGTTCTATAAAGTAGGAGGAAGATCCATGAGACAAAATCCCCATGCTTCGGGCATTGTGACATTATGGAACCATTCTATGGATGAAGGCCCAGAAGACAGCATGGGCAAGATCTACATGGCTCTGGGAGAGCAGGGGAAATTCATTAAGGCTCTACAGAATCCAGCCATGCATACTTGAAACTGACAGCAGTGTTCTGGAATGCATTTCTCCCTCTGATTCACCATCCAGTTACTTTTCATGCAGATCTCACTCTCTGGCTAGGATCTCCTGGCATTTTGCATGCATCTCAAAGATGGTTTCCATTACCCTTCTGGTCACGAAATTGTCATTCTGGACATGTGCCCTATACAACTAACACCATTCAAGAGTGTGTAAATATTTTAACATACCTTTGATGGTTTTTTTTTTTCTCTCAGTGGAAAATAGCATTATGACTTATGCCAAAGAAAAAAGTTTGCAGAAAGCGTTAAGCAGTTGGTTGTTAAGTACTAGAGTCTTTATTATTACCAAATCATAATAAACTTTTAAAAGTCCAGAGAAAAGTATTAGTTCAAAAAACATCCCCACATATTTTTTTTAATCTGCAACTATTGTTTTGTGACATCTTAACTATCCTAATTGAGATAATGCCTTCAAGATAAGTATCCAGAAATCTATAAATCTTTATTGAATAGCACAATTGCCAATGACAAACCACATAATCCTATGGGCTGGCTTCAATATAATATTCCATTTAATATGTCTACCTGCTGAAATCATATGATTAGAAGTAAGGTTCTGTGCCTATTCTATTTTAAAACACCATTAAAGTTGGGGTGCCTGGGTGGCTCAGTTGTTGAGCGTCTGACTTCAGCTCAGGTCATGATCTCGCGGTCTGCGAGTACGAGCCCTGCGTTGGTTTCTGTGCTGACAGCTCAGAGTCTGGAGCCTGCTTTGGATTCTGTGTCTCCCTCTCTCTCTGCCCCTCCCCCACTCATGCTCTGTCTCTCTCCCTCTCTCTCTGTCAAAAATAAATAAAACATTAAAAAAATATTTAAAAAATAAAATGCCATTAAAGCAAATTTCCTAATTTCTTCATCGCTTAAAAAATTACTAATAATATCAGGAAAGGCTGCAATGAATCATTAACCCCATAGCTTTCAGAATTTAGCATATATATGCTCCATGAGAAGACATGAAGAGGAAAAGAAGGAAATTGTTTTTAGTTGAGCACCACCATATATGTTACTTTGATGCCCCCTCTTCTCTAGAATAAAAATTACTTTAGTGATTTAATATTTTATATAAATCATACTATCCTGTCAATTATTACTGAAGCTTCCTGTTGATTTCTGCCCAAGCTTACCACATTTCTGTCTTACTGTAAAGCCTGGAATTGGAGCACTATGATATCAAGTAAATATCCAAATGCACAGAGTTGGTAACTACGGTTTCCTATAGTCTTTTTTTTTAATTGTCTATTTTTAGATAAATAATTTCCAAAAGGGCAATGGATATAAAGCTCCATGATGTTAACCCTTTGATATCCCCAGTGAAATTCAAAATTTGGCAACATTTTACAAGGGGATGTTAAAATAGTTTACCATGGTTATTTTGAGGACTTTCATGCAATCACAATCTTATTTGCCCAGGCTTCTCAGCACCAGACCACTTACAAGAAAGCACAGGTCTTGAGATGGGATCTAGAGAGGTGGCAAACTTACAGGATGAACGGCAAAGCAAGTGGTAACTTGATGTCCATCTCTCTTTCATGGAGATAAACTGCCTCTCCATTTGCTGCTCTAGTTCTCTAGCTACTTTTCATCTTGCCTTTTATTTCCTGTATTTGATAAAACAAAGATATGTAGGCTTCTACTAACGGATTTCAATGTAAAGCATCCACACAGTATTGAACAAGACTGACCATCATTGTCTTAACAACCAGTCATTTGACTAGTCTATTTCAAAGGGATCACTGTATAACAATCTTGAGCAGTAATAACTTAAATTGCTTTAAGATATAATTTTTGCCATTTGTGAATGAGGTCCTTTCACAAAATATTCAGATTAGAAGATTCAAATTAAACCTAATTTTTAAAAAAACTGTAGTACACAGAACTTATACAATGAAAAAAATAAAAGAATATGCTGATTCTTTTATAATATTATCAGACACCAAGTGTCCATGGAAAGAAAAAAAATAGATAAAAAGGACATTTGTATATTCCTAACTTTCCCATTGCTCCCTATCTGTTATCAAAATTTAAGTTCTCAAAGAATTTTTTCCAGAGTCCTTGACAGAGTCACTTTCCTTACAGGTTTATCAAAGCCATTATTATTAAAGTATTTTCAGAAATAATTCAGTTTCTCTAACATCTGAGAGAATACTAGGAATATAGCTTCTTGTGCTTATGGAAAATATCACAGCCTGTAACCAGAAACTTGTTTTTAGAATTAGTAGCCTTTGTAGTTTGTTTTTCTGTCTTGCAAGAGCCAATGTCCCATCCTATAATACATAATCTTGATTTCACTTGATATCTGAAGATATGCTCATTAGTGAGAGATAAACCAGACACTGTTAAGTATCTGGCTATAATCATAGTTTGGGGCAGAATCGTATCATGATCTCCTCATCACATCTATTACTTGCACAAATGTATGGCTAATGCTTTACATGACACATTTTTTAAGAAGCCAGAAGACACATCAACACATATTAATTCCCTTTTAAAGCCGGATTTCCCAAATCTGTGTTACAGCACAGAATTGTTGTTTTATTTTGTTAGGCTACTTAAATGTATTTTAGCAAAACGCTGTTTATGTATATTTTATATTGAGTTATTATGGCATTCCTCAAAGTAAAAAAATAAATTTGTAACAAAATTGTAGCTAAAATAACATGAGGGATCCTAAGAAAAATAAATCTGTGGATCTGCAGATGAAAACAATCTCAAGCCATGAGCAGCTTGTGTTTATAGAGAAGAAGTCATACCACAAACATGACACTTGCTCCTTTTGGTAAATTTAAATCTAGTGGATGAAGTGGAACGTATAAATAGAGTCAACTTTGTATTTCAGTAAAAAGGCCTCATGAGCAAAACTTTACTTGAAAAATTAATTCAAATTGGCTGGAATGTCTTACATTGTATATTTTACATTAAGTCAATTATTGGCAATAACAGGAAATGCGAATGACACCACTTCAGTGAAATGAATTGTATGGCGCTGGCTACTGGAAGGTGAATACTAGAACAGAATTTACTTAATATCATCATAAAACAATCTGAGCATGGTTATATATCCATCTGAGCATAGAGATACATCCTTTTATTTATATGTACATACCAAATAACATGTTGTATCACAATAAGATAAAACCAAGAAATACAGAAGTATGTAAAATAAAAAGTGAAGTTCTCTCAACCCCATAATTTCACCCCTCGGTACATACCTAAGAGAACTGAGACTATCCGTTCACACAAAAACTGGTATGTGAGTGTTCGTAGCAGCATGAGTCATATTATTCAAAAAGTAGAAACAAACCAACGAGCGAAGAATAAACCAAATGTGCTATATCTATACAATGGAATAACATCTACTCCTAAAAAGGAAATGAACTTCTGATTTGTGCTACACAAATGAATCTAGAAAACACAGGTTAAGTGAAAGAAGGCAGACACAAAAGGCCACATACCACATGATTCCATTTATATGAAATGTCCAAACTAGAAAAATCCATGGAGGCAGAAAGTAGATTAGTGGTTGCCCGGGCATAAGGGGAAGAAAGAATATATGTTGGGGATATATTTTATATCCCTGAGATATACATATTTTTTGTTGAGGTGATGGAAATGTTCTGGATTTAGATAGTGGGGATGGCTTCACAACATCATGAACATACTAAAACCATTAAATTGTACTTTCAAATGGTAAAGTGTATGATATGTGAAATACAGCTCAATAATATGTTTTTTTTTTTAAGATTTTACTTTTTAAGTAGTCTCTACACCCAAATGGGGCTCAAACTCAACCCTGAGACCAAGAGTCACACGCTCCACTGGCTGAGCCAGCCAGGCACCCCGTCAATAATTTTTTTTAAAGCTACAAAATGTGAGTCTCTGATCACCTTCTCTTGTATAGCTAAAATGTATATAGTACCTATTATCAGAGCACATTTGTAAACGTTTTAGTTCATTAATTCATTTAATCCTCAAAACAGCCCAATGAAGCAACTTTTAAAGGTAAGTTGAGGCACCAAGGAGGTTCAGTACTTTGTATAAAGTCCTGTAGCTAATTAAGTGATGGAGCTCTGCTTATAAAACCAGGCAGTCTGGCTTCAAAGCTCAGGCCACACACTAATTACCAGGACCAATGACCATTAAAAGTTGTGATATATACTTCCAGATGATTTTTATTTAGGAAATGGAGGTACACATATGCATATGTGTGGGTGCAGACGGATAAAAACTATACACGTGGAACTATACTAGAGGTCAGCAAACTATAGCCCATGGGCCAAATCAGTCTCACTGTGTGTTACCTATGTAGCCCATGAGCTAAGAATGGAAAATGGGATTTATACGTTTACATTTTGGAGAAAGAAGGGAATTAAAAAAAAAGAAGAATAGCATTTCATTATACATGAAAAGCATTTCATGACACATAAAATTCAAATTTCAGTGCCCATCAATGAAGTTTTATTGGGACACAGCCATCTTCCTTTATCTAAGTAAGTCTGTGGCTGCTTCTACACTATCAAGACAGAGTTGAGTAGTAACAGACATAGTATGACCCTGCAAAGCATTGAATATTTGTATCAGGCCTTCTATAGAAAAGTTTTACAGACTCTTGGATTATACCATACATGATACTCTAGTATTGTCTCTAAACATTATGTCATTTTCAACATTCCAGATTTCCTTAATTTCTTTAAATGGCTGCAAAATAAAAATGCACCTGAAATTATCAAACCTTTCCCCTGATGAAAATGTCATATCCTTCACCAAATTGCTCTCAAAATAGTGGTATTAATTTATTTCCCTCCTAACAGAATGTGAAAATGACCTCCATTTTGGTGGCCTGGGTACCAGCATTTCAAGAAGTTTCATACCTGTCTCACCTGAATACAAGTTCTTCCCCCAACTTCTTAGTAGCCACCCAGCATTGATGCTGAGTTCTGAGCTAAGCCACTCCTTTGGGCTACCTGGTCCAATCAACTTTAGAGGGACCCACTTTGCATTCTTTTCAATTGTCTTATCTTCTTAGCTTGGACTATCACATGGAAACATATGTTCTTTTTAAGTGTTAGAAAAGTGGAAAGGTAGCTACCTCCTGTACTTGTCCCCCTGCACTGGATACTGTTGTAGGCCATCAGATCCCTCCCCATTCCATGTTGAGACTGGGGAATTGCCTTCAGTAGAACAAAGCCACCTTGCCTAAAGTCATGTCCCCTTTTCAGAGACAAACACATCCAATAACTGGTCAATGTAGTTGTATAAAAGCCCATTCACTTCAACTTAAGGTAGTGCAATTAAAAAGTATCACCCCAACTCCAGAGCTCCTTACACAACCCACTAAGTCTCGTTGAATTTAATCACAGTGAGATTTCTCTTGCCCAACTCACTCATTGCACAGAGATGCATTCCTGAGAACACTACCACACAAATTGTCTCCAATCAAATCTGCATCTTAGAGTCTGTTTCTCGGGGAAACTGACCTAAAACACTCCTCTATAACTCTTCCCAAAGGAAGACAGATGTGATATTTGATATGACTCCTGAGTTTAGGCGAATACAGTGAGTACACACAGCTCAGCCCCTCCCACCGTCTCATTTTCTGGGCCAACATCCATGCAGACAGGTGTGTGCCCTTTCTGCCACTGTCCTTTGCAGGGCAATCACCCAGCTTCATGCCACAGACTATGCTTTTCAAAGCAAATCCGAGCAGCTACCAGTCTCTTTTCAGAGTAATGAGGCTTAAAACTATGTGACAATGAAGAGGTAGGTCTAAGGGAATCTTCTCTGAAGTCTACTTTTCCTAGGATTCTACCTCCCAGAATCGAAACTTTGGTGAGGATACTAGAAGTCCAATTGTGGAAATAAACCTAATTGAGGATCTCCAATTTGTCAATAATTATATCAATGATGTGATCTTTATCGGCTTTATTCCTTTGCCTTTGTTTTCAAAACTATGGGACAGATATGAACCATGAACATTATCCTAAACCACACTGAAAAGAATAGCACTATGTACTTCCAATAGGTAAATCTTCATTTCTCATTAGTAACTATTAACAGTCTGACTTAACAGTCTTACTTAATAATCTAATTTACCTATATTTACAGAGATGCTACTGCAGCAACTCCTTAGATTTGGGGAAGGTTTTAGTTTAAATCTAGGTTGAATATTTTAGACTTAAAAAGCAGTTTTCAAATAGGAAAACTAAGCCTCGTTTCCTTGTTATTAATGAATCTGGGAACTACCAACTAAGATTTAGTTTAAGAATTAAAAGCAACAACACAAATAAAGTGCCTCTGACAAGACCTTATAAAGTAGGTATTCAATAAATGTTAATTCACAACCCAGTAAGTACTAAGAACTATTATATATTATACCCAAATGGGTCTGCTGTAGGTTTTTCAGAAAAAAATAAAAATACTCTCTCCTTCACTTCCAAAAGATAGCATGACTTTTCATCCTAAGGAGACTGTTTCAAGTCAAAATTCTGAACAATGAGTAGGTGAATAAAGCTCATACCAAAAATAAGCAAAAGTAGGTAACAGGTGACAGAGAATTAGAAACAGAGCAACAGGCAATCACGTCCATTTTCCCCTTTATGTTATGGAATGCACAGAGAGGATGGTATATAGCCTGAATGTTTGTGACCCTCCCAAAGTTCATATGTTACATCCTAACCCCCAAGTGATGGTATGAGGAGGCAGACATTTTTAGGGAAGTGATTATGTCATGAAGGCAGAGCCTTCTTTAATGGGATTAGTGTCCTTATAAATGAGATCTCAGAGAATTCCCTTGTCTCTTCTACCATGTGAGGACACACTGAGAAGATAGTGTCTATGAACCAGGATACAGGCCGTCACCAGACACTGAATGAGTTGACACCTTGATCTCAGACTTATCAGCCTTCAGAACTATGAGAAGTAAATGTTTGCTGTTTGAGCCACCCAGTATATGGTATTCTGTTACAGCAGCCCAGACTTACTAAGATTCTATGCCTTTGAAGAGCACTGTTAGCTTTGGCCACACAGTATCCCAGAAATGAGATAGAGAAGAGCCTCCACAGACTGGCTGACCGTGATGGCAGTTACCAGACTGGGACTCTAATCAGACCTGGCCCCATGCATCAAGTCACTTAAGAGCTGCCTTCATTCTGTTAGTATGTGGCAAAGAAAGAAAGTATGTGGTGATTAGCCCCACCATATTCTCTTCTCCTAGAGAGAGAGAATCAAGTCTCCTGATACTTTTTTAGAAAAGCCACTTGAGGGGTGCCTGGGTGGCTCAGGTGGTTGACTGTCTGACTCTTGGTTTCAGTTCAGGTCATGATCCCAGGGTTGTGGGATCAGACTGAGCTCTGCATAGGGCTCCATGCTCAGCACAGGGCCTACTTAAGATTCTCTCTCTCTCTCTCTCTCTCTCTCTCTCTCTCCATCTCCCTGTCTCCCTGTCTTTCTCAGGGTGCCTGGGTGGCTCAGTAGGTTAAGCATCCCACTTTGGCTCAGGTTATGATCTCACCACTGGTGATTTTGAGCCCTGCATCAGACTCTGTACTGACAGCCCAGCACGGAGCCTGGAGCCTGCTTCCGATTCTGTGTCTCCCTCTCTCTCTGTCCTTCCCCCGCTCATGCTCATCTGTCTCTTCAAAAGTAAATAAAAATTAAAAAAATTAAACAAAAAAAGATTCTTTCTCACTCCCTCTGCCCCCTTCCCCACTTGCACACACTCTCTCTTTCTCTAAAATAAAAAAAGAAAAGAAAAGCAGCTTGAACCCAGGGACTTAATAAGAAGCTGAACTGGGTGTGTTTAAGCAATGACCAACACTCGAAAGCTCACCAGAGAGAACCACTTAACCAAGATAAGAATGTTCACTTATGTCAGGGTGAATGCAACTTGATGGTAAGCATTTATTACTCTGGGGACTTCTCTGCTGGGAATCAGCATTCAGGTGAAAGATCTTGCACACTAAGAATAGAAGAGAAACTAGAAAAACTAAGAAAAGAGTGAGTTCCTTTAAATGTCTGGACAGTCTAGGACAAGCACCTGGCACTGGAGGTGGAGGTGGGTGACTTTGGGATGTAAACTCTGGGGATGCAATCAATGACTTGGTTTGTATTTTTAGCCTCTGATACCTGTGATTTTTGTGAACTCAGAACTATTAATACTATTAATATGAGTCATCTGGTCTAAAAACTAAGACCAAACTTCACACACTTCCTTAAGAACTAGTGAATTCCAGAGAGGAGCTAAATGTTCCTTAGCAATTTTATTGAAATCTGTTGAATATAAACTTTATAGCAGTCTTTTAAGTCCCGTGTTATTTAAAACAGAGAGAGAGAAAGAGAGGGAGGAGGAAGAGGAGAAGGCAAAGGAAGGAAGGGAAATCCATTCCTTTAAAATATGTTCCCTAACTCTTTTCAAAAGACCATGATTATATTCCATGGGTTATAATCCAGAAGGCAGTTTGTTCTACAAATCATAAGGCCTGACAAAAAGGACAGAAGGCAAAGTTACCAAAGCACACTCTCTCTGAATTCTATTAGGCATTCCACATGGTATGGAGCACAGAGACAGGGGAGACTTACAGAATGTGCTAAACTCTTTGTAAACATAGGGTATGAGAGATTCCAGTTCAAAGGAAGATCACTAGTTTAAGAAATGGGAGAAAAGTTCGGAGACCTCTCTCAGGCCAGTCATACCGGTTCCTGCAGGAGTGGAGAGATTACTGCAAAGTAGTTAGCTCCATAAACATATCGGCAAAGCTTAGCATTACACAGAAGAGAAAAATACTGCACAGCATTCACAAAACGTCCTCCATATTTTTATACTTGTTTCCTTGCTTTCCCTTCTTTTTTTTAGACAGGAAGAGATTCTCCAGCTCACCTGTTTCAAACCCCACACTTGGCACTAAGTCCACGGTTCCATGAAAGGCTCCGGCCCACGCTGAGGTAGCAGTGGTGACTGTAGTCGGGTCTGTCTTTGTGATGTCACACTGGGGAGCAGGAATCCTGGCTGCACGCACTGATGGCATCAGCAGGGGCCCATAGGACGGATCCAGGGCAGAGCCAGCAGAAGGGTGGTGGTGGTGGTGGTGGTGGTGGTGGCGGTGGTGCATGTGGGCGTGGGGGTGGTGGTGCCGCATGTACACATCATGCATGTGGCTGTAGGATGGGCTCACCTGAGATGCCAAAGGATAGTGCCAGGACTCGGATGCGGGTGGGGGAGGGGCTGGGCCAGTCTGATGCAGGCCGTGTCCTGGCCAGGGGCTGGGGTCGGCCGCAGTAAAGGTGCCAGGGGGTGCAGTGACCTGGAAGTCAGGATGAACACCCCCCAAGCAGGGTGCAGGTGGGGGCTGGTAAGAGCTGGTCCAAAAGGAAGTCGGGAAACTATTCCGCTGGCTTGAGAGAGCTGAGCTGTCTGAGAAGACAGAAAAATTATTTACATAAGATTCAGTTCTAGGACAGACTTGCCTCTACTTGTCCAACATTTTACAGGCGGGCTAATTACCATGCACTCTTTTCTCCGCACACAGAGGTAAATTGATACCAGGTAAGCCTCTGAGCTCCCATACCAAGTCAGTGCACACGGTTCAAGGTGCTGAATGAGTGCCCCCCACCCGTTGTTTGCTTAGCTTATGCAGTCACAGCCTATGCTGAAGTTTGCAAGTATGAGATTCAAAAGCTTCATTTCCTACTGGGCAGATCGCTGCCACCAGGTCTGAGCAGAGGTCGCAGGTACATGTGTCGCAGGTAAAGAAAGCTTATGCCACAGGTGTGATTCAGGTGGTTGGAAATGATGATGTTTACCAAACTTCTTACAAATGCAAATATAATTTTCACTCGAACTGAACATTTTAAGGCTGAAAGTAATAAATGGAAGATCACACTTAATTATGCTCACCAACACTCATCTTCCTTCAAGAAGATAACAGTTGCTAATATTTAATGACAGTGACCAAAAGCCCAATCCTAGTCCAGGGGCTTTTCATGGATGATCTTATTGGAGCCTCACTCCAACCCTATGAGTTACTGTTATTATCCCCATTTTAGAGATATGGAAATTGAGGCAGGGAAGAAGCCTAAGACTTCACAGCTAGCAAGCAGGAGACTGGGCTTTGAAGACAGGTAGCCTGCCCCAGTGGCTGGCACTGTTCATAACTGTGCCACAAGAGGGCACAATTGCAACCATAACATGAACATCTAGAATTTGGTCATCGTTCTGTGGAAATCATGATTGGAGGAGATTCAAGCAGGGACAATAGATTTGAGGAAGGGTTTGGGGGGGGGGATATAAAAAAATAGCACTTAGAGATAAATAAAGAGGGAAAACCCTCCCCAACTGTTGCCTTCAGTTAAATTTCTCCAATCAATCATCCTAACTTATTTATAGATGACCTACTATGTACCAAATAGAGAGAGGTCAGGGATGAGCAAAGAGACATCATTCTTAATCACAATTGAGCAGGGGACATATAAATAAATAAACACATGCAATGTGTGACCTGGTAGGGCTCTCATAAGGGGAAGCACAGAGAGAGGGCACAGAAGCAGCCTAAGAAAAGATCAATTGGAAAGGTGGGGAGGGCTAGCTTTGTGAAAAGGTAGGGAAGAGTGGTTTAGGCAAAAAAGTACATGAAAAAAAGGCCAAAAATTGCACAGACCGGAACACACACACACACACACACACACACACACACACACACAAAGTAGCATATGGGGAACAAGAATTCTGTGGGTAGAAGGTGGCAAAAAAATTAGACTAAAAAGTCAGACTGGGTCCAAGAAAGACCCAGATGGGTATGGCCTTGCAAGCTACGTAATGAATGTGGGTGCTGTCCTGAGAAGGTGCCAGTGAGCTTTGGAGGGTTTTAATCTAGGGAATGATACAGTCAGATCTGTGACTGCAAACATCCATACCTCCAGCCATAGCCTGCTCTGTACTGTGTGGTGTAAAAGAGCAAGCACCAGACAGGGAGTCTAGAGAGCTCAGCCAGAGAGCTAGCACCTAGCAATTACCTTATCTGATTTTATGACCTCACATGGATCTGTTGATCTCTCTGTGGCTCACTTTCTTCCATATGAGGTATTTGAATGAAAATGCCAAATATCTTCTGGCTCTATACTTCTATCATTCTGTGAAGTGGCCTACGATGTCTATCTATAGATGAAGATAAGGTTGCCTAGCACATTAGTCATGCATGTGTAATACTATTTCCATACAGGGTTCTAGAGAAAAGAGCCTGGCTAGATCTTTTCATTGAATGAAGAATATCCTGAGAAGTACTCTGAAATAAAAGTATTCACAACTCTGACATAGCCATGTTCTCACTTCATAAATGTCCAGGACATAATTTCCTTACCTCAGAGGAAAGCTTCTGTAACTTGAACCAACCATAGTATATGTAACTTGACGAACATAATTAGGGTATCAACATGGTGTTCAAATGTTTCCTTTCCCTAACTCCCCTAAGGACGGTGCCACTAGCATTGCAAACATTGCTTCTCTGTCCATCAGCCCTATAGCAGGGCTATCATCATTCACCCCATCCATTCTATGGACAGACAGCTATTTGGTATCTCGCATTCAAGTCTGTCCCTACAGAATCTCCAAGGATCTCAAAGCCCTTGGGGAAATAAAACAAATAATCATATTCTCCTAACGGGAAAGGATGGAAGCACACATTGTTCTTCGAGTCTTCAAACAGTCCAGGCGAACTTTTAATTGAATGACTTTATTTTGTCACTATCACATCTATCAGAAAATAGCACTTAAAGTCAAACCTGCTGGCATCGGGGCAAATATATTTTATTTCAGAACTGTCTTCCTTTGACATATGAAGAGTGGGTGCTAATGGCCAACAAAGAAAGTTGTGTAAGCTGTGAGAAGAAAATTCAATTTGCCTTAAATGATGGCCATTTGTAGAATATTCTGTCAACACCCACAGTGCTAGCTGTCAATGTTTAAAATTAAAACCCAGGGGCGCCTGGGTGGCGCAGTTGGTTAAGCGTCCGACTTCAGCCAGGTCACGATCTCGCGGTCTGTGAGTTCGAGCCCCGCGTCAGGCTCTGGGCTGATGGCTCGGAGCCTGGAGCCTGTTTCCGATTCTGTGTCTCCCTCTCTCTCTGCCCCTCCCCCGTTCATGCTCTGTCTCTCTCTGTCCCAAAAATAAATAAAAAACGTTGAAAAAAAAAAAAAAATTAAAACCCATACAGAAAGTGTATAGAGGCTCCTTATATTATACAGTGCAGCTTTGCCACCTCAGGGTGCCACTTTTCTGCCACTTCACTGTCATAGACTCAATCTTTGGTAGCAAACCCTTCATTCTGCTCATAACTTTCATCTCCTGGTGGGGCCACAAACCCATTATGAAAATTGCTAAATCCAACCCAGAGGTGTGTGTCAGAGAAACTGAGTTTACTAATGAAAATCCCCCGTTAAAATATCAAAACTATGTCATTTTCCTGGATGCTTTTCTTTTATTTCATTTGTATACATTTGGACCCAATTTTATAGATGTTTAAGCATTTTGCATATGCATGCACAAATGTGGACAATGAACAAATTCCTTACCCAAAATACTACCCTATTTATGAATTATTGTATTATAATTAGTGAGCACATTATCAATGAAAGTGGAAACTTATTTTTAAAAACATGCTCTAAACGTGCTGAACAAAGCTTTAAAATACCTCAGGGAAAAATAAAATTAGAAGCAACTTAGTATTTTCCTAGTCCTGCTATGTCTCCTGAGATTAATATAAAGTTTGCAGAGATCTATGCAGCCTTTTTAAAAGACAATGTTGCATTTTACAAGTAAATTAAACAATATTGAAGAGAAAATATGTTTATGGACAAGTCTACACTTCAAAACCACTATTTGGTATCTTGTTAAAAAATAATCTTAATACAAAGAAACAGATGATATGCTTTGTTTCATGCCTGGGAATCAATGTGCTTATTTCACATGTATGTAAATTTTTTTCATTACATGACTCTTTGCCTAAGAGTACTTAATCACAGCCACATTTGTTTGATGAAAAAACATATGAAAAACTTGTGCACAAACTATTCCCATGCCATATTACTTTTCAGGTTAGTAGAGGCAATTCACAATTGTCAAATGTTAACACTCCATGGTGATGTTGGGCTTAATGTTACTCAGTATTTGGATGATGTTAACACTGACATTCTGGCACATATAAAAATCTGAATATACTTTGGTTCAATTTGCATTTGGAATTTAAAAATATCACACACACACACACACACACACACACACACACACACCTTATTTCTAAATGATAAAAATGACAAAATTGATATGCTGTCTGATACAACCCACCCAAGGCATACCCAGTAATCTCACTGTGTGAATTATACAGAAATATATCTTAAGGACACAGAAGAGTTAGCATGGAACATGAAGTTGTTCTTTCAATTTCATAATAGCCGGGATATCTTTTGTATTAACTGTAAATATTTCTGAAAAAAAAAAATCTAAGGGCAAACAACTTAAGCCAGAGAAAGTTCAACATTCAATTTCAACCTTTAACATTTCACTACTTAATTTAAAAAAAATAAAAACTATATTAAAAGGAAAATGGGACAGTAAAATGTTGTAAAACCTCTATCTTAAGTCATCTTAAAAGTCTCCAGAAAACACATTCTTAGAGTAGTGATTCAAAACATTAATGTTAAAAGGTAACATTTACCTTTTTATTAACTTCAGTGAAAAAAAAAATGCCACTCAATTCTTAACCCAAAGTGTCCTTGCTGTAATTTAATTCCCATCCTCTTATTCTGCTTCCCATGAAAACAAAGTGTTGGGTCAGAGGTGAAAGGCTACATTTTCCAATGTTTTCTGTCACTCAGGAATTAGTCATTTCCATCATGTCCAAAGATTGTCCTCTACTTTGCTCTAGAGTCGCTCAAAATGGACATTGTGGCTCTACAATGAGTTTCAAGGAGGCAGGATGATGAAGTAAGTCAGACCACACTTTCCTTCCATGTGTTTGTCCTAAACTTGCCATCAGCAATAACCTCCAGTGCCTCCTGGAGGTGGAGCCCAGCTGTCTTTTCTAGTCTCACCCAGCTTAAGAGACCCACCCTCTTTCCCATACTCCTCTTTTGTTATTTTAGGCTAATACTCATTCTGAGAGGTCTTTCCTATGAGAATGAGTTGCTCTAAGCAACACTATGTAAATCAATTAGCAATAAATATTTACTTTGCAACAACAACAACAACAACAACAACAACAAAATATCAAGTTCTCACCATTCAGCATGGTTTTTAAGTTAATGACATATTTTGCTAAGCGTCAACTACTACTCGGCTTTCCTACATGACACAGACACACACACACACACACACTTTCTGTAATAACACTGGGGCACTGAGATCAATACACAGACATATTTGAAGCCAGTGTTTCTATTTAGATGGGGATAACAGGGCCATTAGATTCATTAGGTTTTCTCAACTGAGAAGCCCTATTAGTAAGAATGTATAACTGGGATAAGAGGTCATCAATGTGATGTTGTGTCAAATAGAGTACAAATATTTCCTATCAATTGCTTGCCTAAAAGCTGCAAAACACCTAAAGAGGACTTTCCTAACTCCATCAAGACACACACTCAAAGTATGACCATTATTCCATTATTAGCTGACACTCTATCCTTGTCTAAAGATTTACTGTGGAAATATATTCTGCAACCAAACATAACTCAGTTTTAAATTCCTTCGTAGCACTATACCACTTGTGTAGCACTGTAAAAACTTCATGCCATAAATTAGACCCGTTAATTTAGCACAGCTGGCTAGTGCTCCTGCATAAACTATCACTGCTATGGCCATCAACATTGTCAATAGTGTTGAGTAGCTACTTTGTCCAAGACACTGTGTTTTTGCCAGAAATTCAAAGAATATTTCTGGGTAAAAACCCAAGGTTGGTTTTCTATATGACAAATGAGTGGAAACCTACTTAAGGAAGAGAGAAAAGGCATCATTGTTTAGCACCTTGCATAAAGCCATGTGCCACAAATCATTCATATGCATTATCATAGAATCCTTACAATAACCCAAGGAAACATATATCAATAAACACATACTGTAATTTAAATTGAGCTCAGAGCAATGTTAACTCATTAATCCAAGATCATGTTGCCATCAGACATTGTAAGGCCCACACTGGAACCCCAAAACAAGGAGAATCCAATGACCGCATTATCCAAACCTGTGTTACTTTGGCAATTAACACAAAATTACCGGTAACTCTCTTCACTAAACATGGGAATCTCAATTTATTACACCTCTCTTAAAGATATTATTTTCTAAATCTTTATTTATATTTTTGTGGATCTCCTTTAAATCACATCCAAGTTATTTCAGTTTATTAAAAATCGACTAATTCACAACTAAACAACTATGGAAAAGTTGTATCACAAATGGAAAGTAAAAAATACACTTGAAATCACAGAAGCTTGCAGAGACAAGATTTTAGCAATCATTTCATTCATTCCCCTTATTTTACACACAAGGAAACTATAACCAAAAATTTCATACTCAATGCTAATAAATTCTACATTGACAACTTTTTTATTTTCTAATCTGGGATAAATGGTATGAACTTGATTCATCTAATTCAGTCATAATCATTCAATTCATATTTATTCTTTATTTTTCAGGTAGAAATGCATTACGTTGAGGGAAAATTAGGTGAGAAAACTAGATACGATATACCTAGTCTTAGTGGAAGAGGAAGAGATGGAAATTAAAGTATCGGCCGCATTTGCCTGCACTACCCTGATACACTAAACTGACACACAAAGCCCTAAAAATTCTAGTCTCTGCCTGTCACTCTGCTTCTCATTCCACTCATGGCAGCACTATTGCTTCTCATCGGACACTCCAAGCTCAGTCCTTCCATAGGCCTTTTGTACCGGCTGTTCCCGCTGCCTCAAATAACTTCCCCATAGATATTCACATGATGAAGACCACTCTTATTCCCTTCAGGTCTGTACTCACATGTAACGGTCTCAGAGACAGCATCTATTGTCACCCTAAGTAAATCCACACCTAGCATTTCATTCTATACTTCGTACCTTTCTCTTTCACTAAAAAGCTCCATGAACACAGAGGCTTAGGCTCTCCTGTTCACCGATACATTTCCACTACATAGCAGTACCTTTAACATTTGCTGTGTATGTCAAGGAATGAAACAGGAGGCAGGTTTGAAGACCAAATATAAAATAATCCCAAGAAAATTGTAATAATAGTTGCTGAAACATTACCATTCTCTATCCTTTCTATATGGAAATTTGAAATCAGTCCAAAGATTTCTATTTAGTCACATGGATAATGGGAAAACACTGGATTATTATAGAGTTTTTGCATATATACTATACCTCACTTAAAACTATCCTGATTATAATACTTACTAATCACTCACATCTAACTATAATTTGGGACTCTTGTTTCTATATTCCAGATTAAATGAGTCCTAGGCTGTGTATACCACTACGTTTAAAAAAAAAAAAAGAAAAAAAAAGAAAAAAAAGTAGGCATTGTATTTAATACTCTCCAATGACAGATTATCCTGACATGATTTATTATTGAGATACAGACTATTTATGAAAGTCAGCCAATTTACTGAAGTTTTCCTGTTTTTACCTTCCACACATATTAAAAGTATTTACCACATGCTACCAAACAGGATATTGGTTGATTCCACAAACATCTTAGGCCTCCAAGAAGGACTCAGTTCTCAATTTTGTGGGAAATCTGTAACATTTACTAATCAAATAAAGCAATTATGCTTCCCGAATCATTTCTATCGAGGTCTACCATTTCTTGAATGTGCATTCCACCTTCCTCTCTACAGTCACTACGATCTTAGTGTTGTTCATATGTACTAAAAGGAAGAAAGGAGGAAGGAAGGAAGGCAAGCCGGCAAATAGGTCAGGCCTGGCAATTTCATCCAGCCACGACCTCCCCTACAGTGGAGCAGAACCATTCCTCTGATGCTGACAGGAAATGACCATGTAGCACCTGCCCTCTTCCCTGCCCTCTACCACAGGTGGCCAGCCTTTCCTCACCATAGGATCACTTGGGGCACTTGTTAAGATGTGATTCCCAGAGTCTCCCTCTGAAGACTCTGATTTAATAGGTCTGAGTTAGGGGCCTGCAATCTTTGTTTTTAACAGCACTAGATTAAGGATTTTCAAACTTGAGCCTGTATTAGAATCACCAGGAGGGCTGGCTAAAACACAGTTTGTTCTGAGATTCTCGGGTGCAGCCTGAGAATCCTGCATTTCTAACAAGCTCCCATGTGATGCTCACGTTCCTGGTACAGGAAACCACACTTTGAGAATGATTTTACTAGAGGCTTCTTATAACCAGGTGAGTTCAAAAGAAACATCCATAACGCATTTCTCTACAACTAGCATTAAAATGATGCGTAATTTTCCCCTAATCTTGTCATTGGCCCAATTAGATGTCATCCAATGATCTTCTGTGAGCCAGTAATCAGTTCAAACACACCTCTGTGACCTCTACAGAGAAGGAAATAGAGAAGAGGATGCCCCATGTACTGCTTTACCTTACCAAGGCAAGAACAACAGCCTAAACCATGTAGACACAGTCAATAATGTCTGGACTGTAAACTGAAAGAGTTCATACCACAACAAAGCAGGACAGAGAAAACTATCAAGAAAACACTGAAGGCTTTTAAAGTTTGTACTCCTAGGTTAGACTCAGATTTCTGCTATGTCACCACGTAGCACCTAGTGGAATGAGCAAGAGCTAATTTCTAAAAGCTGATCCAGGCACGCCTATCATTTAGAGATCCAAATTGGGCCACTGGGGCTTAAGGAATGGTGCTTCACAGCTCCGTCCTGCCACTATAAACTCGGGCTGGTTGCATCACTACTTTCCATGAGGAATTTAAGGGGTGTGACTGCATCCTTTCCGACCCTGCATTCCACATGTGACAAAACTGATCCAGCTGTTTGTCTGAAAGAAATTCCTTGCTGTCCTTAAAAATTAAAAACCAAGTGGATATCCGTCCTCCAGGGGCAAGTCTCCAGCTGGAACCTGGTACAGGCAGTTGCGAAACAGAGACAGTGCCCTGGAGAGCATCTGCTTTTGAATTCTTACCTCGCCATAGTGGGGTTAGCCCCATCTTGCTTTTTGAAATGGCAGATTCTGGATGGAGGGTGCTGGCTTGGCCCAAAGCTCTTGAGAAGTGCTCATCCACTACTGACCCAATGTCTCCCTGGAAATAAGTGAAAAGGACACAGCGAGAGTTAAGGTACTCCATCTCGGCAGGCTGGTCTTTCTCCTCCTCCTCCTCCTCCTCCTCCTCATCCTCCTCCTCCTCTTGTTTGCTGGGAAGGGTGACTTCCAGAGAGTCCTGCATCTTGCTGTATACCGCTAACTTCTTCTGGGATGGAATAAACAAAACACGGTATCAAAGACAGTTTGTAAAAAAGCATTAACTACTTAACTTTTCACTTAAAAAAATCTAAATATTAACACATGTTTGCAAACTGATTCTTCGTCTGTTTTCCTCCATTCTTTCCCCTCCCCAAACCAGTCTTCTCCTTCCCACCCTGAAAGAAAGGTCACTTATTATCAGACAGTACATTTTCACAGTGTAAAAGACAGGTTTGGTTTTTTTTGGTTTTGTTTTATGTTTTTGTTTTTTGGTTTTGTTTTTGTTTTTTGGTAATCTAAATATATCAAAAGGAGAATGACTTTTAAAGAGTGACAGATTCCTTCCAGTTTCTGATCCATTTTTTTTTTTTTTATTTTAAAGTTTTAAATGTACATCAACATTATAGTTTGGGACAGAGAGGAATGGGGGCTAAGAGGGGGTGCCTGTGGGAGGAGTGGAGAAGAAAAGAGCTTTCCATAAATGAAATAAACTAAAATAAAAACAGGAATGTAGCATCTTATGAAAGGATTTGGCAGATGTGCCAAACTCATTTCTCAAAAATCAAACTAAAATGACAACATAAGTCTGTGTGAAGATCCATTTTTCATGGAACATATTTTGCAGATGTCCCACTTGCCACCATTATCATGGAGGGGGGAAAAAAAGATAATATTATGGCTTACTGAAAATAATACAATATGCTACCAATGACTGGGGTGGCTTTCAAATAAAAATGAGAAATTTTTGATGATTTTAAAATATTTTTAAAACATATGATCATAGCTATAATAATAGTTAATACATATTATGCCAGGCACTCTTATAAAACTTTGAATTTATTACATCACTTAATTTTTATAATTCTGTATCATGGTTACTACCACTATCCATATTTTAAAGATGAAGGAACAAAGGCACAGAGAATTGAGGTAACTTGCTAAAGGTCACAAAGCATGAGAATGGTAGAGCCTGAATGCACAATAAAAACATGCAGGTATATTTATGCGTGTTGTAGAAAGGCAGGGGAGGCGTATTTGGTGTGGGGGGGAAAAATCACCAACATGATATGTTATTGTTTTCCGGTTAGTAAGTTTTGTATTTGTTAGTCCTGCTTTTCAATATTTCCAAATGTTTTCCACTGAGCACATATTATTTTTATAAGCAGCAACTTCATTGTGAATCATATATAAGAAAACACTGCTAAAGATTATAAGATTTATTACCCTAATCATTGTATACCTCTAAAATCTGATTCTTTGTTATACCATTTTTATTTCAGAAAAAAAATATATGCTGGACAATAAATGTGAGTAGAAAAAAAAATCATTCTAGAATACTCAGTAAGCACACAGTTTTGCAAATGTTATCAAAACACATAACCTAGACTCATGTTTCTAATGTAATTACTAGCTTCAAAAACCTATAGCCCCAAATTATAAATGCATCATTCAATAAATTGAACCCTTTCCCCGAGCAATGAATATGCTGTTCTTGTGTGAAGTGGGCCCTGAAATGTATATTATGAGCTGTTGGTTATTATTTAGGAGCTGTTATTTATAAATATATGTATTACTTTTTATTTAAAATCTGTGTCAATAGGGTTATCGCTGGTTGATGAATAAATAATTCATTCCTGTGAGTGAATATGCCTTGCTGATGAATAGGCGATTGTAATGACTGTGTGGTGATATTTCTTCCAATCTGTTTTGCACAGGTTTGAACATGTTTATACTTAACTTCAATAGTAAAAACACCACAGTAACAAAGGTTATGTATAAAATAAGGGGATTGAACTAAATGGCCTTGAAAGTTACTCCTGACTTTAAATTCCATTATAAAATAAACAAATATTACAATTTATTAGTCAAATCACAGTGCTATGTCTCTGTGTGCATGTGTATTTATCTGAAGTTATACCATTAAAGCATACACATACCCTCTCTGCTGAGTACTCCGGCATATTAAGAAGCACTGTTTTTATAAAGGAAAGGAGTTTAAAACTCATCTAGAGAGTGACTTCACTGTCCACTGGTGTCCATTACTATCTATGGAACTGGTTTTTTATTCCTGCCAATGTCCAGTTCAGCATCAGTGTGTGAGAGTAAGATTTTTCATCTAATTGTTTCATTTGTTTAAATTTACATTTATTCTTTAAGTGAAAGAGCCCTGGGCTGGGCTAATGATCCAAAGAAAGGCAGTGTTTTATTATATCCCAAGGAGGAAATATTTCTTAGAAGAAATAAAATTAATTAGAACATTATATATATGTAAAAGATTGTCAACTGCAAATCCTGATAGAAAGGTAGAATATTATTATAATCAATAATAGCAATAATAAAATGTCTTAATTTATTAACTGATGGCAGTGGAATTTAATCTATAGATATTTAGTTTATTTAAGACTATCCAATTTTCTAAATGTTACATAATTTCATGTTATTCTTTTTTGACCAATTGTTGAATGGTTGTATACAAATGAATTAACTTGAAATTTACATATGAAAAATTTAATATGGAATGGGGAAAATGTGAACAAAATCTGCCACTGGATCAAAATACCTTTCATTAGCTTATTTTCTAAAAATCATTTCTCCGTTTATGGATGCATATATCCCCTATCATTAATATTTCATACACGTGTAACATATGTCTGTATTTACATGTGCATTTATATAAATACATACTTATATATTATTCCTCTTAATAGGCAAACACCTGTGATTTTATAAAAATATATGTAGAGACTCTACTTAAATACAATTTTTTGGAATGAATTTAAAATACACTTTTTGTTTTTCTCTCCCAGCTCTTTAAGACAGGTTTTCTATGAAGTAGAAATAAATTTAAGTAAATAAATTAAAAAAAAAAAACACATCAAAAACATAAAATGGAAAGGGGGCCTATGATCCAGTTCCCAATAGGCAGGACATAAATCACATCTATCATTCTCGCCTTTCAGATAAAGTTGAGTCAACTTTCACAAATATAGTGAACCAACTTAAATATTTACATTTACCACACAAACACTCTCTCTCTCTCTCTCTCTCTCTTTTAGCTTCACCATCGATACCACTAAATATTAAAGTAAGAATTCTAAAGTATCCAAATGACCTGAAAACTTCCTAAAATGCTAACACTGAATTTGCATACTTTTTAAATATTTATTGAGGAATGGTATAAACAGGAAAGGCTACATATCACAAATGTATAGTTCATAAACTTCATAAACTGAGCATACCAATGAAACTAACAAGAGATCAAGGACTAGAACATCATCAGGACCCAGGAGGCACTTACTTCCTTCAAGCCACTATCTCCTCAACAGCAACCACTATCCAGACTCCATCAATGTAGATTAGCCATAACTGTCTTTTGTACTTTATGTAAATGAAATCATACAGCACGTACCCTTTGGTGTCTGGCCTCTTTCACCCCACATCATGTTCATGAGATTCATGCATATCGTTGCACGCAGTTTTAGACGTTCAGCCCTAGCAGATAGGGCTGATTTTAACCAATTTACACATCCAATGCCAGTTTATGAGAGTTCCTGTTGTTCCATATCCCTGTCAACACTTGGTACTGTATATCTTTTTTTTTTCTTCCAGTTTTGCTCTCCTGATAGATATCCCAATTTTCTTAAACTTTTCATTGAGGTGAAATTCACATATAAATTAACCTCTTAAATTTTTTTTTTTAACGTTTATTTTTGAGAGACAGAGACAGAGCACGAGCGGGGGAGAGGCAGAGAGAGAGAGGGAGGCACAGAATCTGAAGCAGGCTCCAGGCTCTCAGCTATCAGCACAGAGCCCGATGCAAGGCTTGAACTCAAAAACTGTGAGATCATGACCTGAGCTGAAGTCGGATGCTTAACTGACTGAACCCCCCCAGGCGCCCCTAAAATTAACCTTTTAAAAGTGAATGATTCTGGGGCATTTAGTACATTGAGAATTTTGTGCAGTCACCATCTCTATCTAGTCCAAAACATTTCATCACCCCAAAAGGAAATTCTGTACCTGTTAAGTATTAACTCCATATTCTTTGACTCCTCTCCATCAGTCCATGATAGCCACCAATGTGCATTCTGTCTCTATGAGTTTATCTATTCTGGATATTTCATATAAATGAAATCATTCATATGTGACTTGTTTGCTTCTAGCTTTTTTCTCTTAGCATAATGTTTTTAAGGTTCATTCACATTGTACCAGTACTTCATTCTTTTTATAGCCAAATAATATTTCATTATATGTATATACCACGATCTGTTTATCCTTGTATCCATGGATGGACGTTTGAGTCATATCCACCTTCTGGCTATTGCAGATAGTGCTGTTACGAATATGTGTGTACATGTATTTGGTTGCATTCCTCTTTTCAGTTCTTTTAGATAGGTATATATGATAGCTGGGTCATATGATAACATGATGCTTAACTTATTAGGGAACTGCCAAGCTATTTCCACAGCAGCTGAACCATTTTAGATTCCCACCAGCAATGTACTATGGGTCCAATTTGTCTACTTCTTTGGCAGAAAAATAACACTTGTTATTTTCTGGATTCTTAAAAGAATTATTATTACAGTTATAACCATCCTAGTGGGTATGAAGTGGTACCTCATTGTGGTTTTGATTTACATTTCCCTAATGACTAATGATGTTGAGCAATTTGCATACATTTAAAAAATATGAAGTGTGAACACAAAGAAAACAGGGACAGAATTTAAACAGCAATTGACTCATATGCTGACAATCACACCATCTTAATATTCTTCTCTACAGGCTCTTAAGCCTTAACTACTTTCTGGTATCTGTGCTTTGGTGACTGTAAATCAATTCTTTGCCTATTTTTAACTAAGTAAATTATTCATGTACATTTTTGCCATATTCTGTATTCACTTGGTGTTTGCTCCTTGGAACAAAACTTGCCTGGTGTCACATTCTTTCTTGAGAATAATATATAACATTCAAAACGGTAAGAATAAATCTCAAGTCATCAGAACCTAGATTTCCTGAATCAAGGTCAAAAGGCAATCTAGTTGATATTTTTCTCAAGAGGCACAATCACTTCCTAAAAATATTCAAATCTCAGAAATGTTGAGGCTTTTCTTCGCAGACCGAAGAATCAGAATCCTTAACTAAATAAAGACGTCATCAAAAGGGACTTCAACACCTACAAGCTGGTTTACTTAGAGCACATTAACTGGCTCATCTCCATTTCAGAGTCATGCCGAATTTCCCCCAGGCGAAATGACCCTCAGGTTACGTGAAACCAGGGCTAAGTGAGCAGCCACAAAGTTAAAACTAACTCACAAAAAGAGGTTAAAGCCACAGTATGAAGGAGTAGGCCCAGGCAGTGTAAGCCATACCCAACCACTTTACAGCCTGCCATAAGGCACAGCAGGAACAAACTCTCACAGGAATGTGCAGGGGAAAGGATTTGTCTGACAAGAGAGACTTCCATGTCAGGAGCCAAATACCACTAACTCCCCAAGGCTTAAGCTTACAAAATGCCAAATGATTACTGTGCATATGTGGAAACTTCTTTTCCTAAAAAAACAAAAGTATTTTAATGAATCATTGGATATTTGGAAACAGATTTTACTTTTTTTTTTTCATTCTTTTTTTTTTTTTCTTTTCTTTTTTCAATTTCTACTGGCTCTCTTCTCCAAAGGCAATGCTTCTTTTATGTTCAAAAACAAGGTTTGAGCCTATAAGAAAGGACCACGAGCCTGGAGTAAATGTTTCAAAATGTTTGCATGTCTGAAAGGGTAAAGTGCCATAAAAGCAGGTAATTGCTCCTTGATCATATTTTTCTGAATTCACTTGGCAACAGATTTTTAAAAATATCTCAGAGAGATTTGAAATTTTGGTCCTTAGCCTGTTTGGAAAAGGAGGAGGAATCAGGTTAAGGGAGGGTGGGTTAGGATAAAGAAGCTATGCCACAGACCTTTTTATATATATTATTTCGCGTACCTCTCTCAAACATTCAC
Source organism: Panthera leo (assembly GCF_018350215.1). NCBI lineage: Eukaryota > Metazoa > Chordata > Mammalia > Carnivora > Felidae > Panthera > Panthera leo. The sequence goes on from NC_056687.1 coordinate 39,512,964, forward strand.
ATACAAATATTGTCCAAATAATTATTCCCAATTTACATATGCAGAAACTGATTTGCTTGGCTAGGATCATCTAACTAGTAAATGGCAGAGATAGGATTAGAACCCATTTCTGTCTGACTCCAAAGCATGTGCCAAGACCGTGGACTGAAGGAAAAGGGTCTCTATATACTTATTCTAACTGAATAAGTAAACAGAAGCCCCAGACCAGCAAGGCATCAAATGGCATCACATAACGAAGGAGAGTCAAAGTTACTTGTAGTATTAAAAAAAAAAAAAAAACTGAAATGTGGGAGCACCTGGGTGGCTCAGTCAGTTAGGATCAGACTCTTGATTTCTGCTGAGGTCATGATCTCACAGTTTGTGAGTTCAAGCCCCACGTTGGACTCTATGCTGACGGTGCGGAGCCTGCTTCAGATTCTCTCTCTCCCTCTCTGCCCCTCCCACACACACATGCACGCATTCTCTCTGTCTCTCTCAAAATAAATAAATAAACTTAAAAAATAGAAATGTAAACATCTATCACAGTTTTGGCTACTAAAACATGCAGCACTCTTCAAAATATATGTGCATCTAGATAAAACTGAATTCTGTATCTAAAAATGTACTGTCCCCTTGGCAAATCAGATGCATAATACAATTGCCTACCATTTTTCTGGAAATCCTATTTTGAAAATGTGAGCAGAGCCTATTTTGTGAGATACAGTCACAACTCAAGATTCTGTGTTTGTTTTGTCTTGTTTTTATTTTTCTTAACAGTAGGGAGGAGCAAACCAAAAACAATATTAACTTGACCAGCTATTTTTGAGCATACTTGCCTCTCAATGATTCTGGTCATTATCAAAAATCAAAACCTTCTCCTCCAAGGATGAAAATTTTCCAGTTTTGAGGATTTTCAAAAAGAAAAAAAATGTACCACATGCTTACAGAGAATTTCAAAATTTGCATTCCCAAAATACTTTAAGCAATGATCACATCTTAGAGGTATGTGTTCTCTCTCAAACTGACTACTTTGAATGAAACAAGTTTTCAGTGTGTGAATTTCTGATATGTTTTTATAAGCCTATTTACTAGACATAGGGTAGGACTTCATTTTTAAAAATGTATCTGTTATTTATCAAATTGTCAATTAACTTCTGCTTCCTCTCAGTAATTGTGCAAAGACATGGAGCCACTAGGTGAAAGTCATAGCCTATCCCTAAACTCAGGCTGCTTATAGTTAGTTGGCAGAGCATGGGAAGGGCAATGGTAAATAAAGAGAACCTCACAGTTTATCCATAAGGCTAATTGTCTAATTTCTCCAAGAAGCTAATATTTTAAAATTTTTAAATAAGAAAAGTAAGAAGGTAAGAGGCAAATTACTAATTGTTTTCTTGTGCCAATGAAGTCAAGACGGGAAGAGCACATAATAGAAAGAGAACTGGAATAGGAAGGAGGATTTGACTAAAATCAGTCCATGAATCTAGGTAAGTCACCGAGCCCTCTAGCCCTTAGCTTCCTCTTTTGAAAATGAAGAATTTTGAGACTTGATTATCTCAGAGGTCTTGTCCTATTCTGTATCCTAATAAGCAACATGCTGGAGCTCTAGACAAATTCACACTTAATTTTGTTTCTTACATTGGCCGCCTCTTCTGATTTTTCAGGACGCTAGCCAAAAAAACCCTACAGACCATCGAAGACTAACTCATTTCTAGACACGGGTCATCTAGCCCAATTCCTAGGAATTAGTTTTGGTATCTCCTTTATGTAACTTCATAGTAACAAGAAAGGATGCATCCTTCCACATCCCCGCACTGCGCCGCCCCCCCCCCCCCGCCCCCCGACCTCCACCACTCCATCCCGCAAGGACAAGTGTTTTGGCATACCAAAACCATACAGTTTTAAGAGGAAAGGACACCTGTTCACTTTAGGTCATTCTTCCTTTCTGTTCTTTCTTTTTCATCCCCTATACTAAAGCATAAGACAAGTGAAAAATAGTTCAGCTACCCCAGTTCAAACCACACTTGTAAATTACTGGCATAAATCTGGTGTCCACTGAAATATCTATAAATATGGCATATATGACTCATTTTTAGCAGCAGATGTTTGGATCTAATGGTTCAAGGCATTGTTGGGTCTTCCTAAATGAATAGTTAAAGCAGAAAATCAGCTGCTTAAAGAGGTGCTTTTTGAAAGATTCAGGGCAGAGTTTTGCCCAAAATTATTTCCTTCACTGTCTCTCCCAGAGCTTGAAATTGAAATGTTAGACTGCTTTTGTTTCTTGAATAAAAACATTTCTCTGGAGATAATACCTTAAGTTATTATCTATTACTGGATGAATTAGTTTGGGATTTTTTTTTAAAGCTAGCTGGAAACAGGGCCTATGGGAATTGGATTCAAGTTCAGTGCCCAGGTTTTAGAATGACAGACAAAAAGTATGATGTACAAGTTGGCTCTCAGATCTGCCCTAAGCATCCTGAGCATAAAATTTACAGTCTTGTTGAACATTCCCTTTGCACAGAAAGATATAAGACAGAAACGTATATACTACCCAAAGGGGTCAGCTCAGCATCTTTGCCATAATAGCCCAAAGAGTGACACTGAGGATAGCAAGGTTTTACCTTGTGAACACCCTCATTTACTTTGGCATGGCTCATGTCCCTGTCATCCCCAGCTTTGTGAGATGGGGGACGTTAAGTGTTAGATGAAGCAGGACTTCCTTGCATCTATCCAAAATACCCTTCCCTTTCCAAAGAATGTCATCTCATCCTGGCATTTGGTTTCCTGGTGAACATATCTTCACCACACACGATTTTACGGATTCCAAGCCTTCCTTTACTATCGTTATTGTAATCTCTATTCTGGTTGACTGCCAGAGACAACAGTTAAGTTTGGTTATTTTAAAGTTTAATTTTTTTTCTCTAGCTTTGAATTTTCTGGCGGAAAGTTATCGGGAGCATAAAACCATGGGGCACTTTAAGCTTCTAAGTCTCTGCAGGCAAGTTAATTTGTGTAGGGTGGAATTATAGGGACTGTTCTTTCTCAAATAAGTCCTGTATGAATTCTTATAAATCCACTTAAGTCCTTGCTTACAGTTGCAAGAAAATTGGATCCTCCACCTTAAATAAGTTGGCTGTGTATTGAAACTATTTAGGATATAATCGTATTCTTTCCTTTTAATGAATCTAAACTTATGTTGGAATAACAGTAATATATGAGGCACTTAAAGCTGACTGCTAATACCACTTCCTGAAGATTATTTTAAAATAAATAAACGTTCATTTACTAAGTGGATATTCTGCCCCATCAACAAAGGATGCAGAATGGATAGCAAAAGTCATTAGCATAATACAAATGCTTTCAAAAGGACTTTGGAATGCCTAAACTAAAAAAGTACACTACCAAGGACTTGGAAAGAATTTCAAGTTCCAAGGCCAAAGAATCTACTGCATATTAATCTTCTTTATCAAAAAGTTGATTTGGAGCAGTAAAGACAAAAATAAGCCTATTGTGCAATGGCAAAAAAAAAAAAAAAAAAAAAAAAAGGAATGAAAAGAAGAGCCTAGGAGACAGGGATGGCGTGGTGGAAAGATGCTACTTTGGGGAGCAGGGCATCTGGTGGTCTTAATTTTGTCACCGAACAGTTTTGAATTTTTAGCTAGGCATTTCAACCCTATTAACATACATTTTCCCATTTGCAAAAGGACGGGTTGAAGTATGGTTTTTCAGGGTGTCTTCTGACAAAAAGAATCTTTGAGGGGTTTTTATGACCTAAGCAAGGTAGCAAAGTCCAGAGAAATAGTTTGAAAAAAAAAAAAAAAAAAAACCTCCTCATAAACTTATAACTGAACTTCTGCCTCCTAAGAGCATTTAATTCTTTTAAGTGAAAGCATGCGTGCAGATTCCCCCAGCTGTCACCCTTGAAGAGGACGGAGTAAATATGCTCGAACTTATATGAAGCTCAAAGTGTAATTGTTAAAAACTCCTACACACAATTAAGAAAATGGCGACGACTTTTGTCTGCTTTCATCACCTTGTCTATAAACTACACATTTCTGAAAGCTTTAAGTATCTTTCTAATGTACACATCATAAATAAACGGGGTAGGGGGCAGATTTAGACAGTAACAGACTGTCTACATTTAAGATGCGACATCCACTGGGTATGAAGGGAATCTATGATTTCATATCACTTCCCTCAATTTTTCCTGACACATATTTGGAAATTTTTTGTCTTAGTTCCTACTGTCACTGTTAGAATACAAGCACATTCCTTTCTGTACATGTTCTGCAGTGTCATCATGCCTTTGGAGTATGTGCTGAGAGACTGAGTCAAGAGTTCCCTTGAGGAGATGTTAAAGAGATGGTGGGCATGAGGACCAGGGAGCTTAGCATCTCTCAGCAATTCCTGGCTGGATAAAGCACACTATGAGATTTACTAACAGCCATGCAATTTCTAGTAATTTATGTCAGGCACTACAAAATTTACTCTGCACAGATATTTACAAATTATTTTAATTCATGTAGCCTACTGTATGCCTAAGTAACATATCATAGTGCAGCCTGATGTAAATGCAGGCAACTATGTTTTTAAGACATTAACTTATTACCCACCTACAATGCATGACATGCTTGACAAAAAATCTGAACTTAAAATTTCAGGTGCATGTTTGTGCTTTTATGAGAAAAGCAGAGTATACATGCCTGTAGTATGATATCCTATTACTTCAAAACTAATTTTCAGCTACATGATCATACACTAAGAGGAAAAAATATACCTATGTATGAAATCCATCATAATAAACCGTTATGATATATTAATTTACAAGGACTTCTGAGCTACACAGTTTTGAGAAAAAATAAATTCAAAGTTACACTATTACAATCAATTACAGAAGTAATACAAAATTTAAATGCTTTCTCTTCTAACATTTTATAAATGACCATTCAACTTTCTTTATAACTCTATCACTTTTTCGGCTTTTCTTTTTTCTGCTTAACAAATCAATTTTTCAAATGCAGTAGGAGTTGTAGCCCTTATTTTTGTCTCCAAGGCAAGATGCTATTAGGGGTCACTTCCCATGTACGGAGAAAACAATCTTCATGGATAATAATGATAAAACCTTATGGAATGCAAAAACAACGAAAATATGTATTCTCGGATGACTGCATTAGGGCCAAGTCAATATTAGTCCCACTTCACCCACGCACCACATAGTCTAAAAATGCTGTCAGCCTGATAAGAATTTCCTGATTTGCTCTTTTTTCCAATAGAAAATATAGGTCATCAAAATAAACTCCTGACAGTAAAAGAACAGTAGTTAGACTATCAAGTCTCTTCATTTCGCTAGTCAGTTACAGTCAAATAGTTTCTTCACTTAACAACAACAACAAAAGTAACCTCAAACAAGTCATTTTAGTAAGAGTGACATGAAAATTTCCAAGCACACCTCTCAACTTAGTTCTTAAAGTCAACTTAACCTAATTATCTACTTGAATGATAGCCAAAGAACCCTAATGTATAGTAAAGTTGATACTTAATAATATGTGCCACTAATCAATGTGGACTACTCAGGCAAAAAAGAAAGCTCATTCTTCATTTTGTTGATGGTCTTAGCAAAAGAATGAAATTTGGGGATTGAGTTGTAGCGCTATTGAAAAAGTGAGAGTACTGGAGTTACTTCTTACCAAAAACTATATTTTATGATGAGTAACTTAGAATTTTTCTGATGCTGAATTTTATTTTCTAGTTCAAGAGTCTCACAATCCTAAGCTCCACCACATATTCATATATTAATGAAATTATTTTCATAATTCTATAAAACAAAACCCTATTCATAACTTCCATAGCTCAAGTTATTTTTTAAGGGGAAAATACATTTTTTTGTATGGTTAGTAATTTTGAGTCTGTTGCTTGTCCACATTCCAACTGACAATTGAAAGGTTCTACAGTCTCCAAGATGGAAGAAAGGAGAGGAGGAAATAGGTTGGTTTAGCTTGGACTGAGTGTTTATAAAACACATAAAACATATCCAGCATCTCTGTGCCTCGCTTGCCTAATGTGTACCTAAGTGGTTTTCTCTGTTACCTATGTCTTTTCTATTTAAACCCAAAGAAAAGCAAACAGCATAGCCAAAATGTTTTCAACCCATCACCCTTGACCATAAATTACAAAATGCTTTCCCATCTCCTCTTTATATCTTGCTTTCAATGCTGAAGCTGCTGAATATTAAAAAAAGAAAAAAAAAAAAGACAGCAAGAAAGTGGGGCTCCTTCCTCTCTTGCCCTACTTGGCCCTGTTAGCCTTATATTGTCTACTAGGTAAATATTGTTTAGCACGTACCCTGTTCCAGAATCAGCTGAATTTTACAGTCCCTAAATTCTAAGCAGAAATTATGATTTCTTTCCAAAGAGTAGCACTACAAGTATAGCAAAGAAACAGACGTAAAGGGAATAGAGAAATTAAAATTAAAATATTACCTAACTATATCAATAATAATAAATTAAAGAGCCAAACCCTTAAGACCATAATAAAACATACGGTTCCTAAGAAATTTAAAAAACCCAATCAATAAATTCTGTGGATGGTAATCTCCAAACCATATCTAGTTCCCTGATAAGTGTCTCCACCTCAGAGTGTGTAAATTGTATTTTTTTAAATCTCACCAAATCAACCCCCCCTAATTCCCAAAGTCTGAAGACTCTACTTTGGTACAAGCTAGTGCCACATACTCACATATGTGTTCTCTGTAGCACTAAGTCTTGACACACACTCTGTTGGTGTCCAGAGAGGAATGTCCAGGGGTACCTAGTGCCAAATTCTCCACACCCTATCCTCCCTTCTAAAGGAACTATATCATCTCCCTGGTTCTAGAACCCTTTTTAGCCACAGCATTCTCAGTCACTCTCACCAGCATGGTGAAGATCCAACATCCCGAGATCCAAAGTTACTTCTTGAAGACCGACACACTCCCAGCGGACTGAACTAGAACACCTCTGCGCTTTGATAGAATTAAAAATGAATGAGGAACTTTGGGATCAATTCCTGCCCTCTAAGTCACAGTCATGAGAAGACAGACTCTACAGAGAAATCCTAGTAACATTTGACAGGCGTTACACGAGATCGATATGCCACCATAAAAGTTCCAGAAAGGTCATTCCATGAGCTCACTGTCCAAGTAGCCTCCCCTATGTCAGTGACACATTTCATCCTCTTAATCCACAAAACCCTGAAACACTCCACCTTTCCAAAGGAAACAAGATATTTGATTTAAAGGAAGTTTACTCACATACTCCTAAGACAGATGCCCTTGGTGAGTTTCAGAAAACTGAGCCCAAAGAGCTAAGGTGCCTATGAGGACCAGCCTCTGAGCTCCGGCGACAACAGCCAATGAAGCCCCCAGCCAGGTAATGAATCCCCACCCGTCCACCAGGCTGCTGTGCTCGTCCCTTCCCGAAGCCTCTCCTCTTCCCTACTAATGGCTTTCGGCTCAAGGGCGCTCCCGCAGGTCCCAGAGCATCCTCCGCACCACCCGTCCCGGCGGGACGTCGCCCCAGTCCCAGACAGATACTCTCGGTGCCCCTCGCCCCCGCCCCCGCCCCCGGCGGGCTGCCCGGTCGGTGACTCACCTGCTGGCCAGGTTGGGGCGCCGGGTGGTAGTAGGCTGTGGGGCAGGTTGCAGCTGCCACAGGGTTGGGCAGATACTGGGGCGCTCCATACGGCTGGGGGTGATACATCACCTCCGCACAACTCATGGCAGCCGGGGCAGCGGCGGCCCCCGAGCTGCCGCCGCCGATCTACGCGCTCCGGCGACGGGCGCCGCCGCCACCGCCGTAGCTGCCTCCTCTGTCGCTGCTCCAGCTGCTACTGCGGCGAAGGCGGGTCCTGGGCGGCCGCGGGCTCCGCGCTGGGCGCGGGCTCGGGAGGGGTTGGCAATCAGTGGGGGCCCATGCGCGGGCACCTTCATCTTCAGCCCCTCCGAATGTCCCCTTGCCTGCGCTTATATAGCGGCTCCGGGGCTCAGCGGCCCGCCGCGCGGCGGGGGCATGACAGCGCCGGGCTCCGGCGAGGACAGCAGCACCCACCGCAGCTCCAGCCGCAGCCTCAGCCCCGGCCGGGTAGGGCAGCCCCGGGGAGCCGGGGCTCTGGTTTGCATATACACAATGCACGCCCGGAGCTCGTCCTATCACCGGAGCTCGAGCCTGGGCGAGGACCGGGAGGCGGGGGCAGAGGGAGGGGGCCGCTGGGGAGGAGGGGGAGCACTTCGCCGCTCCAGGCTCTGACGCCGAGCTCCGTAAAGTTCTTCAAACTGGGTCCGCTGCGGGCGGGTCGCCCAGCAGGGGACCCCGGGGAAGGCCGGCTGCGGATTGGAGCTAAGTTTGAAGCCCTCTCCGCCTCCTAGCAGCGGGATGATGGTGGGAGGGGAACGGTATGCGTGAGGCTCCGCGCCCTGAGAGCTCGGGCTTCCCACCCTGTCTCTGTCACCTGGCTGTCAGGGCGGGGTCTTCCCACTCCCGGGGGAGCATTTAGGGGGAGCAGCAACACGGGGCCAGAGCTAAACGAAGGCCAAGTGTGCAAAGAGGTAAAACAGAACAGGCGCAAAATAAACTGGCATTAGCCCCTCCATTAAATCTAACAGTAAGTGAAAGTTAACTTTATTGCCAAATGCACACATGCCAAGAATGCAACAGTTTTCTACGAGTGATCTCCGCTTTAAGTTTACACCTTCATGGTATGACATTCTTGTGGGACGTCAACCTTTTCTGGCTTTTCCTGCCTGGTTTCCATAGAGCAATAGGCAATAACAACCAATTAAACCCATTCAGCTATGACAGGTTTATCTACTTGCAAGTAGCTTATAATCCTCTCCAAAATGAAAAAGAAAAAAAAATCTGTAGGAATATGATTGTATTTTGATATAACCAAGCAAAATGGAAAATAATTATAATTAGTTACAAATCAGTAAACTCTTTGACCTTTACCAAGCATATCTCTCCCTTTAAATATAGGCATCCTCTTTTATGACACAGAACAGTTTCTTTGTTTTCCCAGAGACTACCCTTTCTCTGAGAAAAAAATTGATGTGGACGTCAAATGCACTGAGGTTGTTATGGACTGAATTGTGTCCCCCCAAAATTCAATGAAGTCTAACGCTCATTGTGACTATGTTTGGAGACAGGGCCTATCAGGAGGTAATTAAGATTACTAACTGGTGTCTTTATAAGAAGAAGAAGGGACACCAGGGATTGCTCTCTGCACTGGCACAGAGGAAAGGACTTGTGAAACCCAGTGCGAAGGTGCAGTCTACAAGCCAGGAGGAGAGGGCTCACCAAAAACTCACCTTGAGGGCAGCTTGATCTTGGACTTTCAGACTTCAAAACTGTGAGAAAGTAAATTTCTGTTGCTTAAGGCAACCAGTCCTTTTTGTTATGGCAGCCCTAGCTGACTAATACAGATGCACAGTATTAATTTATTGCTAATCTTGATATGAATGTGTATGTGTGCATACATAACTACATAGATATACATACATCAATACATATATATTCACACGTGCACACACTATACACCCAAATACACAAACTATAATAATTTGACAGGAACTCTTTGCTATTATAACAACTCTTATTCACTCATTCATTCTTTCATCTACTAAATATTAAAAATATATTTATTACAGGCTTTCACAGCTTGGATTTTGTGCTTTTTGTCATGAAGAAGTATTCCTATCAATAAGACATATGCAAACTTATTTGAAATGTTTATCACTGTCATTTTAAAAATTGACATCCTCTGGCCATACTCCTTTCCTGTGTTCCAGGTTCATCTATCTGGCTTCTGTCTAGATGTTTCCACATAGATGTTCCATAGGAACCTCAGTCATAATAGCACTAATATTTCCCCATAGCCCCAACCTGATCCTCCTCTTTTAACTTCCAGCTCAGGTATTGAAACTCCCACCTACCAGTTGCTGAGTTAGAAATCTGAGAATCATCAGACCCTTCTTTCTTCTTCTTATGGTCCCTGCTTCTGGTCTAAGTCCACTTGATCCCAACTTTTACACTTCTGACTCTGTGCCTTCATCTTTTTATCTCTGTGGCTATAATCCTTAGTTCACTTGGCATCTTTCACCCAGACTCCTGCAGGAGGCTTCTACCTGATTTCTAGGCCCCAACCTTAACCCTCTTCTGATCCATTCTTCACACAATTTATCCTCTTACTGTTTTCTGTTCCAGCCACTGCAGATCCAAGAGAGTAATAATGTTTTGTCCCTCTTTAAAAAATATTTTATAATAGCTCCCTACAATGTATAGTCCCAACTCTTTAATCTTCAAATTCTGGTCCCTGTCTATGTCACCATCTCCTATAACTGTCCATTCAGCCACCTGAGTTTAGACCTCCCTTTCCAGGAAAGAGCTTGCTAACTCCTATGACCTTGTCTTATTATATATTACCAGAACATCTGCACCAACACCCTTTACCTTCTTCACTTGCTACCTCCTTTTTGTTCTTTAGGGAACCATCTTCCAGAACATCCACTGAAGACCAGCTTTGATGCCTCTACTCTTGGCAACTCCAGCACCCTATGAACACTGCTCTCACCATACCAACTACTTGATTTGAAATTTCCCATTTGCTTTTTTCCCCAGTATGACCATGGCCACGTAAGAGCAGGGACTGTGATTTTTTTATCTGTAATCTAAACCATATAATACCTGGCTTAATAAACATTTATTGTATAAAGTATTCTAAAAAGGGGAAAAGAAAACTCTTCAAGGAACTTACAAACTCGTAGGGGATCCAAGCATATCTGAAATCAGTTCAGGTCAGAACATGGAACATGGTTTTAGATTCTGTGTCAGGATCTCCACTGTATGTTAGAATGAGAAGTTCCTTGTTATGTGAGGAACTCTGGACCTAGACTGTAAAGTGATGAATTAGACCACAAAGCTGGTTTGCAAGGGCCCCCTTTCCTCTACAGCAAGCCCCCTGTTTGAAGCACTGTATCTTCCAACTGTATCTTCAAATAACTTAATGTATCTGTAGCTCATTATTATTGGTATAATTACATGTTCAATATATCTCCTCTACTAGACTTGCAGAGAGCACTTATATCTTGTTATTTAACATTTAGAAGATGTTCAGTATGTATTTGTTGACTTAGAAAAAAAATCCAGAACTAAATCCAGAATGTCCATACTCCCAATTTCTGCATCTTCCTTATTCCCCCATATGGCCTCTACTATGGTGCAAATATTTATTATATGACAAAGATGTAGTTCTTGGATACCAGTAAGTCATGGACTCAAAAGTCTGGAGTTATTTGGCAAAATCTTTCTATACTGCAGTATTTTTGGTTTTCTGTTTGTTTATTTATTTGTTTTTTTTTTTTTTATTTTAGAGAGAGAGTGAGAGCATGCAAGTGGTAGAGAGGGACACAGGGAGAGAGAGAGAATCCCAATCAGGCTCCAAGCTCAGCATGGAGCCCAATGTGGGGCTCGATCTCACGACCCCGGGAACATGACCTGAGCCAAAATCAAGAGTTGTATGCTCAACCGACTGAGTCACCCAGGCACCTCTGCCATATCTTTGTTTTGATACCTTCCTTCATTTCTGTATTGTACTGATAGGGGAAAAAAATGAAAGACTAAAGATAAATTCTGTCCATAATTAGAATCTAGAAGAAACAATTCCTGTTAAGGAAAGCTAAGTTGGAGCTCTGACTTCCCAGATAGATATTTAGAGTTTTAGGGTGAAAAAGAATCAAGAAAGATCATCTAGTCTAACATCTTTCAACATCTTTCAACAATAAGCAAACACATGGTCTGGTTAATGTCTCCTACAGAATTAATGTCTCCTTTTGGCACACTCTAACCAAAATCCCAAATCTTTTCACTCTTGGCTCAGTTCTCTATCACCCCATGATAAGGATATACAAACAAGCATATATATATATATATATATAGGCATATATATATATATATATATATATATATATATATGGTATCTATTTATGCCTATACACACATGTATGCATGCATGTATATTCATAGATATCCATTTAAGCATATACGTACACAAAAGAAGAGGTTTTAGATTAGATCATCCTTTGGTTACCTTGATGTTTTAGAAAAGAGGTGGCGTAGAAATGTAGGCCAATTGCATTTAACAGTTGTGAGTCACACAGATCAGAGAATATGATCTGCTCACTGGTGTACTCACTGTCATGTTAATTATGTGGAGATGTCACAATTATTTGGAATAATTGAGATGAAATAAATGAGATGAAATTTGATTATTTGCACTTCTGAGCTAAAGTTCCTGAAATTTACCCTTTTATCTTTTCTCTTCCTTCTCTGAAACCATCCCACCTCCCTTCTGGCTCAGATGTGGAACCAGATCCTACCCATTGGTGTTGATCCTCTTACTCTTTTCTACCCAGCCACTATAATTCCAACAGAATATTAAAATTACCTTAAATGTTCCCAACTCTTCTGAGCCAGGGGTTTACAGTCCCTATATTTTTGCCTCACTCACCAAATTTCCCAGAATGTTCCCAATTTTACGGCTGGAATTTGGTGTGGTGAACTCCCCAAACCAGTTTTAATTAGAGAGGGTAACATGAAGTAGGTTTCCCAGTATCTCTTGGGATAAGATAGGGCAAAAAAGAAAGCAGTTTTTTGTTTTGTTTTGTTTTTCTGAGTGATGACAGCCAGGCTTGTCTTTAATTGGGGTGCCAGTGTAAGAAACATGGAACCTTCTGTACACACACATGGATTTCTCAACCTGTGTATCTAGCTACTCCCCTCCCAATTCACCAAACAGCAGATCCTTGACCAGCTGTCTGGCCTAAGCTGAGTCCCTGATAATGCAGCCCACTCTAAAATCATGGCTCTGAGGAAGCAGGTTTGGCTCATCTGCACAGGAATTTCCCAGGTCTTAAGAAACGTGGTTGTTCTAGGCAGAATGATGCCTGTCCAACCCTCAAAAATGTTGTACTCTAATCCCTAGAATTTATGAACATGCCTATCTCACATAGCAAAAGGGAGAGAGACTGCTGATGGAATTAAGTTTACTAACGAGTAGATTTTAAGACAGGAAAATTATCCTGGATTATCTGGCTGGGCCCAGTGTAATCACAAGGGTCCTTTTAAGAAGGAGTCAGGAGGCAGAAGAGTCAGTGTCACATTGATCTGAAGTGAGAAGTACTCTACAGACCATAGATAACTGTGATGATGAAAGGGAACAATGAGCTAAGGAACAGAAGAAACCTCTAGAAGACAAAAAAGGCAAGCAACTGGGGTGTTGTAGAGCCACCAGAACGAACACAGCCTTGCCAACATCATTTTGGACTTCTGACCTCCGTAACTGTAAGATAATCAATCTACATAGTTTTAAGCCACTGAGTTTGTGGCAATTTGTTACAGCAGCAATAGGAAACTAATGCAATAGTTTAATGGGGAAAGGGGTACAAGAAGGAAGTTTTGGGTAAGCATGACCCCTTTGCCCTACAGAGACGCACAACAGGAAAGAGGGCCAGTGAGGACTACTCTAAAACTCAGAGGCCAGGGAGGGGCTCTGTTTGCCTGGATCTAGGGCTGGTGCCAGTAATACCAGTAGAATAGTTGTAAGAACAGAAGGTCAAATCTCACATGTTAAGCAATAAGCCACTTTATTCAGTTGTCCTCTAGGATCACCTGCCTTAAATGGGCCTTCTTCAATGCTCAGCAACTTTACTGTATTTCTCTAGCACGTTTATCCATGTTCTCTTGCAACTATTGCCTCCTATCTTCTCCATCATTCTCAAAGCCCTCAAATTCACTTTCTCCTTATTCTCCCTTTCCATTCCCTATTTAGTCCACTTACAGTCAGATTTCTGTCCCATTACCCCACTAAAATTTATTAAAATCACCAATAATGATCATGATAGCAAGTTCAAAGTTCATTTTCAAACTGCATCCTAATTGATGCTTCATTAATTTTGACATTAAGGATTAATCACTCCTTAAAATTCTCTTTTCTCTTGACATCCTTCCATGACACCCCCTCCTCCCCCCGTCTTAAACTTTCTACTTACACTTTGGCTATTCTCAGTTTCCTCTGCCAAGTCCTCCTCTACTTAAACTCTAAATATTGAGTTTATTGGTTGCTTTGTCCTAGACCTTTTAGTTATCTTACTCTAGCCTCTCATCCTAAAAGATCTCATCCATCTTCAAATCACCTATACTGAATATACGAATAACTCACAAAAATTAACCTCCAACCCAGAGCACTCCTCAGAACCCAAGACTTACAGAGTAGAGATACATCTTACATGGAGTTCTAAAGTCAATAAATAAAGCAAATGAAACCATATGCAGCTCAAATTATTATTGAAAATTTCTTCAATATGTACTGAGTCTTAATAAGTTCAACACAGACAATTTGACCTTTAGCATTGAAAAGACTACCTTTTTTTGGATTGAACACCAGATGAAATATGGTCAATGTTTAAGGAATCATGTCTTTTAAGAATTATGCTAATTTTTAAATGCTAAAATCTTATTCAAATTGGCAAGATACACACATAATGGGAGAGAAGCATTGGGAATTTAGGCCAACTCAAGAAATGAAAGATTCATGCATCCCATCTTACTCTTATTCTGGGCTAGGTCAATGTCCACTGAGTTGGATGGTGAATATAGTGCCTCTTTATTATAAATTATCTTTCCATCTCTCTCCCTCTCTCTTTGTGTCTCTTTCTCTGTCTCTGTCGCTCTTTCTCATTTCTTCTGTCTCTCTTCCTCTGCCAACTTACCTCCATAGCCTCCTATCCATTTCCTCCTGCCCACTATAAGACTTTGCAATAACACATGCCATCCATTCATTTGTTCCAGCACAATAAACTCTCTCTTTTATTTAGTCTTTGCATGCATTATTTACTTGGATAATTCTTCCCCCCACACTTGGTCTAGTTGCCATCTAGTTTGTAACTTCAGTGTGCTTTCTCAAAGACACTTCCCAATCTAAAGTACACCCATCCCATCTCCACTATTCTCTCCAATAACTGCCTTCTCAACACCCCTCTTCCTTTTGAAATACATGCTTTTTCTCAGCCTTTTTTTCCCCTTGTCTCTTCATTATGATTAATATAGGCATAAAACATATATATTTCATTCACTATTATGGTACCTTATAAACATTCATTCAATATTTATTGAATGAGATAATGATATTATGCTTTATTAAGGGATAATATCCTTTGGGGTTCAACATAGTCACAGTTGTAGGGATAGGCTTAATTTAAAAGTAGATTTTCACCACTTGAAATGTAGGTTATAGACTAGATGATTTAATGCATGTGCTCTTGTAAGAGGATGACAAAAAATGGAGGGAGTTTATATAGATCAGGTATTTATGATTTTTTTACTTAATGAAGAAAATGGTGATAAAGGAAACTCACACTTTATGAGGATCTGCAACGGACTAGGCATTTGTGTTAAAAATGCTTTCATCTCCCTCATGTGATTCTTACAATAATCCTATGCAGTAGTTGCTATCACCATTTCAGATACGGAAGAACTAAAGATCAGAAAAATTAAATACTTTAAAATCACCTAGCTCATGAGTGACTGAACCAGGATCTGACCACAGTGTTTGATTCCAAAACACTTCCAAAAAACCATTATCACTTAATAATAAATGGGCATTAGGTCTAATTAACTGCATACCCATCTAACTTCACATATATGTATGGAGGAGGCAAGAGGCTAGATTTACCAAAGAATTGACAAGCCTCAAGAGAAAACTTCATAGATCAATTATTTGTCTAATGGGTCAATTGAATTAAAATTTCTGCTAAGCCCGGGTTTCTTTTCTTTTTTTTAAATATAATTTATTGTCAAATTGTGTGTACAGTGTGCTCTTGGTTTTGGAGGCAGATTTCCATTGCTCATCACTTACATACAACACCCAGGGCTCATCCCAACAAGTGCCCTCCTTAATGCCCATCACCCACTTTCCCCTCTCCCCCAACCCCCACCAACCCTCAGTTTGTTCTCTGTATTTAAGGGTCTCTTATGGTTTGCCTCCCTCCCTCTCTGTTTGTAACTTTTTTTATCCCCTTCCCTTCCCCCATGGTCTCCTGCTAAGTTTCTGAAGATCCATATATGAGTGAAAACATATGGTATCTGTCTTTCTCTGACTGACTTATTTCATGTAACAGAATATCCTCCAGTTCCATCCACATTGCTGTCAACGGCAGGATTTCATTCTTTCTCATTGCCAAGTAGTATTCCATTGTATATATAAACCACATCTTCTTTATCCATTCATCAATTGATGGACATTTAGGTTCTTTCCATAATTTCTGGGTTTCTAGCTTTAAGAATTGGTTTGGAAATAACTAAACAAGGAACTCCTGAAAATTCCCAAGTTCAACAGGAAAAATAACTGCAAGGGATTATAGGAGCAGCTTAAAATTTTTCTTTTTGGATTGAATTGTGAGTTTTTATCTCAAAAGTACTTTTCTGGTTAATTTTTCTTTGTTTCCTTCATAATCTGTTAAAAATTGAATAGCATATGATACCACCAGAAACATGGCCTTGGTTTCAGGAAACAAGGACTTTAAATGGAGTAAAGAAGAGTGGCCAGAGTAGGCAGGTGGCCAGAACAGCAAGCTGCATAGGAGAGGGTGATTAGAGAAGTCCCTGGTAACAGACCTCCTTACAAGGAGGGCAGAGCTGGCCAGGCTGTGGGGTGACAATAAAATGCAGGGTCACCATCGGGCTCTCAGATATTCACATGAAGAATTAAAAGAGCATAAACACTGCCTTCAGAAAAAGAAAATGTCAGTTTTCTCATATCTAGTAAAGATAATCAGATATATAGGACTTCTATGAGGATAAATAATGTACATAAATCTCATAAGGCACCACCTGACCCATGCTGAACTTCAAAATGTTAATGCATTTCCCTGTTACAAACCTACCTTGGCAAGTTGTGGAACAGACAAAAATCAAGAACAAGATTTATCATAGAACAATCAAAAATTAAAAAAAAAAAAAAAAACAACCATGGGGCGCTCAGTTAAGTGGTTGGACTCTTGATTTGGGCTCAGGTCATGACCTCACAGGTTCATTTGGTGAGATGGAGCCCCACGTCATGCTCCACACTGACAGTAGGGATCCTGCCTGGGATTCTCTCTCTCCCTCTCCCTTTCCCTCTGCCCCTCCCCCACTTCCTCTCTCTCTCTCTCTCTCTCTCTCTCTCTCTCTCTCTCCCCCTCCCTCCCTCTCAAATATAAATAAATAAACTTATTTAAAAACCCACATAATTTGCAGGTCTTTTTATGAGTTCTGACCTAAAAACACACAAAGCAAGCATCCATCCAGTCCCATGAATTCAAGGACAATCTAGGGTGTAACACATGTGAGAGTTATGCATGGCACATGCCTGTTATGTCTTGCATTATTTTATTCACTTTCAACCTGTAACATTTAATGGGTAAGCTCATAATAGCATGTTCTCTCTGTCGAGTATTTTAAAAACACCCATGCAAGAATTTCTTAGGGCTTCTTACAGAGGTTTTTTTTTTGTACTCTGATTCAAGGTGGCACTTTTTTTTTCTAATGGTTTTCAACATCTAGTAAAGTGGTCCCTTCTGTGACATATTTACTCCTTTTATAACATCTTTAGGTTAGCGTACACAGTGCAAGTTACAAGTTGAAGACCTCACTTAAAGACTCTGAGGATAAAGTTTCACCTATCTACAATTAATAATGAGGCTACTTCTAATCCTCATAGTTTGGTTTGCTTAATATATAGTGAGGTTTTAAATATCTCCCACTGGGGCGCCTGGGTGGCTCAGTCGGTTAAGCGTCTGACTTCAGCTCAGGTCACAATCTCGCAGTCCGTGAGTTCAAGCCCCGCGTTGGGCTCTGGGCTGATGGCTCAGAGCCTGGAGCCTGCTTCCAGTTCTGTGTCTCCCTCTCTCTCTGCCCCTCCCCCATTCATGCTCTGTCTCTCTCTGTCCCAAAAATAAATAAATAAATAAATAAATAAATAAATAAATAAATAAATAAATATCTCCCACTGATCCAGAAGAGACACATAGGAAACTGGCAGCACCTGCTTCCCTAGTTCTGACTTGTGGAAAGTTGGCCATGACCCTCTCTTAGTACCTCTATTTACCACCTAGAATGTATTCCTAAAACAGGCCACTTGCTCTCTCTGTAGAGGTCTGTTTTCAAGAATTAATTTTGGCTGGTATTGTAGGATTTCATAGTATTCCTGATACAGTGTATTTTATAGAGATTTAATAATAAAAGTCTCTAAGTTGGGAAACAATAAGATGAGATGAAGAGATGTCAGGACACTCCTTAGCCTGAATTAAAACATCACCAAAGAATATGTACTTAACCATGAGATAGAATCATTTGTCTTCATGGAAGATAATGACAGACCATTAGTTCATTATGTACCTTGAGTTCCTTGTCTGTTTCTTCGCTGGTTTTCCTGGTAGTAATGGTAGACCTGGGCCAATTTAAGTCTATTGTCTTTGTCAGCCTTTGACAAGTGAATACAATCACATGAAGTCTGGTCTGGGTGGGGGTATGGTTCTATCCATGAAATGGAACAAAGCTAAGTAGGCCAGGGAGGATTAAACTCTTGATCTTGGCATCATTAACACTCTGTTCTAACCCACCGGGCTAACTAGCCACAGACAAAGACCAATTGGAGTAATAAATCACAGCAGCCAGAACAATGTGGTTTGAATTTATTTCTCATTTTTAATACATTAGTTTTATAATTTGATTTAAATATTTTAGGATTAATGAAGCCAAAGGCCCATGTTGCTGTCATTCAGAAGAGAGAAAGCAGAGAGGAAAAGCTATGCCACATAACTTCCTATGATCACCAGGCACAAAATGGTATTAAGGGCTGTGATGTCACTTTGTACAAGAGGTGTTAACCTAGAACATTGAGAGTAAATAACAATTTTTGAAAGTAATTTATGTTTAATAAACACAAAAGAGGTTTTGCATTTAAGGAAACCTTTCTGGACCACTTCGAATGCCAGTAACTTATGAAACAAACAAAAAAAATTACTCCATTGTCTGTTGTTTGTTTGGTTTTGCCAAATTTTCATGCACTGTGTTTGATCCAAAAATGAGGTATGCATGTATCTTCAAATCCTGAAAGTGATTTATTTGCCTCCCAACTGCCTATTTCATTCTTATTATATAAATAGATTACTGGAGAGGATGTCTTAACATTATTATCCCTGTGGCTTTAGATGCCTGGAATATATTCAAAATCCCACTTACTTCCAAGGCCCATTATAAGTGGCACCTCTTCTAGGAAGCAGATCTTAACATTTTAAAATTGATTTCTTTTATACCATTATCATTTGTACTGCCCGCACCTTATATTTTGTGACTTGATTGTATGCAATTATTATTATTGTTGTTCGTTACTTTGCCTTGATCATTTCAATTATCATAACTGCCTCCCTTATGAAAAGATAAAACAATAAATTCCATGGGGGAAAAGGCAGAGTTAGATATTTCTTTGGTGACTCACACAGTACCAAATGTAAGTACAGTGTAAACCTGCTGAAGTTAATTTGAATTGAACGACTCTGTCTGTGATCTTTAAATGTTGTGGAATTGTTAATCTATAATGTTTTTGTTTTGGTCTCTTTCAACACCAAATAGGAAGAACACAGATGCTAAGAATATTTTATGTGAACTTTATCCAGAAAATATACTTTAATTACTTTTTAGCCTAATTTTCATTCCCTTTTTGGCGAGTAAATTGTCTTCAAACACGTCTCTTCTCATATTGTCTATGGAATAATGATAAAATGTTAGATGTGGTGAGTATTTTCAATACCTTTAAAAATACTTTTTCTTTCATTTTCTAAGGTTTTTAATCAGTACTTTAATATATTACGACTGTAGCACAACTGAAAAATATAAAATCCATCGCAATTTCAGGAGATTCATATCATCTCCCATGACAATAAATTATCGCCATTCATCCTTCATATATTAGTGTCCAAAAAGATTAAGAAAATCATGTCCACCCTGGCAGTGTAGGTAGAGACATACTGCCTGAAGTTATCTAACCACAACAGAAACTTGATCAGGATAAGGAAATGAAGTAACAGTAATAATGGTGATAAAGATAATAATAATGATAATAGTCAACTTTTATATAGTACTTGCTATGTGCCTGGCACTTTACATATATTAACTCATTTAATCCTCAAAAAAGCTTCATGAGCTAAATACAATAATTATCTCCATTATACAGATAGGAAATCAAGGTATCAAGTGATTAAGTGATTTCCTCAACATTATCCACTCAGGTAATCTGTTTCTACAGTCCAGTTCTTAGCCAGTGTGCATACCATATCTAAAAAGGGATGGTGAGAGAAGTTGATGTGTAAATTTGGCAATTCTGGATGCTTTTACCCATTCTATCCTAGAAGCAAGCCACAATCTCTTGAGTACAACGTTTTCTTAGTAGCTGAATAAATGACATCATTTCTAATGTCTGCCATGATGTTCTGTACCCTAGACAGCAGTGGTGCCCACCAGAGGGACAGAAGCATGAGTGACAACAACCTGTTCCACCACAGACACCACCTTCCTGGAATCTCAAAAAGACAGAGACAGTAAAAACAAACAAAATAAAACAGTGCCTCTATTGCCTTAATACTTGTTTCACTTTCTTACTTATAATATCCAAATATAAATTTTGTTCATTTCTTAAAAGTGAATAACTGAAATAACGGTATGTCTGCTGCCAAATTGTGGGATTAAATCTCATAAATTCTCAAGGACTGAACTGTTTGTTTATACTTTCCCTGGAAGCACACCATGTTCTTTATGGATAATAACAAATATAAAAAAAAAAACTCTAAAAGTAATTTCAGAGCATTTGATAATCAGGTCATGACATCATCCATATCAGATATGCTGAGAATATGAAGAACTTGATATGAACAGATGGGAGAGATAAAGAAATGTGGGAGCTATTGCTGAGGCAATGTGAGGTGCAGTATTAAATTTTAATTGTTACTTCAAGCTCAGGAAATGTACAAAAATTAGTTGTTAACTACAGCACTGTTCCTCCAAGTGTGGTCTATAGTCCAGCATAATTATTATCTACAAAGTAGATAATAGAAAGTAGAAAATCTACTTAGAAGTAGAAAGTAGAAAATTAGAAGTAGAAAATCTCAGGTCCCGGGCCAAACCTGCTGAATCTGAATTTACATTTTGATAAGATCTTCCAGGTGATTCCTATGCACATTAAAATCTGAAAAGGAGCAAACTAGAGTGTCTCCTTATACTCAATATCAAAATGTAATATCAAATTACTTATATTCAACCTAGCATAATTTTAAGACCACAACTACCTGGTAGAAACAGAGTAATGGTAATATATTTTTGGCAATTTAAATATTACAAAACTATTTTGCAGGAATTTAGCTCACCTGATATCTCATTCCGCTATGAGAAAGTCAGAATGTGTGTTTTTCCTGATGAAACTATTGCTAAAAGAGAAACTATACACGTGGCCAAATATGTAGAGATGGTAATTTACACTTAGATCTTCTAAATCCAAATCCAATACCTTTTTCATTCACAAGCAAACCAGCTGTAGCTGTCAGAATATTTTTAAGATGTGTCCTTAGAAGTGCTAAAAAGTTGACAGTATTTTTCTAAAACATAACTTATTCCCTGTTACAGCATATAGCATTCAGTGCTCCTAAAGGCAGAAAAGGTAATCTTAGTCAAGTACAAGTAAACTCAGTCACTGATGGATTTTCTCAACTTTTTCTGGGTACACTCATGATTTCAGGTTAAACTGGACATTTCAGATTTTGCCCTTCTCCTGAAATGGCATTTGGCTAATTGTGGGGCTGGGGTGGGGGGTGGGGAGGGAGAACATGGTTGCTTCAGTTCTCAGTTCTGACTCCCCACAAAGCCACCTCTACTCATTTCTCATGCTATGGTAACATTCTCGGCAGGCTGCTGCCTCTCAGCATGCTAAACAAAGGGCAGAGACACAGGTATTGTATCTTCTCAAATTTTAGTTCTGACTGACTTTTATTGCTCCTCTCCCCTTTTCAGGACCAAATCCAAAGGTGATGGTGGAAGTGGAGAGGACAGGGCACAGAAAACTGCTCTCCTATGCCTTCCTCAGTGTCTAACTCTCTAGCTTCCTCTGTAATTCTTCCCTATTTCTTCTAGCCCAGAGAATTATTATCTCTCCAAAGGCAGGAAAAACTTGATCTTCAAGTATTCTTGTGTGGCTTTTTTTTTTTTTTTTTTAAGCTTAAAAGCCAGGAATTTCCATAGTTGCCACTCCTCCTTGAGGCAATGCCTGTGTAAAGTCTAGTGACCTAAATGGAGGAGAGGTGACAGGCTAAAATGGAATGAAGTATGGCGAGCATCAGTCAATACTTAAAAATACTGTCCTTCCTGGTGTTCCATAATTCTCACAAGATAATATGTAAGGCTAGAGGTGTTGGACTCTCTAGAATTTAAATCATGGGAAATTAGGCTCACTTCATCTATGTTTGTCTGACAACATCTGAGGTACTATATTCAGTTTTTAGTGGTTCTCTTGAAATGTTATTGACAATGCAAGGGATGCCCAAAGGAAAATAATCAAAGCGGTGAGGTACCTGAGAATGATATAATGTGTGACCTGATTATAGGAATTATGATTATTTAGCCTAGGAAAAATAAAGACTAAAGGGAAATAAGTATTTGATTGTCTACAATATCATGCTGAAAAGAGTAAACATGCTGCTGTTGTTGTTGTTGTTGTTGTTGTTGGGTTTTGCTCTAATGGAAGACTTAGAATCAATGAATTAAGTTCAAAAACTCAAATTTTAGTTCAATTAAGTACACCAGAGATAATTCTGCCATTTTTATTTTACTCCTGCATAGAGCAACAGTACAGAAGAGCCCCAATTCCTGACATATCACTTAAAAGAGAAAGTCACTAGAAAGGCAAGCTTGCTGACCCATATTGAATGACGATGTGAGAAAGAAATAAACTTTTTATTATTTAATGACATTCCCTAATATTTTGTGGTTTTTACATTCTCACAGCACAGTCTCTTCTAGCTTGATTAATACAGTAAGGAAGAACTTCCAAAGAAAAGAGTTCAGCAAAGGACCGAATTTCCCACGCAGAAGTGCCTACCCTATTATGGAGATGGTCAGGCAGTAAGGAATACACATTCTTTTAACAAATGTATTCATAAATTACTTACACATTTATTAAGCAATATATTCAGTGAGTGGATACTGTGCCCCAGTTATTCTGTCGTGCACTGGAGAAAAAGTGGTAGGTAACATCAGTATCACCATCAGTATTGGCTAGTAGTTTTGATTAGGTGATTCCCACGTTTGTTTCCCATTCTAAGGTTTTTAGTGTCCATTTATAATAGAATACTGCTACTGCCACATCCTACTCCTTAATGTTCCTATAATATCTAGCCATTCTCATTTTTTCTATATACACGAGAAGAACACGTTTGTATGTGTATATGTACTTTTTGTGTTTATGCAGATGTGCTTTACATTTCTGATCATTCACCTAACGATTGTTAGGAATTGTGAAGAATTTGAGATTTTATCTGAATTGCACATTAAGTCAGCTTGGATGCTAGCAGAAGGCAAAACACTCCTGGATCAGAAACAAAGGACAGTTTATTATTCACAGCAATAGCTGCAGCCAAAATATCAACATTTGCCTGAATCTCAGTTCCTTCAAGGAAGAATGATGAGGTCCAGGTGACATATGGGCATGCAATGGGTTACATGAGAGAAAAGGAATACCAAATTTAGAAAATGTCAGTCTTTCAGAATTGGCTCTAAGCAACCCTGCCCACACTTTGTCCCAGAGAGACATTATTATTTTTTTATATAATGGACAACAAACAAACCTGCTCTCTGCTCTGGAAGGAGACATAACCTCTCTCTTCTAAGGTTGTTCTCTACAAAAACATATTTGAAAATATAATCAGAACAAAAGTCTGTCAATACTTCTGCTCACAAGACATGCAGAAACATTAGATGTCCGTATAGAATTGTCTTGCAGTAATGATGCACACGAAATTATAAACTGTCACGAACCAGAACAAAGTCTAATTTTTCATCACCATACCTTCAATTTATTTTTTTTTAATTTTTTTATATTTATTTATTTTTGAGAGAGATAGAGTGTGTGTGTAAGTGGCACAGGGGCAGAAAGAAAGAGGGAGACACAGAATCTGAAACAGGCTCCAGGTTCTGAGCAGTAAAAGGAGCTAATATTTATTGAGGTCTTATCATATGCCAGGTCTTTTCAAACATCGCATGTGTCAACTCAATCCCAGAAACTACCAAGATATTTACAAATATTATCTGCACTTTATATATGAGGAAGCTGATGCCAAAACATTTAGCAACTCATTTAAGATGTTCGATTAAATAATAGTTACCCCAACTAATAAGCAACTCATCTAATAAGTGGTGGGACTTAAATATGCATTTCTTGAAGAAGTGAATTGAATGAATAGATGGATAAATAAGTCTGGAACAGAAATGAAGCATCTGCAATTTATATGCGTTGAACTATGTACCAGATTTCAGTTTTGAGTTTGAATACAGTGCAGTTCTGTCCCAGACCTCACATATTACTAAAACCAGAGCAAAATCAGAGGCTAATGCATATTGTTATAGTATCTGTCGATTTCTGGAACTATAATCTACTCAGAGACTCTTCATGTAAGTCTGTGCTGTAGCATGTCTAATTGAAGCTTTGTTGTCTAGGTTTAATTTGCCTGGCTTGGCCAAATTTCATGGTAAAAGACTAATTCTCTCTGAAAAAAATATGAGAATTTATTTCATACTTATTGTTCCTAGCAGTATGTACACTGGCAGAACATTAAAAACAAGCAGAATTGCTCTGTTTTATTAGCTGTGGAATAGTACAATGGAAAAACTAGCTCATGACTGAAACAGAGAGAAGTCATTTCTGTGCTATGTCACTATCTCTGGATGTAGACAAAACTGTTGCTACACAAAGTACATACACACTATGTCTTGACTTTTGTTTTTCAAAAAATGCAATCTGTTTATTTCTAATCTTTCTCTTTACAGAATTATCTCTTTTGTCCATCTGTAAACATAAATGAGCATGTACTGGGGTAGAAGGAGATTGAAAATATGTATTACTGCATATCAACAGGATATATATGTGGACAGCAAGGTAGGAGAAGGGTGGGAAAAGTTCAGAAAATTAGGAAAAATGTACCCATAATTCAACACCGCAAGATGGAATCATTACCACACTAATCTGTATATTTTTCCAATGTTTACTTTAAATAATCAATAAATTCACACAATATTTTTTGAGCACCTGCTATGTGCCAGATACAGTTTAAGACACCAGAGATACAGAGATATACAAAATGATACAGACAAATATTCCTCCCGCACATTCTAGAGACAGATTTTCAGACAGTATACAGCAAATTTTGAAAACTACTTTTTAAACATATGAACATTTACTCAAGTTACTCTTTGGTACCTGAATAGCTAATGACAAACTATTTTTCTGTGGTTGTTGTTATGTTCTTGGTGTCTTTTCTTTTTCTTTCCCTGTTTTTAGCAAATAACATAATAAACATCTTGACAGATCAATTTTTCCTCTATATTTTGCACAAGTATATTCTTTCAGTGATATTTCCCCTGGACTTCTGCATGCTGCCTTTGGACCCTGTTCTGCTCTTGTTTCGTGCAAGAATCACATTTAATACACTGACATTTCTGCCAGCAGAATTATCATTAAATGACTTCAGAGGTAGTATAGAGTGATGCTTCTGAAATCTCCTTATCCATAACTTATAGTTGACATTTCAAGATTAAAGTTCCATCTGTGTTCTCCTTTAAAATGCACATACCACTATAATACTAATATCTTGCAAACCTATAATCATCCACACATTTTAAAGAATAAATAAGAAAAAGGCTTGATAGGGTAGAAGAAGAAAGCAGGAGGCCAATGGTGAACACACTATCCTATGCATAAAATGAAGGTTAAGTTCATTTGTGTGTGTGTGTGTGTGTGTGTGTGTGTGTGTGTGCATGTGTGTGAGATTGCATATTTCATCGTTACTATGAATATCTGCTATGGGATTATCTGGCATTAAAGAATTCTGTCCCGGGCATCTGGATGGCTCAGTAAAGTGTCCAACTCTTGATTTTGGCTCAGGTCATGATCCTAGGGTTGGGGGATCTGGCTCCCAGTTGAGCTTGACATGGAGCCTGCCTAAGATTCTCTCTCTCTCCCTGTGCCCCTTCTCCATCCATGCGTGCTTGTGTGTGTGCACATGCAAACTCCCTCCCTCTTCCTCTCTCTCTCTCTCTCCCTCTCAAAAAAAAAAAAAGAATCCTTTCCAAGTATAAGCATGTGTGTAGTTGGCTGGGTAAAAGGGAACAGGTGTGGCTCTCATTAGCATGACATTTTTGTTGTCTGAAGTCAATAAATAGGAGTGATTTATATATATCATTAGACTGCTATAATGCTTAAGGGTAAGAAAAAGCTGGGGATGAGGTAGGTTCATAGATTGTTGTAACTGTAAAATCTAGTATAGTTATTTCATTTTCATTTTCAGATAAAGGAGCTGAGGACTAAATAAACTGAAACTTGAGCAAGTCATAAAAATAGTATATTTCTAATCCAATGTCCTTTCAGTTCTAGCTCGCTGCCTCCATTCCAGGGTGAGCATTGGGACATTTTATAGTGGCTGTTGAAAACTTCTACAGTCTTTCATCTTTTTGGAGGAATGATGAAATTAGTAAATGTTTTTCTTTATTTCTTCCTTTTGACCTAGGACTTTAATATTTTTTCTGAACTGCTTTATGAATGCACTTTATGTAAACACAGAACAGGATGGGAAAAGGAGTAAAGGAAAATAGAATACAATAATTTAAAAGGAAATTCAATGAGTTAAATCTTTCTTCCTTAATGTGTAACAATATATAAAGCTTCAATTTGTGTTTTTTTCATATGAAAATTCAAAACATTGCATTACATTGACAGGAGCCATTCAATCTCTCCTTTGGGGGTCCTGTTTCTCAAGACAAAATGGTGCATCTCCTTTTCCCGGTTGGGAATTATGCCAGCCACAAACTTTTTGGGCTTCTTAAGGCAAAGTCCTGTCTGTCCTTAAGGAAAGCTAACTAATTGTTTTTCATTCTAATGGATCTAGGCTCTGTTCTAACAGATGATTGTGCTCTTCTCCAAGAGTCTGATAGTCATATTAGGAGAGAAAAAGGAGCAAAAAAACAATTTGTGCATTTATTTATGAGGGAGTGAAAGAGTGTGGGTGAAAATTCTTGGGAATACTGGAAAGTTGGGAAGATGAGTCAGAGGAGTGCAGAAACCAAAGGTCAAATGCTAAGCATAAGCCCTAAATGGACCTGCTTTCAGAAATTCCTGGGGCAAGGAAGTAGGGACAAAGACTTTACAGGAAGGCTATTCTAATACTCAGGAGCTGAGCTAGGCAAGAAACCCATCTTCAGCCATCTGTGTCATTATACGATGGAAATACTTCCTTTGCCTGCTAACTTGTGACTGAGACCAGTGAGGCACACATCACTCCAGTCTTCCCAGGTAACGTTATTTGGTTGCTCCACTGCTGATTGCCCACAAATTCCCAGGATATCTGTATGCTGATGGATTATCAATCACTTATTACTGAGGAGAAATGTGAATCTGTATTTGAGGGCAGAATGGAATATACCAAACAAGACTGGAGACATAAATCTCATTACTCATTTTCTGTAAAAGTTGATCTTTTTTTGCTATCAATTTTTCTGAGAAGATAGAAGAATACTTGGATAAACGTATATTTTTGATGACTCTCTATTTTTTTTTTTATCAATTCCTTTGGTCCTCAAAGGGTCTATGATTTAGGAAGTGAGAAATAAAAGGCTATAGTGCTTTGTAAGGTACACACTATTAGGTGAGAAGTAGCTGGCAATTGTTTCTTATTAACCCTACTTAAGGAATGTTGAATAGACAGGCAGTGTCATGATGCTGCACTAATAGCAAATCTAATTTAGATTCAGTTTTCAAACAGAACAAGACTCTTCCCACCAAAATCTTTTACACAAGATTATAGACACCAGATAGGGAAGCCAGAGCATAAAATGTATCCCCTCTGACTGTCTACAGTCTTTAGCAATCAAGAGGACAGAGCTGAAGTTTTACTCTGGTATCTTGGGGTTCACAAGGAGAGATTAACAAAAGTGATTAACAATAAGCTATTTATGTAAAAGAAGATCTTTAGTAGATGAGAATGTGGAAGTGTATAACACATATTAGTCCTTGGTAAGTTTAACCTCCCATCACCCTCCCAGAAAATACCCATAAGCAATCAATGTGATTTGGTTTGGCTTTGTTTTAAAATATTTAGTTAAAAATTAATCTGGATATTTCTCTTAATTCACCAGTTCTTCAGCTAAATTATTTAATCATGCAAGACTATTTTAGAGACAATTTAAATTATTTCCCCCCATGCTATTTTAGCTTATTTTTTTTTACTATTTACTGGATCATTAGTGGAAATAATGAAATAATCATTACCTTCTTTTTCTGTACTTACTATGCTATCTTGGAGAAAAAGAGAGAAACAGAGAGAGACAGAGAAGAGAAGAGAGCTTGTATTTCATTCTTTTTTCTATACTCATCTTTCTGGATTATTATTCATTCTTGAATAATGCATGTCAGTTGAATTTGCACATGTTTACATAATTTATAACTGCCAATACACAGTTTTGTGCAACTAACAAATTAAAATATCATGCCCATTAAAATGTACATTCCTTATTTAGATTATGCAGTATTTCTTAGGGAATGGGAATGACTTAAAAACATTTTATAGTTATTTACTGAGGCCTACTTCTCTTGTAAAACATGCAAGCCATAAACTCCAAGATAGGCATTATATTCTGAGGGTTATCTCCTTAAAATAAAAATAAAATTTGTTATTTGTAAAATTTAATATATAATTGTAATTATCAGAAGTTGTATCTACATTTATGAATTACTATCCCCCCAAAGACTATATATAAATGAATACTTAATATGCCTAGTCTATTAATTTGGTTACATATTTTTATGTATCAATTAGTTTTTTAAGTGTGTGTATTAAGTAATTTAAGTATGAGGTTATAATTTATTAAGGCATGATTTATGTACATACACTTTTTCTTTTTAGGGATATGTTTGAGAAACATATACAGCTATGTAACCACCATCACACTTAATATAGAGAATATTCCTGTCATCCTTCCCAAATTCCCGGATTTGCATTTGTGGTCAGTGCCCCCTCCCACCACCAGTCTCTACCAACCACCACTTTGTTTTCTAAGTTTTGTCCTTCGCAGAATGTCTTATAAATGAAATAATATGGTATGTAACCATTCAAATCTGGCTTCTTAGTATAATGTCTTTGATATTCATCCATGTTGTTGCATGTAACATTAGTAGTTCACTGATTTTTTTATTCCTATTATTTTATTGTATGGATGTACCACAATATGTTCTTCCATTCACCAGTTGATACACATTTGGATTGTTTCCATCCTTGAGGATCATTGTCAATAGATATTTATTTACTGCCTCTCCCTATAAGAAGATTATATTTTTCTCCCTTTGATATCAGGGTTCTTCAATAAAATGTGAGCAGAAGTACTTGTACAGCTTCTGAATAAAAGCTTTGAGGAACAATTCATGATTCTTCTTCATGTTTTTCCCTCCACCATGAAAAATGCATGTCCCCAATAGGGCTGCCCCTTCAGCCGAGATCTAGAAAGAAGACACATGAAGCAGAGTCACAGTCAACCCACAGTCTACCTGAGTGAGAAATGAACATTTGCTGTTGTATGAAATGGAAGTTTTGAGTTTGTTACCTCAGCATAAGCTACGACAAACTGACTGCTAAACCTCAGAAACTGCTTCTTTCTACCTTGCTTAACTTCATCTAACATTTGAAATCTATTTCCTTGAACTTCTGTCTTCACTCCCTTGAGCTTGATACAGGACTGACTTTCAGTTCCAACTTTTTTACTTCGTCATTATTATTTTGATTGTGTTGTCTTCCTGCTGCCATTCCCTCCAAAACCGAGTCTTTAAATCGCCAATTTACATCTTCATACTAATGTGCTATAGCAGATGTTCAACTAGTCTCACAGTTTTGAATTTATAATCTCCTAACCTAGATGATGTATTCATGATAATTATATGAACCTTAAAAAAAAACAATAAAACTCTCCTAATATTATGTTTTGTCTAAAAACCTCCAGTGACTACTCACTAATTGTAGGGTTAATCTGACCATCTCACCTTTGCTTACAAGGTACTTTTTGTTGGCTCTTGAACTCCCTCCTCTGTCACTTTTACCATTACAAACATCTTCTGATACTCTACTGAATGAATCTCTCTTCCAATCATATAGGTATATCCCTTGCTCCAGGATTTACAGCAGATTATTTCTATCTACTTTGTGCCCTATTTTTTCCCCATCATTCAAAATTCTCCAGGACATCTTAAATTCCATTATTGTAGAAAAACTTTCTACTAATTCCACTCAGTTACCATTAGATCCTCTAAGCCATGCTCCACAAAACAGCCAAAAGGAACTTTAAAAGCACATATTTATCTTCCCTTCTCTCTACCCTACTTAAAATTATTTCACTGGCAGTTAGGATAAATACTGAAATCTTTAGAACTAGAGGGATTGTCCCTCCCTACCTTTCAGCCTCTGCCCTTCCCTCTCTAGCATTCTGGCTGTTTGGGTTCTCTTTTTTGTTCCACTAAACATGGTGCTCCCTCCCACTGTGGGATCTTTGGGCTTGCTATTCTCTCTGCCTAGAATGTTATTCTTTCATCTCCCTTTTCTAGTTAACTCCTTCCTATCCTTCAGATCTCAGCCCTGTTATTACTTTTTCAGAGAAGCCTTCCCTGACTTCTCCAAGGAAGTCCGAACTTCTTAATATATGCTTACCTACCCCGCCTCAACCTACTTACCACACTTAAAATTTTGCATTTATTTGTGTGATTATTACATCATCTACCTGTTTGGGCTCCAGCACTGTAGACTCATATCACCCATGGAACAAAATTTGTATATTTTTTGCTGGATGTTCCTCAAAGTCCAGCAGCCCATGGTATGTGGAGTCTTCACTCAGTATCTCTACTATACTGATTTGTAGTCTTGCATTAATTTGTAATTTAGATCTGTATCACTCTGTATTGGCATTTCTTCTTGTTTGCATGTCTCGTCACTGTACCAACAGACACAGACACTTAGTGAGTTCTATGCTGTTAGTTGAATAAATGAATAATCTCTGGTTACTCTCAAATATGAATACTATTAGATTGAAGGTTAGTCGATGTAGCAAAATTACTATCAAGATGCAGCCACTTCCAAAAATTTTAGTCCAGTTCATTTACATATTCAAACAAAACTGTTTAAATAAAACCACTGAACGCCTACTATCATCAGCACCATGATTAAGGTTGCCAGATAAAATTTCAATCATGAATAATTTTTTTTATCGTATGTCCCCAATATTGTAGAGGGCAGAATTATACTAAAAGTAATCTGTGGTTTATCTAAAGCTCAGGATTTTTATTTGCTTAGTCTGGCAACCCTAACAATGATACTCCTTGAAATGATAATTGTTGTTTTCCATTGAGTGCTGATTGTTAATCACACAGAGCATCAAGTGCTGTCTATTGATGATTTTATTTCATCTTTACAACCAAATGAGTAGGTCCTATGAACATTCATTTTGAACACATGGAGAAATTAAGGCACAGAATAAAGACCTTGCTCAGAGTTACACAACTATTAAATGGCAAGTCCTATAAATATATCTCTCAAGGTATTTAAGAACTCGAAGTCTACACTCATAATCACTATAATATGCCACATCATCTTACATTATCTAAGCTATTGAACATATACCAGGCAACTTCAGAGACAACAAACTTTTGTCATTGAGTACTCTGAGTATTTTATAACTATGGTAATCCAAAGATCCCAACATAAGACCCAGAATTAGATTTGTGAAACAGCAAATGAATTTCTGACATCGCCTAAGAAATTTCAGCCACTATATGGATTTTGAATTTACATGAATGTGCTACATATCACTGTCTCTGTAACCTATTACATTGGGTCTATTATTGCCCATGAGTTAACTTTTAAAGAGTTTTCTATGACATAGAGAAAAATCTAGATATAATTTTCATGTCCTAAGGTCAATGCAATGGATACCTCTCCTGGTGACAAAACATCTCCAAAATCAAGTTTTCTTTGAAGATTTATAAAGATTTGCACTATAGTCACTGTTTTATTTTAGTGGTAACTTTCAATATTAGTGGACCACCCAGTGCTTCCTAGTGTAATCATGTAAATACTATGTAAATGGGTCCAGTTTTTTTTTTTTATGTTTCTACTTTTGTATCTCTTTTGTGAGTATTAATTCCAATTTCCCTCTCTTTAAATTGAACTGTGAGGTAACTTAAAATAGTTCCTGAGTTCTATCCAAAAGGCACCTTGAGCAAATTGATGGATTAAGTGATTCTTGTGCAGAGTTTAAATATTAGCTTCAAAGATGGTAAGGAAGAAATTTCAAAGAATATCATATATCAAGAATGTTGATCCTTAAAGGTGTTGTGCATTCAATCATCCTTTTTTACCATATTCTTTCAAGAAAATGAGACTCCTCAGGTTTCATACAAAGTAAATCTCTGTTCCTTCATCACTAGATAACTTTCGCCAAGCTGTGGGTCTTAGACACAGATTTAAAATGGCTATGTCCCACACCGAGCCTATACATGTTCTCTCCCTGGTTTATTTAACTTAGCTCCCTCATTCTTTCTGACCCTCTTCACACCACTCCCATGAGATCTTGTTCACTCAGCACACCCAGGGATAAGCTGCCTCTTTCTCTGATGTGGTGACAATAATACAAAGACAGTATACAGGCTTTTGAGTCAGACAGACTTGAGTTTAAATCCCAGATCTATTTATTAGCTGTGTGACTAGAGCTAAGTATTTAATCATTCTCTCTTTCAATGTATTCACTTGAAAAACCACAATAATAGTAGCACCAACCTCTTAGGGTTGTTGCAAATATTAAGTGGATAATGCATGAAGATCATAGGTAAAGAGTAAGGAGTCAAAATGTTAACCAATCATTGTTTTTATCATTTCACGGCAGCAAAATGTGAATAACGTACTTCGTAAACAAAACAAAAGTCCCAGTTTGTGTCTATTAGACTACACTCAAATCTCTCCTCTCAATTTTCCTACCAATAAACTGGTATTCTTTTTAGATTTCAAAATGCACCAAAGGAAAGCTATTAAATTTGGCAATATCAGTGAAAAACACAGAGCAGCACATATTGCCAACTTTGCTCACTTCTACCCATCCCCCACATGTCAGTACTCTAACTGGACTGGACTTGTCCTTGAGTACAGCCTTCAAAAAGTAAAATAAATGTATTCATTTGCTTAAATTATCAAAAGTATACTCTCCTAGTATAAAATTCTCTCCTGGTTTAGAATAGAGATTTGGAGCAAATATTTTCATTTTGTTCATACCATTATCATTGGGTTCTGCAAAGTATGGTAGAACTTCAGTGCTCCCCAGTGAGAAATATATTAATTCTCTTTCTTCCTGGTTGAATGCCACACCAGCCTGCCTGCCATTTTTTTTTCAACCTGATGGGAATATTGTCTATTCATTCATATCTCAATAGAAATTGCATCAGACCTGGGATAAATTACTCAGATCAAAACAGTCTCTCTCTCTCTCTCTCTCTCTCTCTCTCTCTCTCTCTGTCTCTCTGTCTTTCTCACTTTCTCTGTCCTCAGACCTCATTGTGCATAATGCATCATTTTCTTAGGACACAAAAACTAATTTTCCCTTCCTAGCAGTAGTAGTAGTAGTAGTAGTGTGTACACATGGGAGACATCCATGTATCTCCACACCAGGGAGACTTGTAAAAGCGCATATTTGCATTCTCATTAGGTAGAGTTTCCTATGTCTGCATCTTTAAAATTGTGTCAGTGCTTGAAGCAGCAGATATTTTGCCACAAAATAAACTTTGGAAGTCTTCACGATCTCCAAAACTGATTATGGATCCACAAGTAGCTGCTTATGGTAATTGCAACAATATCTCCATGTTGGTATATTCTCCACTATAAATGTTGTTAACAAATAATTAGTGCTTGAAACTCTCTTGTAGGAAAATAGTGTTTGAGAGGGTGGCACTGGTCATTGTTAAGTTATATCGTTTTTTAATTAAAATAAATACCCATAGGACCCCTTATACAAAAACTCTGTGCTGAATACTTGGAAAAATGGAAAACACTAATATGTGTACGAAGCATTCAATTCTTAAATTCATTCCTTTGATAAATATTTGTTAAAAAAGTACTACAGTTCAAACTTTGGGCAAACCCTAAGGATCCAGGTTCCTATTTTCATGCATTTTGCATTCTAAAGAAGATACATATTAACTAAGTAACCATTATTTTCATTTATACAATTCTTTAAAGAAGGTTTAGTTGGTCCTATCAATGTGCATTAGACTGAATGGGGAATGAGGATGAATCAAAAAAAAAAAAAAAAATCTAAAAACCTAGCATTGCTACTTCAAATAAAATAAAAATTACTAGATAATCATTTGGTCTGTCATATTTTTAACTAAAAATGAATTTCCCATGTGTGTTTATTTGATTAGCCTCTCATATAAAATTGTGGAAAATTGTAGTTATCTATATTATGCCTGGATTAAAACAGAATTCTCCTTGAAGGAAAAATGTATATTCTGAAATCTACTGTTTTCACCAATTGGTGGTGGGGGGGGGGGAGTATTATGTAACTTCTTTAGGAAGATCAGAGCTCCAAAACTTAAACGCGAGTTAATGAACAGATATGATTTTATATAGTGCTATCATTAAGTTTCTTTGAATACTACTGCTTTAGGACTGTAACTCAGATGTAATGAAGTTGAAGTTATGAGCAGAAGATTACTTTTATAGGAAAGCCAAATGTGTAATGGAAAAGAACTCTAATTCATAACTCAACAAAATGTTACTAAATTCTTCATTTGGGCTAGATCCAGGGCTTTGAGTTTATCATAATAGTGACTTCTCTGGGGGAAATCAGGAAGGTTTCCCCAAAGAATGTTTTTGCCAGGTTTTCAAGTGTGAATAGATGCTCATCAGATTGAGAGGAGGCAAATGAACATTCCAGGGCTATGGAACAACTGGGATAAACCCATGAAGGTATTAAAGAGCACTGCATGTTCAGGGGACAGAAAAAAAAAAAAAAATAGAATGGATTATTAGGAAACAGTAGTGGCATTGTTGTATATCATACTAAAGAGTTTAGATTCCATTGTTTTTAGTGGTGAACCAGCAGTGGTTTTCATGTAGCCCTGTGACAAGATCAGATTTACTTTTTAGAAATTCTTCTCTGCGGGGCACCTGGGTGGTTCAGTAGGCTGAGCATCCGACTTCGGCTCAGGTCATGATCTCACAGTTGGTGAGTTCAAGCCTCACGTCAGGCTCTGTGCTGACAGCTTGGAGCCTGAAGCCTGCTTCAGATTCTGTGTCTCCCTCTCTCTCTGCCCCTCCTTGCTCTCTCTCTCTCTCTCTCTCAAAAATAAACTTAAAAACTTTTTAAAAAATTCTTCTCTGCTGTTAGTGTGAACTATATGAGGATTGAGCAGAATACAAACAGGAAGACAACTAGAGCAATAATCTAGTTAAGAGATTACTAGCTACATAATCCATAATCTGGAATTATTACATCTATGGTAGTTATTCCTAATGGGAAAGAACAGGGACATTTAATACATATAGGATTGTCAGATTGTTTTAAACCGAAAATATTTAAGCATAGCAACAACTTGACTATAAATTAACATCATGGGTGAACAGTTTTTGACCAGAGAAGCAGGAAGCCATAGCTCATGGGATATCACCCTCATAACCAGCATGGATTTTGATCTGAAACCCAAACAATAAAAATCAGGGTTTCAGGTTTTATATTTCTTAAACATCACAAGAAAGCTAAAATGTTTAGGCCTATTTATGTTCCTGTTTTTATCTTTTACAGATGACTTATATTTCCATACTTCTTTAAGCTATAGTCACCAATGTCAGTTTCTAGACAGGGGCAGTTTGTAGAATCTACAGTTGCTGGGCGAACTCTCTGCTTTGGGTTTCTAAGCAACATACTCCGCATGTGGTCAGAGCTAAAGTTTGTTTTAGTCTGGGGTGTTTTGACTTCTGCAGAAAGTTTTCTTCTTCTTTTTTTTTTTTTTTAAGTTTTCAACCATGCTTATTAGTAGTTTATCATCAAATGCATAA
Source organism: Panthera leo (assembly GCF_018350215.1). Taxonomy (NCBI): domain Eukaryota; kingdom Metazoa; phylum Chordata; class Mammalia; order Carnivora; family Felidae; genus Panthera; species Panthera leo. The sequence continues at coordinate 39,549,397 of NC_056687.1, forward strand.
AATTGCCTACCATAAGGAAAGTTGCAGGTATGAAAGAAAACAAAGACATGGGCAATACTTTTCTAAATATTGATTTGTACAGAGTTAGATTCACTCATGCTATCCTTTAAACCAATTTTCCTGCTTCTCTGACTTAATATTTTTCTGTGTACTTATTTCCCTTGTTGGTCAAGAAAATCAATGACATCTCTCCAGGCATACAAGGTAAAATGGAGAGGGTTTCCTTTCAGTGTGCTACTACATTCTCTAATCCAACTGGGGTCAGTCGCTGCTGAGGAAAATCAAACCCAACTCCCCATTTGTCATCAAGCACTGGCTGCCCTGTTGGGAGAGAGAAACCTCCTAAGCACACATTAAGTGCATGTAAGCATTTCCTCTGGCTCTGGAATGCAGTAGAGCCTGCAAAGCCTGTAGCATAATCTCGAGGATGTCTATTCCTGTGCTGCTGAATCCTACTTGGGGACTGGGAATTTGGATTGATCTTTGTTGACCTGAAGCATTTATTAATTCTTCCAGGCTATGAAACACCGGAAAATCTAATTGTGGAAGATTGTAATTTAACCCCACCTCTCTCATCTCAAACACAGGCAGATGACCCCAAAACACAGCCCTTGAAAGAGACTTCTCCCTTGGGAAGAATGGGGTCATTAACTTATATGCTGTACCAGTAGCAAAATGAAGTTTGGAAATAATGTTCAGAAGTCAGAAGTCAGAAGACCCTCCTCCCTCCTAGTAGATCACTGCATACATTCCAACTCCTTCGTATTTCTCTCACATCAGGTTCCTTCTTATTTTCTGGTTGATCAGATTCTCATTTGTACCTTATGATCCATCCATACTAACCTATCTGTAGCTCAATGAAAACACAATGCTTTCATGCTTCTCTTCTAATTCTCTAAGCCCATGTAAAGGGTCTTTTTCTCTCCTCTTTACCTTCTGAAACTTCACTTTTTCTCTAAGATGTGATTCTGAAGTTACTTCTTCTGTGAAAATGGTTTCAATAACACATTCTTACTTTCTTTAATTCCAAAATCCTTGCTCAAAGCTGCACATAGAAGCTATTTGATACATATGTTTTTTAGAATGGAACACAAGAAATTTGTTTATAACCAGTTTTTAATTAATTAGGTTACGATTTTGAGCAGATTTCTTCATTTTGCTAGGAATAAGTTTCTACATCTGTAAAATGGGTATAAACTAGATGATCTCAAAGAGTCTTTCTATGGTAGCTACTAGCGTCATTAGGGCTGTTCATATTCAGTGAATATTCTCATCCTTCACCTATCAGACCTATGTTGGGCTGAAGTATGGCATGGTCAAGTGACTTTCATGGAAATGACACATGCTCCTTACCAAAGTGAGACCCTGCACTGCCTGCTTCTTTCTTCTCCATCCCTTCCTTGTAATGACTAAAAGCAGGGGTTGAAATAAAACTGTGCACTATGATGGCCTATATTGGATAAGTAACAGGAGTGAAAAACTTTTTTCTCAGACTTCGGAGTTGTACCACAGTATACCAAGTATAGTCTTTCTGAAGTTCAACCCTCACATTTCATGATTCTATTTTATTTAATAGAAGATACACACTTGAATACAAGTCTAAAGCCTGGTCATAAAAGTTATGGTTTCCAAAAATCTATTACATTAATATGTACTATATAAGAGTTATTTTAAAACTATCAACAACATTTGAAGCATTAAAATGTGCTTCTATTTAATGTCAGTAAGCAATTACAATAAAATAAAAAGACTTCAAAATTAGTTTTATGTAAACCATAAAGAGAAATGGGGTAGAATGGGAACTATTTTCCTCTTCTGCATTTAATTTATAGTCAGAAAAGATGGTTTAGTTTCTATATTTTGGAAAACAGTGTTGCACATGGACTTAATTTTACTAAAAATGCAGTGTTTGTATATATTATTTTCCAAGTCACTCCTCTTTCCATGAAATGTGGCTAATTTTTCCCTTCTCTGCTGTAATACATTTTCACAATTTCATGAGTTATATGGTAATGTTTTTTAATATTAGAGAAATTTTTAAAATATATTTTCCAACTTTAAAGCTATCATCAGAAAGTTAGACAAATGTCAAAACAATCCAAATAAATATTTTAAAACTTCAGGCATCCATATGTTTCTAATTTGAGAGACCAGTCATTTGAATAGATTGAAAAATCAAAAGATGGCTGATATTTTTTAATTTTATTCAGAAAGTTTTATAATGCCAAATTTGAAAAATACATTTTCTATGGGAAAATCTTTTAGTTGCTTATCAATAAATTACATCCTCTCTTGCCATTAGTTATACAACTTTTGCTTTTTCTAACTAGACTCTGTGTTAGCAGAGAATGAAGATGCTATTAGTTTTTGATTTATAATACTTATCCAAAACACTTCGGATCTCCACTTTTATTCATGCTAACTAATAATAAAGCAGTCCTATTTTCATACTGAAATCTGAATCATGCTCCTTAATCATATACCAAGGTTTAAAAAGCCCTGAGACCATTAAGAACAGATTTGTGATTTAACAAATTGAGTTCAAACTCCTAGTAGTCAGCCAACCAGCTGGTATCCTTGGAGAATTACCTCCATTCTAGAAGCCTCTGATTCCATGTTTACAAATTTAGGTATCGATAATTATCTGCTTCATAGATTTGTATGAGAGATAAATGGAATATGACATTTAGTTCCAGAACTATGGGTTCCAGAAAGCCATTTTGTTTTGTTTATTCTATAGTTCCAGTGCCCACCATGCCTTAAACAGAGGAGGTTTGTATAATGTTTGCTGAGTCAATGACTGAAGATGAATACAATGGATCAATGACTGAATAAAGAACTTTACATAATATACAATATCTTGAATAAGTTTTATAAACCATTGTAATCATTATTACTATTCCAAGATACACTCTCTACTTTTACCCTTACACTTACCCAAGATTTTGTGGTTTGGCTCTTTTAAGAAAATGTTTTGATTGATTTTTTATAATGTTAATAAATCAAATGCTATGGCCTAAGATCCTAGACTACTACAAAGAAAAATCCTTACATAGCTCTGATGAAAAGTCATTCATTCTTTTCAGTATTCTTTACTTTCACCATCTTTCAGGATTTGATTCACTTAAGATATGTTCATTCTACTGACGGTAATGAAAATCTGATAATTAGAGTTTATTTTGTGTAAGATGTTGTAAGACCCATATTGTCCAGATTTCTTTTCCTTTCTTCAATTTCCTACCACTTTACTAAATGCTCCTCAACTACATCTCCAAACACTCAGCACATGAACACAAACACAGTCTCTTCCTCCTCTTAAAACCACTTTTCTAAGACAGTCTCTTTAACAAATGGTGCTGGGAGAACTGGACAGCAACACGCAGAAGGTTGAAACTAGACCACTTTCTCACACCATTCACAAAAATAAACTCAAAATGGATAAAGGACCTGAATGTGAGACAGGAAACCATCAAAACCTTAGAGGAGAAAGCAGGAAAAGATCTCTCTGACCTCAGCTGTAGCAATCTCTTACTCGACACATCCCCAAAGGCAAGAGAATTAAAAGCAAAAGTGAATTACTGGGACCTTATGAAGATAAAAGCTTCTGCACAGCAAAGGGAACAGTCAACAAGACTAAAAGGCAACCAACGGAATGGGAAAAGATATTTGCAAATGACATATCGGACAAAGGGCTAGTATCCAAAATCTATAAAGAGCTCACCAAACTCCACACCCGAAAAACAAATAACCCAGTGAAGAAACGGGCAGAAAACATGAATAGACACTTCTCTAAAGAAGACATCCGGATGGCCAACAGGCACATGAAAAGATGTTCAACGTCGCTCCTTATCAGGGAAATACAAATCAAAACCACACTCAGATATCACCTCACGCCAGTCAGAGTGGCCAAAATGAACAAATCAGGAGACTATAGATGCTGGAGAGGATGTGGAGAAACGGGAACCCTCTTGCACTGTTGGTGGGAATGCAACCTGGTACAGCCGCTCTGGAAAGCAGTGTGGAGGTTCCTCAGAAAATTAAAAATAGACCTACCCTATGACCCAGCAATAGCACTGCTAGGAATTTACCCAACGGATACAGCAGTACTGATGCATAGGGGCACTTGTACCCCAATGTTTATAGCAGCACTCTCAACAATAGCCAAATTATGGAAAGAGCCTAAATGTCCATCAACTGATGAATGGATAAAGAAATTGTGGTTTATATATACAATGGAATACTACGTGGCAATGAGAAAGAATGAAATATGGCCTTTTGTAGCAACGTGGATGGAACTGGAGAATGTGATGCTAAGTGAAATAAGCCATACAGAGAAAGACAGATACCATATGGTTTCACTCTTATGTGGATCCTGAGAAACTTAACAGAAACCCATGGGGGAGGGGAAGGAAAAAAAAAAAAAAAGAGGTTAGAGTGGGAGAGAGCCAAAGCATAAGAGACTGTTAAAAACTGAGAACAAACTGAGGGTTGATGGGGGGTGGGAGGGAGTGGAGGGTGGGTGATGGGTATTGAGGAGGGCACCTTTTGGGATGAGCACTGGGTGTTGTATGGAAACCAATTTGACAATAAATTTCATATATTAAAAAAAAAACACTTTTCTAGAGGCTGGGGATGAGTTTGACAAGATCACACCATGGAAAAGGCATCAGCATATAACCACACTTGGTTTTTGCCTCACAGTGTTGACCATTTCACTTGTGGACTATAGAGACTTAAAACACGGAATACCACACCCCTCCTGGAGTTGAGCTCTTCAGTAGATTGGGATTCCTGGCTCAGGAATTTTGCTATCCCTATGAAGTTCTGTGATGAGCCAAAAAAGTAATAAGCAGAACTTTGAATTCCCTCCTGGGTCACGCTAAATGAGGATAGCAGAGCAAAGGCAATTTTTGGGATGCAAGACAAACCCAGAAACCTGTGGCTGTGGTAAAATCCCTCCTAAACCCAAATGATTACTAAAATTATGTCGGCTAATCTTGAAGGAAAGAGTTAAGGAATAAAACAACATATATATTTGTTGTCACCATACATATCTCCTCAAATATTCTACATTTTTGCACTAATATGCTATCATTTTATTCTAGAAGTATTTGCCAGTGTGGCAGTACCTGGATATCTATGTTTTGCTACTAAAGAGAGAAACTGTCATTTCCTTTTAAAATAGAGGTAAGTCCCAGCTGGGATGCAACAGCTACATTGAAATTAGTCCCATAAAGGACTTTTACAACTTACGTGAAGAAACACATTCTGCCCCCACCTCTCCCTCCCCAATAAGTTAACTAGCAAAATCCATAGCAACATACTGAAGAATTATAGGTAAGAAGCCTAAAGGATGTCAGCTCATTCTAGTCCAGAATTTCTTTAGGAAAAGTGTATACATTGTTTTAACAGGTCCATACTTCTAAATTATTACAAACTTTATTGTTCCTGGTTACCTGGCCCAAAAGCAATAAAGTCACTCTTCAGGGTAGGGACAATGTCTGGAGTCTGGCTGCCTGAAGCAGGAAAACAGGGATGTTACACACGTTTGCTAAAATTCTCAGAGTCTTACTAAAACATGTTAGAATGTAAGGTTTTGATTTTTACAACAAATGAGAGGAACTCTTTGTTTTTGGCCCATGGATATTTCCCACTGCCCACTTACATGTCTGGCGCACAATAGTTGCTTGATGAATATTTATGAAATAAATGACTGGAAGAACACATTCTCTGGTAAATTGATTAAATAGGATATCAGGATTAATTTATAGTTATTCAGTTTCCCAACAGTTTGTGAACAACTTTAGAACACATCAGCTTCATCCTTTTCATTTTAAATATGGAGAATTTGGGGCGCCTGGGTGGCTCAGTCGGTTAAGCGTCCGACTTCGGCTCAGGTCACAATCTCACGGTCTGTGAGTTTGAGCCCCACGTCGGGCTCTGGGCTGATGGCTCAGAGCCTGGAGCCTGCTTCCGATTCTGTGTCTCCCTCTCTCTCTGCCCCTCCCCCGTTCATGCTCTGTCTCTGTCTCAAAAATAAATAGACGTTAAAAAAACTTAAATATGGAGAATTTGATGCCAAGAAAAGTGCAGTGTCAGCTATTTATCCTCAAAGGGACCAATATCAACATGGTCCTGAGGGATCTGGAGATGTTATTCCAGAGAACCTGACCTACATGCCCAAGTGTACAAAGTATGAGCCAGATACAGCACTGGTGAAGAATTTTACTCCAGATTATATCACATGTTTCAGAATTGTTAAAATCCAGTTCTCTTGATGCTCAGGTCAGTTATTTTCTTTTAGTGCCGATTGTGGTCCGGTTTTGCAATACGAAATTCCTCTTGAAAAAAAAATACATTGGTCGCCCCTTACCTGCGGGGGATGCATTCCAAGCCTCCCAGTGAATACCTGAAAAAGTGGATAGGACTGAATCCTGTATATTCTATGTTTTTTTTTTCCTATTCATACACATCTATGGTAAAATTTAATTTATAAAATAGGCACAGTAAGAGATTAACAACAATAATAATAAAATAGAGTAATTATAGCACTAACTGTAATAGAAGTTATGTAAATGTAGCTTCTCTCTCTCTCTCTCTCTCTCTCTCTGTCTTTCTTTCTCTCTCTCTCTCAGAATATTTTATTATACTATATTCAGCCTTCTTCTTCTTGGGATCATGAGGGATGATAAAATGCTTGCATGATGAGGTGGAATCAAGTGGATGACACAGGTATTGAGATACAACATTAGGCTACTGCTGACCTTCTGACAACGCTCAGAAGGAGGATCTCTGCTTCTGCAATCTGCTTGACTGCGGGAAACTGAAATCATGAAGAGCAAAACTGTGGAGGAGGAGGATTATAGTAACTCACAACGCTCTTCTGTTCTTCCTCCCACTTAGACTATAAATCCAGGATCATTTGGATCTGAGGTTTCCTTCGGCTCTAAGCAGCATACTTTCCAATGGCTGCCTGTATTTGCTCTCTTACCACCCTCCCCTCCCCCAGTCCTTTCCCAGACCACACTTCCAGTACCAGTTCTTACTGGAGCTAGTAACTCAGTCAACAAGCATTTAATGAGAATCTGGTCACATGTGCACTAATTTGCAGTGTTCACAATCCTTCCTGTTCACACACTGGAGTTTGGGCAAGTTGGGTGAGGAAGTTTATAAAAGGCCAAGAAACTCCAGACCATACTTTCAACTAAAACAAATATGTTGTATTTCTAGGATTAGGTTTTGTTACCTCTTGGAAGAAGAGCAAGAATTTAAGAGAGTCATTTCTGCCAGTCTTAATAGTCAACTTGCCTTATCCTGTAATTCCAGACTTCAAACATCAATACAGTCCCTAGTACATTCTTCTGCTAAAAAGAAACTTCAATGATTTTTCAAAGCTGTATTTAAGATATACCTTTAAATCTAAGCAGTTTGGGGGAAAAGAAAAAGATGCTTTGCTTATTAACCAAGTATTTTATATCAAATGAAAATTTGGGAAGGTGTTCTTTTAGTTAGTAGGTATGACCTGTTTTTCTCCTGAATGTGGAAAACTGGCTGTACCACAACAATACAAAAGTTTCAAATTTGACATTTTACTTTTCTAAGTACTTAGCAAATGAATATGTAACAGAATTTTTAATTCATAAAAAAGAATATTTTTCTAAATATTTCAAAATAGGTAAACAGATTCTAGGAAAAGAAGTTAAAAATAATGTGGAACTGTACCAATTTGCCAGTTTAATAGACATGAACAAGATACAACTCATTTATAAAAACTCGCTGTTTTTATTCTAATAGCACAAAGAAGAAAAAGAAAAAGAAAAGAGATAGTTTCTACTTGTTTCTGAAGATTGCAGGTAATATATATGTGGGAAGAATAAAAATCCTATAGACTGATAAATAGAAAGCTTAGGACTGGGGTGCTTGGGTGGTTCAGTCTGTTAAGCATCTATCTGATCCTTGATCTTGGCTCAGTTCATGATCTCACTGTTTGGGAGATCGAGTCCTGTATTGTGCTCTCTGCTGTCAGCACAGAACCTGCTTCGGGTCCTCTGTCCCCCCCCCCCCCCCCACCTGCCATCTCTGCCCTTCCCCTGCTCATGCTCTCTCTCTCTCAAAAATTAATAAACATTAAAAAAAAATCTCAGGGCTAAAGACCACTTAAAGCTAACCATAATCCAGGGCTGTCTCCAAATAGAACAATAGCTCAAAGGTAGATTCACCCACTTTATATGAAAAAGATAAAAAGATTTAGCACTTGAATCTTCTTTATTCCCAAAATAGAGGCAAAGTTTAAAACAATGCTATTGCAACATTGGAGTTTTACTCACATTATGTAAATATATAATTCTATGTTGTGTTCACCTGGGAATGTAAAGGACTATGGAAGAGTTATTAAAGTGAATGACAGCTAAAGGCTTAGTCTATTATACAACAAAGACCAAGAAATCCTTGACCTTGATCTCCTATCAACAATTCTCCCTCCAGAGAATATAACCTTATGCCATCTGAAAGAATCATGGAGTGATTCCTGACATATATATATATACACACACACACACACACACATATATACATATTTATATATATACACATTTATATATATGTATATATATACGTATATACGTATATATACGTGTATATATACATATACACGTATATATACGTATATACGTATATATACATATATATAAATAAATATATAACTGTATATATTGTTTTGTTTTGTTAACCTACCCTTGACTCAAGTGTAGGAATTCTGGAATGAAGCATAGGCCACTCCAAACCATTACATATTTGGTATCTTCCTACATGTTTGGTGAGAATATATTAGCACCGAATAATTGAAAATTATAATCCCGGCCCAGCTTCAATGGGGGCTTTAAATTCTTTGGAAAACAGAGTGGTGTAAAATCAACAAATAAACCAAAACATCTTCAAGGGATTTTGTGTGGTGAATATATGTACATACACAGTTGAAGAAGTTGGTGCTCCATACTTCTTGATGACTGAATTTTCTGGTGCTCCTTGAGCGTCTAGGCAAGAGTATAGGTCTTAACCATCATACTACCAGGTCTTATTCATGTCATTTCATGTGTTTAATGCAACCTTCTTTTTCCACATTGGAAAATTATGTTATAGGAGTGGGCAAGTGTGTGTGTGTGTGTGTGTGTGTGTGTGTATGCATGCACGTGTGCAGGTGAGCACACGTTCATATGAGGGAGTAAGATGTTATTTTCGAATAAAATAATTGCAGAAATGTAGAAACACAGAAGGCTAATATTGAGGTCTTCCAGGGAGAAGATATCCTCCCTATTAGTGAAAATATCAAGAATGGTGTTGTAGACAGAATAGTCCTTTGAAATATCCTTGAAACCTGTGAATATGTTGCCTTATGTGGCAAAAGTAACTTTGCAGACATGATTAAGATTAGAATCTCGACTTAGGGAGATTATTCCGGATTATTGGGTGGGCCCAAATGAATCACAGGTATTCTTATAAGGGGGATTCAGGAGGATCAAAGTCAGAGAAGGAGATGTGACAATGGTAGTGGACTTAAAAAGATTTGAAGATGCTATATTGCTGACTTCAAAGATGAAAGAAAGAGGTACAAACCAAGGAATTCAGGGTGCCTCTAGAAGCTGGAAAAGGTAACAAATGGACTCTTCCCTAGAACCTCCAGGAGCATAGTCCTTGATTTTAATGCATTTTCGTCCTTTTTGAGCTTCTGGACTTCAGAACTGGAAGAAAGTAAATTTGTGTGGTTTTAAGCCATTAGGTTTGTAGCAATTTGTTACAACAGCATAGAAAAATAGTGCAAATGAACATTATATATTGAATGAGAGCATCTCTGGAGCTATATAGCTTACATTTGAAACCACATTACTGTGCAACATTGACCAATTTAATTTTAATTTTTATGTATCTCAGTTTCTTCGTCTGTAGAATGGGAATAATGATAGTAACTACTTCATAGGGTTAAAGCAGGAACTAAATGAACTAATATATGTAAAGCATCTAAAATATGAGTTTAGAATGAAAAATCGCTGTGTATTATTAATTATTATAATAATTGGAGCGATTGGTATATGTAGTAGTAAGTTGATTCTATGTAGCTGCCACCTGCTCAGTAGGTGAGTGAATTCCTGCTTGGTCCATCTGCAAGATGATTTTCTGTGTACAGAGTATGGAAATACATTGCCTCCTAGTTTATTATTTTCCAGTTTTATTGGAATGGTTCATGGCCTATATCCTGCCACAAAGCAGGGCAAAGTTATTTTAAATCTTCCTGAGGCAAGAGGAGTATATTCAAGATTTCAAAATTAAATCAACAGAGAAAAAGTGCAATAAAAGGCAAATTGAAATCAAACATAAAGTCAGAGGCATAGGAGATGTCAACTTTGAGCAGCATTGAAAATATCAGATTTTGTTGCCTGAATGAAGAAGGAAAGTGACAGAGAAGTAGGGAAGGCAAATATTTGGAAATCTATACAAATTTATCCAAATCATGTTTTGTGGTCATGGAATTTCCCTAATCTGCTTTTAGTCCAGAAATCTTCAGAAATCCAAGAATCTCTTTCCAATAGTCAACTGTTCATCTCTACAAATCTCCTCCCTGTATTCCTTATCTTGCTTGATTAATTGCACTAACATTCCATTCAGAAACTGGGAGATATCATCAACCGCTCCCTTATAACTAATGCCTAACCTGCCAAGTCTCATCAATGCACATGCCAAGCAAATCTCAATTGCCTCTATCTGCACTCCCATGGTTTAAACCATAATACTTTCTCACCAGCTTCCTAACTGGTCGGTCTGCCTGTATTCTCAACACGTTTGAAAGAATCCTACACACTCTACCTGAGTTATCTTTATAAAAATCAAATTTGTTCACACCGCTCCTCTGGTTAAACTACTTTAACAGATCCATATCAACTGCAGGACTAACCCAACACTTCTTAGCAAGGATTTTAATATTCCAGCTGTGTCTACTTTTTCATCCTCATGGCTCTCTGTCTGCTAATTCCTAGGTGACTGTACTCTAAATTATCTCTTGATCTTACTCAAACATACAATTCTTTCTCATTCTTTTACAGGACTGTATTTACTCTCCCTTTTCCTAAGTGCTCATCATCCATTATACATCTGGCACATTCTTATTCATCTTTCAGACTGTGCTAAATGTTGCCACCTTTGCAAATAGCCTGAGTCTTCCCTTATTGCAAGATGTTTTTAACGTGTGTGTTAATAACTGGTATGAATCTTAAGTATGCAAGAACTCAGTGTGCAAGAAATATATATTACTTTTTTGTAACACAATTTTATTTTCAGCACTCATTTTGTCAATGTAGGAGAAAATTGTTTTAAGTCAGTTCAGGCTCCCTGCCTCTTTCCTGGGGTTGTTTTAAGTTTTAGGTTAAATAATTCCAAGTACTTAGGGGTGGGGAACCACATTTTTAACTCTTCCATCCGTGCATTGCTGCATGTAATCCTTAGTAATCAGACCATTCAGCTCAACGCTGAAATTCCTACTCTTGTAGTCCTTGCAAATCAGTTTGTTATTGCCTATTAATATGAATTGTTTCCATGACATGTTAAGATCACAGAAATTGCTGCAACGTTTTCTCTGGTTTCTAGGCCAGAGGTCATAATCCCAAGACTCTAACCATAGACAAGGGGTACATGATCAATCTCTTTATCCATTTCCACAACCCTTCCAACCTTTGTTCTTATAACATCTTCTCCATCTCCCTTCTCTCCTTTTGGGAGAAATCATGGAAAAGGGAATCATTTTCCCTTCACATATTTTTATCTATATCTCAAATCTTCTCCATAACCCTCAAGGCCTTAAGTATCTGAAAACCAAAGCTAAGAAGAAGCTCAAACATTTTCTCCTTTTAAAATTATTTTTGTTTTGGTTGTTGTGCCTATTGTGGTCACTGTGTTTTTGTTTTGACACTCCCCTCCAGGAAGTGATGAAGACAACAAAGTCTTTCTGCTGACTCTGCAAGCAGAAATAATCCAGGTGGGAATAAATCCAGGTGGGAAACACAAAAGGAAACATAATTAATATCTTTACAATAGTATTCTGCTCAATAGCACAACTAAGATATGAAACAGTGACAAGTGGCAGGGTCCAAATACACTAATTTCTATCAAAGCTGTTTCAGGACAAATTGTGAAGTGGAAGAAGTTGGTCTTGGGACATCATATCTCTTCCATCATCTCATCAATAAACTCTCCTCTCATTTTGGTTTGCTGGTTTCCTCCTGAATCCACCAAAATATGCTTCCACGAAAGGCTCATTCAGCAGTGATTTACTACTAATTATAAAAGCTTTAATAGTAGTAAATTCACAACAGTTGATTTTTGCATGTTATCTCATACAGAAGTTACATGCATAAGCTAATGTGGGGAGGGGCAGGGAGAGAGAATTAAGAAAGAATATGTACTCTGATTCTGAAGGAAAAAACAAATCCTTTCTCTTTTGTCCATGGTGCACAAGGGGCCAGACCAAGAAGCTAGCTATGAAAACAGACATACATGAGATTACACCAGCCACAAATTTCGTTGTCTGCTTGTAGGCAATCAGAAAGCATAATTGCTAGTAATTCTTTTTTTTGACCAACTTGTTATCTAGTTGTGCCAGGGGTCACTTTGGGTTCACTTACTCATCATAATTTGGAAGAATAATTTTGTGGGTCTTCTCTATATGCCAAGCACCAGCTGCCAGGTTTGATTTACATGGTTACAAAGGATAATATATTTTTTTATTATTCCCATATGAGTGTTTATGCATAAGGAGTTTTTATACTATCAGGGTACAATGAAACATGCTAAATATATAAAAACATTACTTTTTAACCATACTGGGCATATTAAGCCAAAAATTACCAACTTTCAGAAAAAATAATGTGCCTAAAGATGATTGTAGATAATGCTCAGGCTTAGGAAAAAATGTCACTTTCATAGAAAAGAAGCCAAATTATTATTATTATTATTATATTATTATTATTATTATTAAATACATATTTCTAGTCCTTTATTACACTTGGTAAATATTAAATATTTTTAAATGGACAATTTCTATACGTAATATGCACCAATGAAACACATATTTGAAAGTTTTAAATTGTCATTCCCAAATTTAGAAGCCAAGGGCAACTTTTTGGTTCATGCATAAGGCCAAGAACAAAACCTTGAAATAGACCCAAACCATCTCAGGGTTTAAATATCCTTGTTTTTCCAGCTGTGCATTCTAGAAGAGCCTACAGATATCTAACAGTTTACATTTCACAGATTTCACTGGAAGGGGAAAAGTTGTTTTTCATCACAGAAAACTACTTTTGGTAAATATAAATAGAAATAAAACCAGAAGGTGCACTTCCGTGTTTAGTTAAAGGGAATATTTTATCTATTTATAAAATTCATTTTTTATTCTCATCTGATTTTGACTTGAATAGCTTCCAATTCCATTTGCCTACTTTGTCTAGGCTTTGTGGTTTTCTTCCTTTAACTTATGGCTAAGGTAGTGCATCTACTGAAAATTTTCAGAACCCCATGTCTTAAGATAATTAAATGTTCTCTTCCTTTGGTTCATTGCTTGTCTACCGTAAGCTTCTTAATTCAAAAGACAAAAACATATCCACACTTAAGAAAGGCATTAACTTGCTCTACTCGCCACCTTTAAGAGAATTTAAATCCCTTTACAAATTAAATTATGAGTAAATTCCATTCATTCAGAAAACTAGTTACCTGTAATAATAATAAAAAAAAAGAACCTGATTTATTCCTGGTAGTTTTCCTTCGTTTTTTGACACTGACCAATAGGCAGAGATTATATTTGCCACAGAGTGATGAAAGTTATCAAAATACATACACATGCAGGGCCCTTACTCAGTATAATTTCCAAAATTGTGAAAGTCCCTTATCTGAAAGATACTAGGAATATATATAGATAAGTAAATGCCAGATCTAAATTTTCCTAAGAGTTCAAATTAGCATTTTCAAAACCATCTTTAGAGTTTTCTAGATACGCACTTGATTTGACAAAATAGCTAATTTGGATTATAAAATTGGTTATTGCCATTTTTATTTCAGCAAATAGTTCAAGAAGAAATTATTTGATTGACTTACACTTTACATATGTATATACCTATATCTATATCTGAATCTATATATAACTATATTTGTATTGTGCCTATATTTATACAGAAAGATAAAGTAGCATTTGGTTATTGTGTGATACAATATTTTGTCCACTAGATGGGTCTCACTTTCATATTTTTCAAAATATGACACCTATTTTTCTGTATTCATTCCAGTTGACCTCAGAGAGCTACCTGTTGGGAGTTAAAAACAATACCCAACCAGTACTCTTCAAAAGGGCCAAGGTCACAAATCAAATGCCCAAAAAAGAAAAAAAAAATTGAGGAACTGTTCCTACTGTAACTAAGGGTAAACTAAATAACAATTAAAGATAATGTGAAAGCCTGGATCCAACCTTAGAGCAGACAAAAAGACAGTAGGACAACAGCTGAAACTGAATGTCTGTATTTTCGTTAATAGTATTATAGTGATACCAATTTCCTGGTTTTGATCATTATATCATGGTTATGTGAGGTTATTATTAATAGAAGTGAGATGACAAATATGAAGGAAGTCTACTATTTTTTTAATGTATTTTTATTTTGGGGGAGAGCCAAGAGGGGAGGGGCAGACAGAAGGGGACAGAGGATTTGAACCAGGCCCCGAACTGACAGTTTGACAGCAGCAAGCCTGACGTGGGGCTTAAACTCACAAACTGCGAGATCATGACCTGGATCAAAGACAGACTCTCAACTGACTGAGTCACCCAAGTGTTCCGGAACTCTACTGCTTTTGCAAGTTTTTGTAAGTCTATAACTATTTAAAAATAAAAAAGTTTTTAAAAATCAATGTTCCAGAGTTAAAGTGAAGGATAAATTAGAAAAAATAATTATCAGGAGTACTAAGACTAAGTACTGAAAAGTAAGAAAGACTCAAGAACTGAGATGCTAGAAAATGCTTAGGGTATGTTTTTTAAATCCTGCAGAACATGATCTTTTTTTTCTATTAATTTAAGGTGTAGCCTTAGTAGGGATCACAACTGCTGGTTTGGCCCATTGAAACAAAAATAATTAATCAAAGAAAACAAAGTAATATGGGTATGCTTCACATAGACCTTTCATCACATAATTTTATAATACTGTAATTTTTCTTTATATTTTGAATTATTGCTCAGTTAGTGCCAATATCTAATTTTTTTCTGTTAGAAAATACATGTAGATAGTATGTTTTCTGAACTTGTAATTACGTGAAAATTAATTATTCTTGCCTTTGTAAGTAAATATCTAAATCAATTTATAATTATCAGTTGAAACATATTTTCCTCAAATTTTTGAAGTTTGTTTTTAGTTACCTAATTTATTTTTTCCTGCCAATAAACTTTTGGAATTCTATCTAGGTCATAGAGATTTAAAATGTTACTAGTATATATCTAGTATATGTCTCTTCTTACTATTGTTATTATATTATTATTATTATTAATGTTACTTGGGACATATTAATAATGAATACTTTTAATCTCTAGATACATGCTTTTATTTATCACAGTGAAGTTTCATTCCATAAACACTATGGTTGTTCATGTTTTGTTTGTCCTGGTTTATTCTTTAGAAACATTTATATGTTGGATCTATGTTCTCTACCCTTCAGATCTAGTAATACATGACCCCTCCTTACTTTCTTCCTTCCTTCTTTTTTTCTTTCTTTCTTTCTGTCCTTTCCTCCTTTGTCCATCCCCTCCCCCCAACCTTTGCTATTCTAGTTTCTAAATTCTAGAAGATTTTATAATTTTTTCTTTATTAATGATTTGGATTGTTTACATTTTTTGACTGAATATCTAATGCATAAAGTATATTTTGATTTGGCTATTGAATTTTGACTACTGTGTTACTTTTCAACTTTGCTCAGGCACATCACAATTATTTGTCCCTAAAGAATATCATAATAGCTTCTGACATTTGCCAAAGTTATGTATCTCCTATCTTGCTTTAACCTTCATTAGTAATATTTTCTAAATTCTTTTGAAAACTGCAAATCCTTGAATGCAACATAGATACTTTAAAGGGGATATTGATAAACTGCAAAGCTATCATAAATTAGTAAAGATGGACAGAACTTCCAAACTATGCCACGTAAGAATGAATAAAAGCATGAAAGCTTAAGAATAAAAGACTCTGTTCAGACTATGTTGCTGCATACATGGATATACCCAGATGAGAAAAATTGTGTAGCACATATATATGCATAATAAATACAACTAAAACTGGGGCAATCTAAATTAAATCAATAGATGGTTATCACTGCCAATATTTTGATTGTAATATTATACTAGAGTTTTGCAAAATATTACCATTGGGGGAAACTGGGAAAAATATACAAAGAATATCTCATTTTATTTCATACAATTTCATATGAATCTATAGTTACCTCAATTAAGAAAAAAATGTGAAAGCAAAATAAAGATATTCTCCAATTTTAAAAGAGAGCCAGAGAGCCAGAGAGAGGAGTCTGAAATGAAAAGAAAATAAATCTATTTTGTGTGTTTCCTGGTCAAGAATTTTTTTCTATAAAAGGCCAGATTGCAAATATTTCAGGCTTTGTGGGCCATAAGTTATCTGTTACTACTCATCTCTGACTGTGTCACAAAAGCAGCCATTGTGAATAAATATAACGAGGATAGCTGTGTCCCAGTAAAACTGTATTTATAGACACTTAATTTGAATTTGTTTAATTGTCCTATGTAATTAAATATTAGTCTTCCTTTGATTTTTCTCAATCATTTAAAAATGTAATATCTATTCTATGGGGCACCTGGGTGACTCAGTCAGTTAAGCATCCGACTCGGTTTTGGTTCAGGTCATGATCTCAGGGTTTGTGGGATCCGGCCCTGCACAGAAGCTGCTTGGGATTCTCTCTCTTTCTGCCCCTCCCCTGCTCACACACACACTCTCTCTCTCCCTCAAAATAAAATAAAATAAAATAAAAAGTAAGTAATACCTACTCTAAAAACTATAAGATGCTGATGAAAGAAATAGAAGATGATATAAATAAATGAAAAAATATAGTGTGTTCATGGATTGTTAGAATGAATATTCTTAAAATGTTCATACTACTCAAAGTCATCTATAGGTTCAACACAATCCCCATCAAAATACCAATAGTATTCTTCACAGAACTACAGCAAAAAAATCCCCAAATCTGTATGGAACCACAAAAGACTGAATAGCTAAAGCAACCTTGAGAAAGAGGAATAAAGCTGGAGGTATCACAATCCCATATTTCAAACTAACTACAAAGCTATAGTACTGAAAATAATATGTCATAGGCATAGAAATAGACCTATGTATATATCAATGGAACAAAAAAAAAAGAGTCCAGAAACAAAGCCATATTTATATGGTCAACTGATCTACAACAAAGGAAGCAAGAATATACAATGAATAAGAGAAGAGACAGTATCTTCAATAAATGGTGTAGGAAGACTGGACAGCTATATGCAGAAGAATGAAACTGCACCACTTTCTTATATCATACCATACCTAAATAAATAAATAAACAAACAAACAAATAAAAGCACAATGGATTAAAAAGCTAAAAGTAAGACCTGAAGTTATAAACCTCTTCAAAGAAAACACAGGCAATAAACTCATGGACATCGACCATAGCAACATTTTTCTGGATGTGTCTCCTCAGGCAATGGAAACAAAAGAAAAAATAAACTACTGGGACTACATCAAAATAAAAAGGTTTTTGCATAGAGAAAGAAATAACAAAACAAAAAGACAACCTAGTGAATGGTAGAAGATATTTGCAAATTATATATTCAATGAAGGGTTAATTACCCAGAATATATAAAGAACTCATACAACTCAACACCAAAAAAACAAACTCATTTAAAAATGGGCAGAGGACCTACACAGACATTTTTTTCAAAGAAGACATACAGAAAGCCAACAGGCACATGAAAAGATGTTCAACATCACTAATCATCAGGGAAATGCAAATCAATACCACCTCACACCAGGGGCACCTGGGTGGCTCAGTTGAGCATCCAACTTCAGCTCAGGTCATGATCTCACAGTTTGTGGGTTTGAGCCCCCCGTGAGGCTCTGTGCTAACAGCTCGAAGCCTGGAGCCTACTTCGGATTCTCTCTCTCTCTCTCTCTCTCAAAAAAAAAATAAACATTAACAAAAAAGTACCACCTCACACCTATCAGAATGGCTAGTATCAAAAAAAAAAGAGATAAAAAATAACAAGTTTTGACGAGAATGTGGAGAAGAGGGAACTCTCATGCATTGTTTGTGGGAATGTAAACTGGTGTAGCCATTATAGAAAACAGTATGTAGTTTGCTCAAAAAATTAAAAGTAGAAATACCATATGACCTAGCAATTCCACTTCTAGATATTTACCCAAAGAAAATGAAAACACTAATTTGAAAAGACATATGTTCCCCTATGTTTATTGCAGCATTATTTACAATACCCAAGATATAAAAGCAACCTGTGTCCATCAATAGATAAATGGATACAGATGGTGTGGTATATATACACAATGGAATATTACTCAGCCATAAAAAAGAATGAATCTTGACATTTGTGACAACATGGATGGACATAGAGAGTATTACATTAAATGAAATAAGTCAGAAAAACAAATACCATATAATTTCACTTACATGTGGAATATAAAAATAAAACAAACAAATAACAACAAGACAAAAACAGAAACAGACTCATAAATACAAAAAAAAACCCCAAAAAACCTAGCAGTTGCCAGAGGAAAGGGTGTGGGAGGGTGGATAGGCAAAATAGGTGAAGGGAATTAAAAGAGATACAAACTTCCAGTTATAAAATAAATAAGGGGCACCTAGGTGGTTCATTAAGTTAAGCATGATTTCATGCTTCAAGATTTCACTTTCAAGAGCTGACTCTTGATTTCAGCTCCAGCATGATCTCTCAGTTCATAAGATCAAGCCCCAAGTCAGACTCTGCACTGACAGCACAGAGCCTGCTTGAGATCTCTCTCCCCCTCTCTCTCTGCCCCTCCCCTGTACTCTCTCTCTCAAAAATAAATAGAAATATTTTTTTAAAAGGGAAAGATACAAAATCTATGCTGCCACTTTAAAATACATTTTACAAAAAGCAAAATTATAAAGGAAATTAATAAAAGAAATACACTATTAAAGATAATAGTGGGAATCAATGAAATACAAAATAGATCAGCAACAGTAGCTAAAATCAATAGTCAAAATTAGTTCTTTGATGTGGTTAATAAAATTGTTAAATTCCTAGGAAGATTGATCATGAAAAATAAAAAAAAAGAGAGAAATACACGCAGTACCAATATCATGATAAGAGAGAACATCACTACAGATGATATTAATATTTAAAATGTTATAACAACATTGTGCCAATGAAACTGACAGGTGAAATGCATATATTCCTTAAAAATCACAACTTATCAAATTGGAATAAAAAAAAGAAAACCAAAGTAGCCTTATATCTGTTGTTGAATTTTTTTAGTCAAGAAAAATACAAAAAATTTCCAGACACAGAGCTTCACTGATGAATTATATAAGGCATTTAAGGAAGATACAATATGGTATTATGCAAAGCTTTTGGGAAATTATAAGAGGAGAGGACACTCTCCTGACAGCATAGAGCCCACTTGGGATTCTGTCTCTTCTTCTCTCTCTTTCCTCCACTGCTTTCAAACTAAATAAACTTTAAAAATATTACTTTAAAAATTATTAAAAATAAAATAAATAAGTCATGGAGATAAAAAGTACAGCAAAGGGAATATAGTTAATAAAATTATAATACCATTGTTTGGTGACAGATGATAACTACATTTACCATGGTAAGCAATTCATAAAGTTTATAATTATTGAATCACTGTGTTATACCCCTGAAACTAATATAATACTGTGTGTCAACTATACTTCAATTAAAAATTTTAAAAAAATTTCTTTAATTGTGCTAAAGGCAAGGCAAATGAGCATAATTACAGTTCTGCAACATTAAGGAAATAATCAAATTCATCGAAAACTTTTAAAATTGTATGTGGTAAAATACTCAGGCAAGGAGAGAATCATGAAAGCAGCAAGGGAAAAAAAGTCCCTAACATACAAGGGAAGACAGATCAGGTTTGCAGCAGACCTATCCACAGAAACTTGGCAGGCCAGAAAGGAGTGGCGGGATATAGTCAGTGTGCTGAATCAGAAAAATATGCAGCCAAGAACTATCCAGCAAGGCTGTCATTCAAAATAGAAGGAGAGATCAAAAGTTTCCCAGACAAACAAAAATTAAAGGAGTTTGTGACCACTAAACCAGCTCTGCAAGAAATTTAAGGGGGACCCTCTGAGGGGAGAAAAGATGAAAAAAAAAATATATATATATATATACCAAAAGCAACAAAAGATTAGAAAGGACCAGAGAACACCGCCAGAAACTCCAACTCTACAAGCATCATAATGGCAATAAATTCATATCTTTCAGTACTCATTCTAAACATCAATGGACTCAATGCTCCAATCAAAAGACATAGGGTAAAAGAATGGATAAGAAAACAAGACTTATTTATATGCTGTTTACAAGAGACCCACTTTAGACCTAAAGACACCTACAGATTGAAAATAAGGGGATGGAGAACCATCTATCATGCTAATGATCAACAAAAGAAAGCTGGAGTAGCCATACTTATATCAGACAATCTAGGCTTTAAAATAAAGACTGTATCAAGAGATGCAGAGGGCATTATATCATAATCAAGGGGTCTATAGACCAAGAAGACCTAACAATTGTAAACATTTATGTGCCAAATGTGGGAGAACCCAAATATATAAATCAATTACTCGCAAACATCAAGAAACTCATCAATAGTAATACCATAATAGTAGGAGACTTCAACACCCCACTCACAGCAATGGACAGACCTTCTAATAAAAAAAAAAATCAACAAGAAAACAATGGCTTTGAATGACACATTGGAACAGATAGACTTAACAGATATATTCAGAACATTTCATTCTAAAGCAGCAGAATATACATTCTTCTCCAGTGCACATGGAACGTTCTCCAGAATAGACCATATACTGGGACACAAATCAGCCATAAGTAAGTACAAAAAGATCAAGATCATACCATGCATATTTTTAGACCACAATGCTATGAAACTGGAAATCAACCACAAGAACAAGTTTGGAAAGGTAACAAATACTTGGAGAACGAAGAACATCCTACTAAAGAATGAATGGGCTAACCAAAGCAGTTAAAGAAGAAATTAAAAGTATATGGAAGTAAATGAAAATGATAGCACCAGAACCCAAAACCTCTGGGATGCAGCAAAGGCGTTCATAAGAGGAAAATATATAGCAATCCAGGCCTTCCTAAAGAAGGAAGAAAGATCTCAGATACACAACCTAACCTTACGCCATAAGGAGCTGGAAAAAGAACAGCAAATAAAACCCAAAACCAGCAGAAGATAGGAAATAATAAAGATTAGAGCAGAAATTAATGGTATCGAAACGAAAGAAACAGTATTACAGATCAATGAAACCAGAAGCTGGTTCTTTGAAAGAATTAACAAAAGTGATAAACCACTAGCCAGTTTGATCAAGAAGAAGAAGGAAAGGATCCAAATAAGTAAAATCAAGAATGAAAGAGGAGAAATCACAACCAACACAACAGAAATAAAAACAATAATAAGAGAATATTATGAATAATTATATGCCAATAAAATGGGCAATCTGGAAGAAATGGACAAATTCCTAGAAACATATACACTACCAAAACTGAAACAGGAAGAAATAGAAAATTTGAACAGACCCATAACCAGTAAGGAAATCAAATTAGTAATAAAAAACCTGCCAAAAAATAAGAGTCCAGGGCCAGATGGCTTTCCAGAGGAATTCTACCCACCATTTAAGGAAGAGTTAACACCTATTCTCTTGAAACTGTTCCAAAAAATAGAAATGGAAGGAAATCTTCCAAACTCTTTCTGTGAAGCCAGCATTACCCTGATTCCAAAACCAGAGACCCCACTAAAAAGGAGAACTATAGACCAATTTCCCTGATGAACATGGATGCAAAAATCCTCAACAAGATATTAGCCAACCGGATCCAACAATACATTAAAAACAATTATTCACCACGACCAAGTGGGATTTATACCTGGGATGCAGGGCTGGTTTAATCTCCACAAAACAATTAACGTGATTCATCACATGAATAAAAGAAAGGACAAGAACCATATGATCCTCTCAATAGATGCAGAGAAAGCATTTGATAAAATACAGCATCCTTTCTTGATAAAAACCCTCAAGAAAGCAGGGATAGAAGGATCATACCTTGAGATCATAAAAGCCATATATGAGCGACCCAATGCCAATATCATCCTCAATGGGGAAAAACTGAGAGCTTTCCCCCTAAGGTCAGGAACGAGACAGGGATGTCCACTCTCGCCGCTGTTATTCCACATAGTATTGGAAGTCTTAGACTCTGCAATCAGACAACACAAAGAAATAAAAGGCATCCAAATGGGCCAAGAGGAGGTCAACCTTTCACTCTTCGCAGATGACATGATACTGTATATGGAAAACCCAAAAGATTCCACCAAAAAAACTGCTAGAACTGATTCATGAATTCAGCAAAGTTGCAGGATATAAAATCAATGCACAGAAATTGGTTGCATTCCTATACACCAACAATGAAGTGACAGAAAGAGAAATCAAGGAATCGATCCCATTTACAGTTGCACCAAAAACCATAAAATACCTAGGAATAAATCTAAATCAAAGAGGTGAAAAATCTATACACTGAAAACTATAGAAAGCTTATGAAAGAAATTGAAGAAGACACAAAGAAATGGAAAAAGATTCCATGCTCCTGGATAGGAAGAACAAATACTGTTAAAATGTCAATACTACCCAAAGCAATCTACATATTCAAGGCAATCCCTATCAAAGTAACAGCAGCATTCTTCACCGAGCTACAACAAATAATCCTAAAATTTGTATGGAACCAGAAAAAAGAAAACCAAAGCAGG
Organism: Panthera leo; assembly: GCF_018350215.1. Lineage (NCBI taxonomy): Eukaryota > Metazoa > Chordata > Mammalia > Carnivora > Felidae > Panthera > Panthera leo. Next base: position 39,572,526 of record NC_056687.1, read on the forward strand.
AGGCATCACAATCCCAGACTTCAAGCTATGCTACAAAGCTGTAATCATCAAGACAGTATGGTACTGGCACAAGAACAGACACTCAGATCAATGGAACAGAATAGAGAACCCAGAAATGGACCCACAAATGTATGGCCAACTAAGCTTTGACAAAGCAGGAAAGAATATCCAATGGAATAAAGACAGTCTCTTCAGCAAGTGGTGCTGGGAAAACTGGACAGTGACATGCAGAAGAATGAACCTGGACCACTTTCTTATACCATGCACACAAATAAACTCAAAGTGGATGAAAGACCTCAATGTAAGACAGGAAGCCATCAAAATCCTCGAGGAGAAAGCAGGCAAAAACCTCTTTGATCTTGCCCGCAGCAATTTCTTACTCAACATGTCACCAACCAACACATGAAAAAATGCTCAACATCACTCATCATCAGGGAAATACAAATCAAAACCACAATGAGATACCACCGGACACCTGTCAGAATGGCTAACATTAACAACTCAGGCAACAACAGATGTTGGCGAGGATGCGGAGCAAGAGGATCTCTTTTGCATTGTTGGTGGCAGTGCAAGCTGGTGCAGCCACTCTGGAAAATAGTATGGAGGTTCCTCAAAAAACTAAAAATAGAACTACCCTATGACCCAGCAATTGCACTACTAGGCATTTATCCAAGGGATACAGGTGTGCTGTTTTGAAGGGACACATGTACCCCCATGTTTATAGCAGCACTATCAAAATTGGCAAAGTATGGAAAGAGCCCAAATGCCCATCGATGGATGAATGGATAAAGAAAATGTGGCATATATATACAATGGAGTATTACTCGGGACTCAAAAAGAATGAAATCTTGCTATTTGCAACTACATGGATTGAACTGGAGGGTATTATGCTAAGTGAAATTAGTCAGAGAAAGACAAAAATCATATGACTTTACTCATATGAGGACTTTAAGAGACAAAACAGATGAACATAAGGGAAGGGAAACAAAAATAATATGAAAACAGGGAGGGGGACAAAACAAAAGAGACTCATAAATATGGAGAACAAACTGAGGGTTACTGGAGGGGTTGTGGGAGCAGGGATGGGCTAAATGGGCAAGGGGCATTAAGGAATCTACTGAAATCATTGTTTCACTATATACCAACTGACTTGGATGTAAATTTTAAAAAGTAAAAAGTAAAGTTAAAAAAGAAAATATGGTTAATATAAAAAATAATAAAATATAACTGTATGCAGTAAATTCTATTTTAATGAAATAATCCGTTCTAGGTTTAAGATGAGTTTTAAAAATCCTTATTCAATTCTAGTGTAGTTACTCTGAAAAAAAAAAAAAAACTAGGAAGACAATTATTCTAAATTCAAAATCATCAAGAACCCACTGTCATTACCAATAAAAAGTTTAAAATTAAAAATAATAATTAGTTAATTAAATACAAAAGTAATATCCATTCTTAGCTTGTGGGTCATAGAAAAATAAGCCACAGGGTAGACTTTGGCTCAAGGGCTACAGTTTGCTGACTCTTGCTGTAGAGAGAGATTTGGCTGAAAACTGGAGATGTTTACAAACAGCGGAACTGAAGCTACATGGTCTGTTAAAATGGGTAGAGAGGATCTTCACAAATTAGATGAGAGACTGAAATGTGTAATCCAAGATGACTTCCAATTAGAAGAGTCTGATTTTTTGTTCTTTATCTGAAATGGGGTAATTTAAGGTGATGAAAGAAGATTTTTTTACTACATACTTAAAAGGAAATTTAAAAAAATTTAGCTCAAAACATTGACTAAATTTTCCCGGGACTTAAAGAACAAGCAATAAACAAACTGCTCTTACATTTCCTGAACCCAAAAGCTACCTCCAAAACCTGAATTATCCTTACTTTCTGATTCATATCTGGTATTTAGGAAAGTTCTTCACTAAATTTATTCAAAGTTTATAGTGGAAGCCACAGTTTTGCAAAGGAATTACCAAGTATTCAATAATAGCTAACTATTCTTTCTGTTACCGTTATTATTTGCAAATTTTTCACAAATAAAAGAAGGCCTAGCCATGTCACACGAAACAAGAGAGAATGAATCAGAGTACCCCCATACTCCACGGAGATATCTATGTATCAATGCAGAAATACGTGATTCCAAATTCTGGAAAGGTTTTTTTTGTTCCTCATTGGTGTGTACCTGAAATTCACTGGTGACAGCCTCGTCTCTATTTTAAGGCTTTGGGCTCTGTGTAAATGACAGGCCTTTGGAAGAAACTCTGGACTGAACTGCATGAGTGGGGGCTGATTCAAGTTTTGTAATACTGAAACTCTCTTTAAAAAAAAATAATACACTATTATGAATAAAAATTAGGTACAGGATTTGGGGTTGCTGTGCAACAGAAGTGACCTGATGCTTAAACTTCATGAGCTAACTAGTAAATTCACCTCTTTTCCAAAGAGCATTTTTGTTTACTTTTTTAAATTTTTAAAAAAAATTTTTTTAACATTTTTTTAAATTTTTTGAGAGACAGAGAGAGACAGAACATAAGTGGGGAAGGGCACAGAGAGAGGGAGACACAGAACCCAAAGCAGGCTTCAAGCTCTGAACTGTCAATGCAGAGCCCGATGCAGTGCATGAACCTGCAAACCACGAGATTATGACCCGAGCCAAAGTCAAATGCTCAACTGACTGAGCCACCCAGGCACCCCTCAAAGAACATTTTTGAAACAAAAGATGGAAAAATTGAGTTTTTGTGAATAATGAGATTTTCAGCATAACATGTTGAGCAGAAAACACTGGCAACTGGGGGAGGGGGTGATGTTATCAATGACAAACCTCACTCAGAGTTTATTATTTACCCCTTTACTTTTAGGGCCTCTTCATTATTGGTGCCATAAAGAAAGAAAATGATGCTCTTCAGTTGCCTGTTAACTTAACATTTCTAGCCCCAACAATTAAGGACGAAAAAAATCAAATAACCCAATGAAATATGTCTTGAAAATAAATAAACGTAGATTTTCAGTAAATAAAGACTATGTTGAGATAGGAAACAATGATTGGATTCGTGAAAACATCTTTTAGAAAAGTATCATCTTATTCTAAAAATGATCAAGGCTTTAGTACCTAGGAAAGTGTAGATCTTTAAACCATCAGCCTTTTGTTCACTAAGGCAGTTCTGGTTTTCATGCCACTTGCCGTTAAGCACACACACTGAAGCATGTAATTATAGCAGCATGCTGAGAATTGAACTGCTGCTACATAAGCATATGTCTTTTCCTAAATGCCCCCTGAGCAAGAGCTGATCGATGAGCATATCTTTGCAGTTCATGCCAGCATTTTTCAGTTAGGTCAATCAGATATAACCGAATCTTTTATTTTTTTTTTTTTTTAAATTTTTTTTTTTCAACGTTTTTTATTTATTTTTGGGACAGAGAGAGACAGAGCATGAACGGGGGAGGGGCAGAGAGAGAGGGAGACACAGAATCGGAAACAGGCTCCAGGCTCCGAGCCATCAGCCCAGAGCCTGACGCGGGGCTCGAACTCACGGACCGCGAGATCGTGACCTGGCTGAAGTCGGATGCTTAACCGACTGCGCCACCCAGGCGCCCCTATAACCGAATCTTTTAGGTCTTTGGCTGAATACTGTCATTTTTATCTATGCAGTCATATAGAGAAAAGTTATATTTATATTTTGCTTAACAGAACTTCATGAGATTCACAGAAGTTGCAGGAAATTTTGGGTGCAGCCTGACCCAGGCCCCATGCATGTGAATGTATGGTTATCTATAGCATCAAAGGCAAAGCAATTCTCTATTAGCGGTTTTCAAGTGGGAGATAGCTACAGTTGTGAGCCAAATTTTGGGTCATTTTTCAAAAATAGAAATGGACAAAATGTATGATTAACACTTAAAAATTATGGCAGATTCAAGAGTGGCTACAATGCATCAGTTTCATAGGCTTGCATGGGTTGCATCTTCAGCCAGAGAAAAGGGGTGGTGTTATATACTAACTGAGCCAAGATTGTGCATAACTCATAATATTGGTGAAATCTTTAAATAGCAGCGTTAATTATTGACATAATCATTAACTGCTCTTAGAATGACTCACCTAAAACAACTCTGGCATGATTTCATATGTCTAACACTCCACAGCATATGACACATAGGAATTTCATCCACTGTGTCTACTGCATTGCAGGAAGTATGAGAATCACAGGCTTCAGAAATCTGAGGGCTAAACCTCACCAATGCGTGCAAATCCGTAAATGCTCCAGGGATTGCTTACAGATAGAATAAACTCTGTCTCACACATATATCTCACAAATGTTTACAACGTTTCAGATGTAAGATGTTTTCATTTCAGACTTTCTGAATTCATGATAGATTTTTTACCTTCTGTGTTTTTACAAGTAATGGACACTAAACACACAATTACCATCCATGAAAGTTGGTGAAATATTTTGAGGTTTAAAAAAAAAAGTCAGGTAGCTGAAAGTACTGGAAATCTTCAAAGGTATAATTGGTAATTAGGTGATAATATCTTCCTCCCCAGAACTCTTTTCCCAGGATTCTGGGCAGCAGAACTGAACTTCATAAAGAGGGTGCCCTTGGTACAAGTGCAGCGATGGGACTTACATTCCACTCAAGATTGTGTTTTCTCCTCCTTCTATACCGGTAGAATCATTCTCTTTTACTTTGCTAATGGAATTACTTTTCCCCAATATGATTTATGAACCAAATCTTTGCCTAAAAAAAAAAAAATGTGTGTTTCTACCCTAAATCTAACTGCTCAAAGTAGGTCCTTTTAACCTGAATAATCCCTCAGTGGCAACTAACTCATGTTAATGTTCTTTGATTAAAAACAATTGTGATTTATATAGATGAATGGATAAAGAAAATGTGGTATATATATACAATGGAGTATTACTTGGCAATCAAAAAGAATGAAATCTTGCCATTTGCAACTATGTGGATGGAACTGGAGGGTATTATGCTAAGTGAAATTAGAGAAAGACAAAATCATATGACTTCACTCATATGAGGACTTTAAGAGACAGAACAGATGAACATAAGAGAAGGGAAACAAAACTAATATAAAAACAGGGAGGGGCACAAAACAGAAGAGACTCATAAATATGGAGAACAAACTGAGGGTTGCTGGAAGGGTTGTGGGAGGGGGGATGGACTAAATGGGTAAGGGGCACCAAGGAATCTACTCCTGAAATCATTGTTGCACTATATGCTAATTTGGATGTAAATTTTAAAAATGAAAAAATAAAGTTAAAAAAAACAATTGTGATTTACAGAGTGGAGGTAATAGCTCCATTTAAGATCCTACTATTATTAACAACACAGCAGGAGAGCTCTCAAGACAACAGCTTTTCAGCAGATAATATTATGAAGCAACCATTATATATAGCTCCATCCCATCACTGTTTTACACTGAATAACTTTGACGTATAACACTGAGTGAACTTAAGATGTACATGTCACTTTGATACATTTATACATCACAATATGATTACTGATACAGAAATATTTATCTAATTGTGGTACAATATTCATGTCTACGTTTATTATACCATGCATTAGGTTTCTATGGCTTATTTACTACTTGTTACAAATTTGTAGCCTTAAACACCATCACTCTTATCCCCCCTACCACATCCCCAGGTAACCACAATTTTACTCTGCTTTTTTACAGGTTTAACTCTTTTAGATTCCACATATAAGTGATGTCATACTTTGTTTTTCTTTATTTCTCAGCATAATGTGCTCAAGTCCATACATGGTGCTGCAAATGGGAGATTATTAGCGCATCATCTTTGAAAATGCCTAAAAAAACAGTATTTCATTAATGTGTAGGCTGCATACATATCTGAGTAAATTTCATGAACCAATTACATATAGACTTTTCTTTTTAAGAAATCACATTGTACACATTTTTACTACAGCCCTGTTTGGAAAGACTTATATAAGACACTGTGTCTCACATAGCATTAACATATTATAAATGAGAAATTCATCCATTTTGTGTTTCATTAAAAAAATTTCTTTTGTCTCACATAGATACTTAATAAAACTTTTTAAAACATTTTTTACATAATCAATTATTTGCAGCTTAATCCTAAAACCTTAACATTTAAAGGAGGAGTATCTTTATGTCTACTATTAAAATTCAGTGATATTTGACAGAAAAGTAAATGACATTTGCGGAAGGGAAGCAAATGTCCTTCACCTTTTTAAAAGCATGAGATATGTGACACGTAATTGAAACGATTATATTCCAGAAAGGAAAACAAATTATTTTATCCTTCTGCCTATCTGTGCAAACATTCAATAAAGAAACGTGGAGTCATGAGTATAGTGCTACCTTGAAACACCATGGAGAGCTGTTTTTGAAAATCTATTCTTTAGGCCTACATCAGTAAGTCACTGAAATTATGAGTAATATTTTCACCAAATAGATATTCAGAGCTCACCTGTAAGGCTTGTTCAGAGGGTAGGAATCAATATTTGAATATAAGAGCACAACAGATCCTTTGGAGTCATTTGGTAGAACCTTCTCATTTTATTGGCTAGGAAACCTCACAACAGAGAGGTGATTTGTCCAAGATCACACAAAAATCATAACAAATTTGGCCTTTCACTAACACATTACTGCTTATACTCTACCACCACTCCTTCCCCTTAGTCTGGGTTTAAATAATAGAGGTTGTGGACCACAGTTTTAGTTGGTCTAATACTGTTAGTATTTTTGTTTCTTCCAATTCTGCTGTGAGTAAAAAATTACACGCACTCCAGTTTTTGACTGAGTCAAACAAAATTTTGGCAATGTCTCTCTCCTTTTCCCAAGTCTTTTTGTTTATTATATGCTGTAGTGGTAAAGCCTGAGTTGGCAATGGTTAAGTGAGGACCCTGAATAAAAGATTGGCTCTTTGACTCCTCTAAATCAGCTGAGAGGACTAGATAAAAATGTCTTCAGGGATGCTCCAAATAGAAAAAGATGCAAGGCTTTTTCAGACCATTGAGAAAGGTACGATATTCCAGGACTCTGAGGCTGCTTACCTTTGCTCCAGTACTCTAGATAGATATGACAGGAGGAAAAACAGAGACAGAAGGAATTGAGATGACTTCCCTGAGCCCAAGAAGGCATGTGCTGTTCTTATTCTAAATGCAAAGCTGTAAATCAACCTTTTCAAGACCAATGCTGTTTGAATTGATATTCACTGAAAGTGACCTAAGAGTTTCACAAATATTACAACCACAAGGTTGCTAAGCATCCCTCTAATGTACACAAAGCAAGAATAAAGACTTTTAACACAAGCCAAGACTATTCAAATAGAAGGATCTCAAATGATCCTGAAAGCAACGTGACCTGAATGCTTCCAGACCCTAATAGGAATGGGTTCTGCCATTGTTGGCTTACAAATCAAAGTGTTACACAATGGTCTCTTCAAATTCAAAAACAATTCCACTTCATTTTCCTCTAGTTCCATTCATAAATACATTCTATTTTTCATTTATAGGATTATTACATAAATAAAGTTAGATAACTGAAGGCAAATGTTCTTGCATAAAGAAGAAAGTTAATAAATAGTAAGATACTGCAATTTAAGAAATATTCTATTTTTTATTATACCAAAATATACTGCTGTATCATTCTTAAGTTAAACTTGTATTTACTGTGCTATATTAAGTGCCACAGGGCAAAGCAGACATTTCACTAGCAAAGTGTAAATGAAGCAAACTTATTTGGTCAAATATTTTTAAAATGCAGCTTTTTGTCTGTTTTTTTTTATAAGCATTTCATTTTTATAAGTATTTCACATATCTCCATATGTGAATGTTTATATATTTAAAATGAAGGCACAGAAAAAAGGTAGGTATCTTTAATTTCAAAAGGGAAAAAATTCAAATGAAAGTGTTATCACTTATTTTAAACCAAGTCTTCACCATGACCCCCGGATATCCTAAGCTTTAACGAAATATTTTTTCAAGACTTTAAAATGTCTAAAGAGAAATTGAGAAGTCACAGTTTCCATCTAACAACTTTTCACTCTCACCAATCACTCCACTGAATTTATGCTAAAAAATCACCAATTAACCACAATTTTGTCAAATCTAATGGACCCTCTTAGCGACTCACTGTAAAAACAACATCCATGAACTTTCCACATAGTTGGTTTCTCCTTCCTAGAAACTCTCTTACCTTGGCTTCTGTGACACTAAATCCTCCTGGATTTTCTCTTTTCTTCCTTGGCCACTATTTCAAAATTTTTCTGCTTCTGTTCTGTGCAACATTTTAATGTTGGAGTGAGTCAGGACTCATTTTTACGCCCTCTTCAGTTATCACTGTACAGTCTTGTCTCAGGTTAACTGGCAACCTTCAATGCCATATTAACATGTCATTTTAACATGGGAGAGTCCCCACAATCCCATCCCATAGACATTTTGGTGGGAAGGGAATGTAATAAAACTGAGTAAAGAGACAAGAGAACTTATTAAATCCATAATGCATGAGGCTGAAGAAACATAGACCTAAGTGTTTTCTTATAGTGAAGACAGCAAGATTATACCATTATGATGTTGCCAGGATTCACTTTTTTTTTTTTTTTTTTTAACTTTAAGGACCGCAGACAACTGGACCCTGGAGAAGAGGCCAGAGGTTTAGAAAGACCAGGTGAAATGTGAGAGGAAAGGAGAAAATGGAGAGAGACCATATGTGTTCATGAACAGCTAATGGAAAGACTCTTTATTTGCTGTTTATTTTTTTTTTTCTGGTAATTGACTCTCTATGTGCACCATTCCAGATGCTAAAGGCATAATATGAGTTACATCAGTGCCCAGAACTCCTGGTTTTTATCTCCAGATTAGACTTTCCTTTGAGTTTCAGATGCTTATACTGAGTCATTACTCAATATATTCATGTCACCTCTGGCTACGGTTTTTTTAATGTATGCTTCTTTTTGCTCTTTTTATTCTGGTGATGTTTATCACACTGTTGCTCATGAAGAAACCTAAAAGCTGAACTTGACAATTCAGTATCCCTCATCCTCCTTATCAAATCTATCCACTCTCTTCCATCTCTCCTATCACTGCCCTAGTCCAAACCACCAGGACATCTTGCTTGGATTAATTCAATTTTCACTTGTTGTTGTTGTTGTTGTTGTTTATGGGTGTTTTTTTTCAAATTTATATATGCATGCATAAATTCTTCATGAATCAAATAGTCAAATAGTTCTACATACAAGGCTTGCAGCATAGACACACACACACACACACACACACACACACACATATATATACATACACTCACATACACAAACACATGGTATCCTGGAATCTTCCTCATTTCCCATCTCTGACCATTGTCAATTCTATTAGCTAATTCTTTTAGCATTTACCTCTAAAACTCTACAAAATAAACAGATGCTGTCACTTCTTGATTCAAAGCAAAATATTAATTTGTTCCCTTACATTTTACACTCCCTGGGGCTTATAATTGCCTAATTTTTTTTTTTTTTTACTATTTGATTACTTTTCTATTTAATCTAAAATCTTTGCCAGTTGCTGTCTATATCTAAAGTTGTTCAATGTATCAGATATTATTTCAGTTTCTGATTCTTGGACCATTTCTCAGAGCCTGTTGACTTGCTCTGGTCTGATTGGTTGATTTCCATACCCAGTTATCATCTCCTTTCAAAATCCTCTTGGGGATTCCTTTCAATTTGCTGTGTTTTGTGTTTTTTATATTCCATGGCTTTCAATGTCTTGGTTTATTCCCTTGTTTTAGTAGACCACCTCCTATAGTAGTCTCCTGAGAAATCCTGACTAGGAAGTAAGTTTCTGCATCTTTCATGTCTCAGAACATTTTATATTACTCTAGCAATTAATTGATAGTGGCAGACTCTAGTATATCATATATTGAAAATGGCTGTCCTTCAGAATTGGAAAGTATTGCGCCATTGTCTGCTAAGTATCCAGGGTTGTCACTGAGAACTCTATTTTGATGCCAGTGTTACATATATGTACTTTTTTCATTGTTTGGGTTTTTTTTTTTTTGTTTGTTTTTAGTTTTTGTTTTCTATTCTTTCTGGAAGTTTGTAGGTTTTTAATTTTGGCCCTCTGAAATTTCATAATGGTGTACTTTGGAGGCAACTAGTGGAATATGTAGTATGAAAATGTATGTTCTTCTGACTTTGAAAAATGTAAAATTTTTCCATTTATGCTGTTTTTTATTTTCCCTCTTCTCCCTGTCTGGAATGGCAATATTTGGATATTGGCTGGCCTTCATGGGCTTATTATCTTCTAATTTTCTTATATATATATATTTTTTTATATTTTTGCTCCATTATCTGAAATATAACCCACTTTGCTTTACTATCTGCAGTATATACCCTAAGTTACCTTCCAAACACACTAAAGTTTTTCATTTATGCTCTGCTTTTACTTTTAATATTACAAGTTCTTTTGTTTTTTGTATTCTGAGTATTTTTGTTATTCTTTAATAGTATCCTGTTCTTGTTTCATGTTTATATATTTTTTCATCTCTCAAGTTTTAATCATGGTTTTTATTTTTTATTTTTATAGGACTTTTATTTTTATTTTTAAAATTTATTTTTTAAAAAATTCTTCTAGATCTATTTTTATTTTTATTCCAGTATAATTAACATACATTGCTATATTAGTTTCAGGTGTACAATACAGTGATTCAAGTCTATACATTACTCGGTGCTCATCATGATAAGTGTACTCTTAATCTCCTTCACCTATTTCACACATTCCCCCCATGCACCTCACATCTGGGAATCACCAGTTCTCTATATTTAAGAGTCTATTGTCTTGTCTCCCTTTTCTTTGTTTGTTTGGTTTATTAAATTCCACATAGGAGTGATATCATACAATATTTGCCTTTCTCTGCCTGACTTATTTCACTTAGCATTATACCCTCTAGGTCCATCCATGTTGTTGCAAATGGCAACATTTCATTCTTTTTTATGGATGAGTAATATTCCATTGTACATATATACCACATCTTTTTTATGCATTTATCTATCAATGGACACTTGGGTTGCTTCCCTCTCTTGGCTATTGTAAATAATGTTGCAATAAATATAGGGGTGCATATATCTTTTCAAATTAATGCTTTCATATCCCTTGGGTAAATACCCAGTAGTGGAATTATTGGATCATATGGTAATTCTATTTTTAATTTTTTGAGGACCCTTCATACTGTTTTCCACAGTGGCTACACCAGTTTGCATTCCTACCAAAAGTGCACAAGGGCTCCTTTTTCTCCACATTCTTGCCAACACTTGTTGTTTCTTATATTTTTTTTTTTATTTTAGCCATTTTGACAGGTATGATGTAATATCTCAATATAGTTTTGATTTGCATTTCCCTGATGATGAGTGATATTGAGCATCTTTTCATGTTTCTGTTGGCCATCTGTATGTCTTCTTTGGAAAAATGTCTCTGCAGATTCTTTGTCCATTTTTAATTGGATTACTGTTTTTTGAGGTGTTGAGTTGTATCAGTTCTTTTTTATGTATTTTGGATATTAACCCCCTATCAAATATATAATTTGCAAGTCTCTTCTCCTATCCATTATGTTGTCTTTTAGTTTTGTTGATTGTTTCCTTCACTGTGCATTTTTCTTTCTTTTGATGTATTCCCAATAGTTCTTTTTGCTTTTGTTTCCCTTGCCTTAGGAGACATATCAAGAAAAATGTTCCTATAGCTAATGTCAGAGAAATTACTCTCTGTACTCTCTTCTAGGATTTTTATGGTTGCAACCCATTCACCTGAATTTACCCCCTCATTCTTTGTCCCTACTTGCATGAGACCTGGATCCACTGGTTCTTGAGATACTAGGAAAGTCAATGGTACAAATCTGCTAAATACCTACCTCTCTACTGCTGGTTGACAAGTCAGTTTTTTCCATGTTGCTTAGTCAGAGAAACCTTCCCTAATCTCACAAAACAGATTTTATCTCCCCACATACACTTACCAAAATTCTCTACTTCTGAGTACTTAGTGCAATTGCAATTAAACATGCTTGCATAATTACTTATTAAAACTTTGTCTGCCATGCTAGGTTATAAGCAACTTGACAGCAGTCCATGATTGTCTTGTTTTCACTTCCAATGCAGTGCTTGGCATATTTTCTAGTACATGATAAGTACACAGTTACTTATTTTTTAAAATCAATGAATGAATCCAAGGAAATAAGAGAACTGAGATAAACATCAGGAAAATCCTCAGTACATGACTACAGCTACAACACTTAATTATTATGTTAAACTATGAAACCATTTTACAATATTACATATTAATATTATGCTTGATCTGTACATCACTTCAAACTTAGAAAAAAACTGCTAGTTGCTTCAGTTTCAAAGTAAATGAACTAAAAAAGTTTTCTGACAATTTTATCAAGTCATATGGTTCTAGAAATAATACTAAAAGTATTAAAAAGAAATGCATATATATTTCAAGTGGTGGTATATAATATGAAGTAAAGTAAAGAAGAATAGGGAGCAATAGGGAAGCTCTCTTAAAAAGGAAGACACAAGATCTTGAAGATAAGCTCCCTTTGAGCAGAAACTGAGAAGAAATTTGAGATCAAGTCATAAGGACTGTTCTTTACACACACACAAACACACACACACACACACACACACATACACAAACACACCATTATCAGCATAAATATTAATTTTTCATGGGAACACAGTCATAAAATGGGAAAAATATTTTCCTATTTTGCAATTATGGGAAATATCTTCCATAATATTCATTGTGCTTTTCTCCAGTTCTTATCATTATTATAAGTCAGCATTTTTTTAGGTACTTTCCTTTATCTTCAGCTTCCACACTGTGGCCTTTCAAGACTGTTGGGAATAATAATAGGATTCACGTTGGGCCACACATCCATTGTTATAGAAAGTGAAGCTCTGAGATAGCGGTCTAATAGAGTCAGCTAAATTCTTTGCCAGTAGTACACAAACTCTCAGTTATTTTCTGGTTGGAATGATGATTTTGTCTTGTGGCAGACAGATATAGATATAGACATATAGATATAGACATACAGACATAGATATAGATCAATCATATAGATATATAGATATATAGATATATAGATATATAGATATATAGACAACTCCAAAGAGGCTTGCTGATAAAAGTTTCCAAAGAATCATTCCCTTGGAGATTTATGATTCAGGGTGATTCAAAACTGAGAAACATAGTCCTACTAGTCATCCTTCTTTCCTGATATTCCCTACAAACCTCCAGTGGTCTTGACACCTAATTCCATATGATTTCTTGGATACATAACATGCAGACAATAAGCTTTATTTCCACATACATATTCTTCACTCCCAAACTAAATATCTTAAAAAGGAGAGAACAAGAGTCACAGAGAGAATACAGAAACCCAAGTACCATTTTAAATGTCAAACTACAACCTGAACACCAGGCTTCAGTAACATGACCAGCAGCAGCACTTTGTCACATCTAAATTTCAAATTTAATATGCAAATACATATCATATTCTCCTACCTACATTATGAAATTTTTATTTACATGGACATTATCATTTCTCTATATTATTAACTACCCTGCATCATTCTATCCAACCTCAAATTCATCACCCTATAATAATAGCTAACGTCAGCTGAGTATTTATTAAACTTGTTGGCACGATAGATAGATAGATAGATAGAAAGAAAGATAGATAGATAAAAAGAGATTTTTATATTTAACCTCACTTAAATATCACATCAGCTCTTGTAAAGTAGGGTTAACTTACCCCTATTTTACAGAGAAGGAGGAAACCTTCACGGAGAGAGAGGGCAATTTACCCACAGTTGCAGAGCTAGTAAGTTGCAAATCCTTTATGCAAACCTAAATACTTTTAGGCTAGAATCATATTACAGAACTTTGATCCTTATCCTGTACTGTCACAATCTTCCTCTTCCTCTTCTCTCTAGTGTCTCTCATCACCCCATTTCTTCTTTTATTAGTCAGGCCAGTTGAATAACAATTTTTGTGATTCCATTCTCTATCTGCCACAAGAAAGCCCTCAACAAAAACCTTGTCCTTTTGTCCTAAGCCTATCCCCATAGATATCAATGATTCTACCATTTGTGGATATTAAGCATAAGCTTTTATGGATACCATATTACTGGTGAAATGCACACTGACCAACAAGAAAACTAAATACAGTTATAATTGACTCAACACATCCTTCTCCTTTTTAACATTATTTTTCATTACATATTCATAATCAGAAAATGACTCTGCTTTCCAATGATTTGATTAATACTTGCTCAGCCAGGTATTGAGGTAAAGAGCTTGTGGTGCATTAATCTTAACAGTCTTCCTAGTTCTATATAATAATCATAATGGGAAATTATTAAGCCAGAGTTGAGAAGATAATTTTAGAGGGCTTGGTATAAACTCACCAAATATTTATATTGACTGTCTAAGTCCGAGAAAGGGAAAAAGTTATTTTAAAATGAAAGAATGTATTATAGAACATTATACTCAAGCCAACAAGTCTGGTTCTAATCCCAGTTATATTTTTAACTTGTATTAATATGAGCAAAGTTATTTATTTTATCCATCTGTTAAGTGGGAATGTTGAATTATATTAGCACAGAGCTTCATTTATATGCTAAAATTCTATTTCCATACTATTACAAAATGAAGGAATTGGCAAGTTAATAGAGACAGCCTTTTCCAGAATTGATATCTAAGATCAAATAATTTTGACTTCCTCTTCAATTTAAAAAAAAGGAAGGAAGGAAGGAAGGAAGGAAGAAAGAAGGTAGATGGGCAGGAAGGAAGGAAGGAAACAACCAAACAAGCAACAGGATATTTATTCAAATTCTTTGAAAATGTTGACATGGTTCAGCTATCCACTTGACTCCTACCAAACTTCTACAGCCCAACTTTGACTATATGGGCTTGCTGAATTCTTATTCTTTTATATTATAAACTGCATAAATAAGTAGATATTCTTTCAGAAATAACTTCTTTTTCCAAAGAACATGGATGGGCAAAGCTCATCTAACTTCCTCATCTTACTCAATTACTTTTAGTATAGTTTGTAACAGGCGGTTGACAAGATGGCACTTGGCCACTAACTAACCATCCTTTTAAGTATCCCAGTTTTTTCTAGACTAGTCATTCCCAACTTTAGCTGCACACTGGAATCATCTGCGGAAGCTTTTGAAACTACTGATGTCTAGGTCCCACCTCCAGAGATTCTGTTTAACATGTCTGGCTTAAGGCTCAAACATTGGGATTTCTTAAAAGCTCCCAGGTGATTCTCATGGGAAACCAATAGAGAGAATTTTTCTGAATTCTGAAAGTGTGTTGAAGGAACCTAAACTGGATCATTGAAAGTGCTGTGCTCACATTTCTATATCAGTTTCTCTGCTTCACTCCTGGTATAATCTGAGTTAAAAGAAAGAGCATATACCATTGATTTGTGAGTTTAAGGAAATATTGCTATTTTAAAGAAAAACACTGCTGGCTTTTCTATGTGGGAACCTGAATAAATCTTCTTAGATGCAAAATGGCTTCTTTCCATTGAAAAAATATATAGATGTTTTTCATTGTGAAAGGTAAGACATAAGGTAGAGCTGGAATGAGAAAACATAAACATAATTAACTGCTTTGCATAGTAATGTTAATATTTGCTTTTGTTGCTATAGAGAGTTAATTTTAAGATAAAGTTGAGCTTTGGAGGAGCCCGAGTGGCTCAGTCAGTTAAGCATCGACTTTGACTCAGGTCATCATCTTATAGTTGGTGAGTTTTAGCCCCATGTCTGCTCTGTGCTGACAGCTCAGAGCCTGGAGTCTGCTTCAGATTCTGTGTCTCCCTCTCTTTCTGTCCTTCCCCCACTCATGCTGTTTCTTTCTCAACAATAAATAAACATTAAAAAATTTTTTAAGATAAATTTTAGCTTGGGGCGCCTGGGTGGCTCAGTCAGTTGAGGGTTTGACTTCGGTTCAGGTCATGATCTCACAGCTCGTGAGTTCAAGCCCCGCATCACGCTCTGTGCTGACAGCTCAGAGCCTGGAGCCTGCTTCAGATTCTGTGTCTCCCTCTCTCTCTGCCCCTAACCCACTCGCATTCTGTCTCTGTTTCTCTCAAAAATAAATAAACATTAAAAAAAAAAGATAAAGTTTAGCTTTGAAAAGATAACCTCAATGGTAGGATTTTTGTGTGTGTTTGGGGGATAGAGTTGGTTTGCTGTTTTGTTTTGTTTTTACAGTTTTGCTGGGGGTAGGGATTTTAGAAGATGGAGAAGAGATGGAGTAGTCAGCAATAGAGAATATAGAAGAATAATTAGAAAAGACTGTAAAGAGAGAATAGGTCCCAACAGCATAGGTACAGATCAAGTCCAAATGAAAAACAAGGCTATTATTTACACATTCCCTGAGATAGTGTGTGATTAATAAGTGTAAAAAGAGCAGTTTCCTATTCTATGCTATAATTTTCTTACCCCCAGGTCTCCCAAAATCTTTACCACAGCTTTTTTAACTTAGCAATGATGTCTCTTCCCCCTATTTGGGGAATAAAATCTACACTTACATTTTAGGTGAAACCAACCACAAAGAGTAAAGGAATATGTGGAGGTGGAGAGCGATGGCCAGAATGATCAGGGAGAAGCCAGCCAAAACCAGGCATTTGGCACAAAAGACAAGAAATAACCACTCAGACATGTATGCACAATCTCCAGGAATTCTCAGAAATATTTGAAAGGAATGGGAATCTCTTGAAGTCTTAAGTGTGATGGGAATTTAAATTATTTCATTTAGAAATTAAAGAAAAATTTGCTCCACTGAAGGCCAGGGGGTATAAATGGATTACATACTGATGTATTTAGGGAGGGGAACAGAATTCCTAGTACCAGAACTAGGTAGCTACATTTTCATTTATGGAATTTAGATGAAATGTTCAGCTGAAATGTTAATTGTGTATTTTTTTTTCCTTGTGTGTTTTGGCCTATTCTGTTGTCCAAATATGTCCTGAGCACAAATTACATTGTACCATTTTACAGAGCAACACTCACATTCCAGTCTATTCAACTGCCTTTCCAAAGGTGGGTTGACTGATTTTCACATACATGTGCATGAAAGCATTAAATGCATTAGCAATTCCTTCTACCAAACATAAATAAATGAAATGAAATGAAAATGAAACCAGTGTTCATCCTGCTAGCTGTTGAGTTTTTAAGCTGTTTTATAATAGAATGTTTTAGATGTAAATGTTATTGGCAATTAGTTTGCTTATTTGCCTTCCTTGTTTTCTTCAATCAGAAGCATTATCTTATAGATAACATTTGTGGAGCTAACTGGAAATAAGAAGCAAGGAAATAATTTTACCAGCCAGTGTGATTAGTAGAGATAATAGCCTGCCTATTTACTTTGAAGCTGTCATTTAATGAAGTGGTTCTAACTAAAACTCTAATGGAGAAAAATTCTTAATTCCTTTTTAATATTTCCCTATGTCTGGGAATGTAATTTAAAATAAATTTGAATGTTGATGGCTTTTATTCTTTCCCATCAGTACATAAAGTTGTTTCTCTGTTTATAGGCAACAAAACAGATCATTTAAGATGTTATACAAAATAAACAGCCAATCATTAGAAAATAAGTCTAACCAAAATGCCAATTCTTAAACAATTAACCCAATTAAATGTTTATATTTTCATCCAATGTTCTGCAAATATTTATCCCAAAAAGGTTATCAATTCTCATGTCTTTTACATTATATGTTATTTATGAAAATATTTAAACAAGTCATTTATTGTAAAATCAAAGGGATATTTGTCCACAGAAACTGTATAGCTGGCATGTTTAAATTTTCCCATCAAACATATTTATTCAACATTACGCTGAGTAAAAAACGCCAATTACAAAAGGTCACTTACTCTATGATTCCATTTTGTGAATGTTGTATAAATTACAAAAATGTTTATAAATTACAAAAATGGAGAACAAGCTAGTAGTTTCCGGGTGGTAGAAATGTTGGGGGAAGAAGGGTAGGTGAGGGTATAAAGAGGTAATAAAGAAAGATCTTTGTGGTGATGGACTGACTATATCTGCATCTTGATTGTAGTGATGGTTACATGAATCTACACATGTGATAATATCACATAAAAACTATCCATAGGTACAATAGCAGTGTCAATTTCCTGGATTTGATATACTCTACTTATATAAGATATAACCATTGGAGAAAATTGGGCAAGGAGAATATAAAACCTCTCTGTACTATTTTCACAAATGCCTGTAAATCTATAATTATTTCAGAATAAAGTTTAAGAAATTTATCTACTGAGGTAGTATAGTACTTAATTTAAGTCCATGAGCTCTAGAAACAGATTGTCCAGATTCAAATCCTGGCTTTACCTCTTACTAGCTAGTTTCTTCTCTTACCAGCTGTAAGACCTTAAATAGATCCAGAAAATTGGCCTTCAGTTATTCTTCTCAGCAAAATGTAGAAAGTTTTCCCTACCTCGTATGTAAATAACTTAAAACATCTCCTAGCCTCTAAGAAGTGGTTTTTAAGTGATTTCTATCATCATCATCATCATCATCAAGATTATGCATTTCATAATTCATGGAATCATTGAGGAATCATGGAATCGTTAATTTGTCTTAGATGATCAGCTTGTCCAATATAGTCACTGTTTAAGACTGCTATCTGAACCTATTTATTATTACCATCCTTTCTTTACCTTTAAGTATGTCCTACTGGGATTATAACATATATGGGCACCTTATTAAACTCCATTATACTTGGATCCAGTGCACCTTGGTCTCAATCCATGTTGTATAAACTCTGTCAACAATGGTTGACAAAAATAGTCAACAATAAAAAAGTATCTCATAGCAATCTAGTGTCTTTTTAGGCATCATTAGTTGTCAGAATGTTCTTCCTTGGATTGAGTTGTAATATGACTCCCTAAAATAACCCCTAAATTCCCATGATCCAAATCTGTTTTCCAGTGCTGTATGAATGAGGTTAATTTCTCTTTCAGTTACATCTTCCATATCTCTGAAGCTCACTAAAACTATCAAACTCTCAATTCTGCCTCCTCACTGCTCACTCAATTCAGCATTCCTTTTTCCTTAACCTTAGTATCTTCCATTACATCTACCATTTTTAAGGGGCAAATGTCTATATTCTCATTGCTTTCTCCCAGAATCATTAAAGTTTGAAAATATTTCTCTTAAAATATGGTTTCAGATATCAACTAGGTTCCATATGTAGTAGGACTACTATCTGCCTTATTTAAAACTTGTAATGCATTTATTAACGCAGTTTAATATCACATTTGCTTCATTGGCTGTGACACAATATGTGTTTATGTAATTAATATTTGAACCTAGACACCATTACTTGGCATATACCATAATACATGTTAGAATGCTTTTCCTAATGTGAATGCTATTATTGTAATTAGTATATATTTTATCAATTCATAGGTAAAATATAACAATAAACCATAGAAATTATATATTAAATATGTTACTAATTAAGTTAATTTTAATAAATTGCATATAAATTATACTGTTAATAAAGTATAAGTGCATTCTATTAACATCACAATTCTAATAATATTTATATATTATACATATCATATCATAATCTACTTGATAAAATAATCTGAAGTTACATAATATTTTACCATGTTTATTGAAATGTAGATGTTGGAAAATATAGTACATATAACTTCAGTTTGTGGAGAATAAAGATGTTTTCAAAGAAAACGACTCTACACTTCCATCCTGAATATAACAGCAGGTGTATTTGGAGAACATGACGCTAATGAATGTTACATTCCCACTGTATATATTTATATGAAATAATTTTTTATTGAAGTTGGTTAGTCTATCACAGTGTAACCAGGTTCTCCTACTTACAATTCACACAATCACCTCCTAGTCATAAAACATCCCAATGTACTCCCCATGGTTAGCTATGTTTTATTAGCACCAGCCTATAATAGCCTGTGCAGAGATATCATTGTTACTGCTTCACGTTAAGATATATCTGAGTGCTACATGAGAGTGTCTGGGAATGAGGTAGTTAAATCATCCCTGAGAAAATTTACCACATAGCACTTCATTGTTTATAGTGAATGCAAAATAATCTTGACAAAAGAAAAAAAAAAGAATAACTTGGTCCCTTTGACTTAAAATAAAATGACATGAATATATTACATAAAATGATTCTTTTTTTTTTTTTATTTTTTTATTTTTTTTAACGTTTATTTATTTTTGAGACAGAGAGAGACAGAGCACGAACGGGAGAGGGTCAGAGAGAGAGGGAGACACAGAATCTGAAACAGGCTCCAGGCTCTGAGCAGTCAGCACAGAGCCCGACGCGGGGCTGGAACTCACATACCGCGAGATCATGACCTGAGCCGAAGTCGGACGCTTAACCGACTGAGCCACCCAGGCGCCCCAATGATTCTTTTTTTTTTAAGGCTATGCATTTTGTTTAGTAATCTCTACATCCAATGTGGGGTTCAAACTCATGACCCCAAGATCAAGAGTCATGTGCTCTTCCAATTGAGCCAGCCAGTCACCCCATATAAAATGATTCTTAATAGAAACAGGAAAAAAAAAAAGTTTATATGAGTATGTAGGGTGGACAATGGGTTGTAATCCTATGCCTCCTAAAATATTTTAATAATAAATTTACATGTGATTTTGGTCTAAGATTTTTAATTTACAGCTGGGCAGAGTGGTATTCAGAAATCACTCCCTCAGCATTGAGAACAGTGGCTAAACCATGTATAAGAAACAGTAAGTATGAACTGGGTTCTTGAGCCAGATTTCTTACAAATGACGTATTGGAGCTCTTGCTCTACCACTAGTTATGCAACCCAAGGAAGTTTAAATTTACTGAGCTTCAGTGTGTTTAAGGGCAAATTTGGGATAATGAGATGGTAAGTGTGAAACACTTTGCTAATTGTGAGAAAGACAAGACTATTGTAAGATGATCAGGTGACTAAAAATGAAACATTGAAGCTCTGGAGAAAGAACTGGCAGTAAACTGTCATAAAGTCGGGAGATGGAGATTCTATCACCATTAATTCCTGTTTCTGGAAAAGTAACTTAATCTGAGACTTCGTTCTCTGTTGTAATAATGAAGTTCAGTCAGGTGATCAATAAGGCTACTTGCAAATCCAAATTTTTGTAAATCAAAAATATATAATTGGGACAAATCTATTTGAGGCTTAAAGTTTTGGTCATGAATAAATTATAGGAAACAATGAAGAGGAAGCTATCAACAAAACATTGAAACCCCCAAGGGAGATACAAAAGAAATGGTGAGAGAGGCAAAACATGTGTTAATAAGTCAGAGGAAAAAAGAGAATTCAATATTTATTTTGTACCTTGTTTCTAGCAAGCATATGCTATATCCTTTACATGATGTATCTGATTGCACAACAAAACTGTGTGGTGCATTTTTTACTTATTACTATTCCATACATGAGGTAACTTAGGTCCAGAAAGGGTGTAGCTGCAATTAACATCTAGGTCTAGTTTCTATTTCATACAGCCCTCCACTTGCTAGAGAATATATGGAAACAAAATTATAAGTCATTAGAGAGGAAGTGGTTGATGGTGAAACATACTCTGAAAAGTTTTTGGTAAATAAAACAATGGGGTAAGACCAATAACATTGGAGTAGAAACGGGAAGAAGAGAAATAAGGAGCTTGAGTTCAACGGACAAATCTGCAAGAATTAATTTGGAAAACAGGTTAGGATTAAGCAGAGATATATCGGAATTACTGACAACAATGAAAACTTGGCTGTGATTAGGGAATAAGAAATACTAGCAGGTACAGTTGTGGGGATATCTCAGTACTCTCTGGTAATATTTATCATCAAAAGGAGAGAGACATGGGGTGGTAGCAGGCCAGACTTGGTATTTTCAAGATGTTCCCAGAAAAATCAAAGGGGAAATAACAAGAGGAAGCATCAAAGTAGTTGGCCATGGATTTCCAGCTGTGTTGGAATCAAGTATAGACTTAGAGGTTACAGAAATACTGAAATTATTTCTGATGCAAAATATTTTACATTGTAAAATGGACCATAATCATATGCACTTATTATTTGAACAACCATTTGATGCCTTTCACCAGGAACAGCAACACCTTTTTCCCTACAAATTTTCACATAACTTATTAGTATTCAGTAATGTGTTACACTGACCTACCAGGCAGCAATCCCCTATTTTGCAAGCCCAACCAACACAAAATGCATGCATTAAGAATGGACAAAATATGAGCTCTGTTTTTGTCTTTATTAACCAATGCGTTAAGTGAATTCTAATTTAAAAAACTCTTCCCTTTCCTAAGTTGCTAAAAAAGAGGAGCTTGTCTTTTGTTATGAGAATTTATTGTGTACCTTCCATAAGGTTCTTAAAAGTATAGGGAATAACTTTATAGTGGACTTTCAAAAGTTAACAATTTTCTGCTTTTCTTTACTTTTCTTAAGTTTATTTACTTATTTTGAGAGGGAGAGAGAGACAGAGAGTGAGCGAACAGGAAGGGCAGAAAGAGAGGGGAGAGAGAGAGAGAGAGAGAGAGAGAGAGAGAGAGAGAGAGGATCCCAAACAGTTTCCACAGTGTCAGTGCAGAGCCCAATGTGGGGCTTGAACTCACAAACTGTGAGATCATGAACTGAGCCAAAACCAAGTGTCGGATGCTTAACCAACTAAGCCATCCAGGCACCCCATCTGCTTTTCTTTAATTAAGGAGATTTTAATTTAAAAGTATCTGTTGTTAAAAAATATTGTCTGTTGGGGCACCTGGGTGGTTCAGTCGATTGAGCATCCAACTTAATTTCAGCTCAGGTCATGATTTCAAGGTCATGGGATTGATCCCCTAGTGGGGCTCCATGCTGACTTGTGGAGTCAGCTTGAGACTCTCTCTTCCTCTTCCTCAAAATAAATAAAACATTTTTTTTAAAACTATGTTATTGCTACTACTGGAACTAGGCTTTTTATTTTCTACTTCTGATGGAAAGAACATTCTAACTTCCCTTTCTACTACTAATTCTTCCAATCTGCCCTCTTCCCCCATATCCGATAAACACATACATTATACCTTTCTTTCCAAAGCCATCTTAAAAGACACTACTCTTTAAGCCTCTCTTAATACCCACCAACGGTCATTTCATGAGGAACCAACCATTCTTTATTGTGCCAAAGAGATAAGCACTTTGGTGACATTTGTTAAGAGAACAGGGATGGGCTGAGCAGAGCTGCCATGAAACTCTGGCTCTGCTATGAGCTGTACCATCTGGGAAATTCATTACTCTCTCTGGGCCTTGGTTTCCTCATGACAGATATTATTATATCTATTTCTCAACCCACAGTTCTATGCAACATCTAATTTGTAATCATATATATATGCATCTATAATAAATTAGACAATATATTAGACACATGTATATATTTGACAAGTAACTATTATTTGTTGTCCTTATTCTCAGAATCTAGCACAATTTCTCCTAATAATAAATGTAGGTAATAACTAGTTTTTTAATTAGTAAATGAATAATAAAAACAATAGCAAGAGCTTTTTATCACTTACTGAGAGCACTGGCCAACCACATTGTGTTAAGGATTTCACATGCATTTTTATTTAACCTCAATAAATTACTTATTTATTTATTTTCATTTTCCTTTCGATATTGACAAATTTTAGAAACCCAAATAGTATAGAATAATATAGTAAATATATGACAAAAAGAAAACTTGAGCCCATGTCAACCTGACTCCAAACTGAATAAATGAATGACTGAATGAATGAAACAGATGAGCTATTCAGTCAAGTTATTCCCACACATCCACAAGAGGAGAAATTCTCAAACCCTACAATGGTCCCTAATCTCTGCCTCTGAGGTGTACATGCTCAGTGCAGCCTATGTCTCTCATGCCCACATTCTAGCAGCCAAGGACCTAGGGAGAAGAAATGAGTGACATTTCCATGCACACAGCATGGAAGGGACTACAAGGACAAAGTTTTTTTTCCCAGAAGGTGGTATTCATGAAATCTGATGTAAACAAAAAGCAAATTTTACTGCATCCTCTTTTTAAAAAGATCCCCTTCAGCTTCTTGAATCTAGTCAACAATTCATTTATATGCATCCTTAAATAAAACTTTTAAAAGCTACTTTCACAAGATTGCTAAGTTTAAGTTCATCTTTTTAAATGCCTTAAAAAATCCCCTTATCAGGGGCACCTGGGTGGCTCAGTCAGTTAAGCGGTCGGACTCTGGCTCAGATCATGATCTCACGGCTTGTGAGTTTGAGCCCCACATTGGCCTTTCTGCTGTTCTCACGGAGCTTGCTTCCTCTGTCTCCCTCTCTCTCTGCCCCTCCCCCACTCGTGTTTTTTCTCCCTCTCTCTCTCTCTCAAAAATAAACATTAAAAAATCCCCTTATCAGTTTTGCAGATTTATATAATCACACTCACCATGATTTCAAAATTTAAAAATCTTTCATCGTGTTCAATATTGGACAAAGTCTACTTCTAACTTGGTGTCATTCAATTTCAGCACAACATTAGACTCGTTCCTCCAGTTGTTAGGTACAGTGTCACAGTTTGAAGCTCTCCATGTTGTGTGAGGACAAGTTAGTCTTCCCAGGTGAGACCTGATGGTCAGCATGCTTTGGAACATGCTGCTCTGCAGGGCTGTTTTTACCTTTTCTCTCTGTGGCAGGTCTGGATGCTCTTCCCAGAGCCTGCAGGGGATGGACGTCACCTAGTAACAAAGTAACCTAGCCAGTTCAGATTTCAGGGAGGTTCATTAAATTGGTCCATCCATTACATATGCAAGGGCATTCCTTCAAATATGCCTATCAATAAATCTTATAGTTTAACCACTTCATTAACTCCATTAATTCTTAGCTCTGTAAGAATTCCTGAGTTCTCATCATAGGGCTTTTTAAATTCCCACTCTTCTGCCTAGATCTGTTCTTCCTTTAGCTCTGCACAGAACTCCTCTTTCAGGACCCAAAGGTTTCCTCCCAGGGGAAGCCGTATCTGACTGCAGCAATTGTACCCCAGTCACTCCCTATTTCATTACCCTGGGTTAGTTTCTTCATAGTGCTTGGAACTATTTGGAGTTATCTTATAGTTTATTTACTTCTTTACTTTCTAATACTTTCCCCCAATAGAATGTGAGCCTCTTGTTCACACCAAGAAGATATCTAAGCCACAAATTAGCCAACAAATTTAAAAGAAAAGAGACAAGTTACAATGACTTGCTCTGCTTCTGAATTCTTGTAGCATGTTGTTGAAATCTCCACTAAACTGTTTACTATTTGGAAATAATATATACATATATAATTCCTCCACTAGATTCTCATCTCAGAAAATGGCAATATTTTATTCATTTCACACAACTTACAGACAGCGCCCAGTAAAAACTTTTAGTTTTATTAAATAATATTTAAGAAAATATATGCCGAATGGAGCTATGTTTTAAGTAGTGTTATGTTTTAAGTCAAATGATATGAATCATTACCTCTCACTGATCAAGTGGCCTTCAGGGTGTTTTACTTCTACAGAAGCCTTCTCCTTAGTACTACAAACTCACAGTATGTCCAAGATTGTTTATGTAAAACTAAACCTTAATTAAAGATAGTTTCTTTCCTCTCTTAATATTCTTTATTTCTTTTGGTAGCACTGAAAGGAGGAGCCTCAAATGAATAAAACATTTTTGTGTTTGACAACCAATGGGAAAGTGATACTAAATAATAATATCCATAATACTGGTACTTTAACCAAGGAAATTCTATAGTGATAGGTTAAAATGTAGAGTGACTTTTAGGTCATATATTTTATGGTACAGAAAATGTCTTTCCTAATTCTGTGCACCAAGGGATTCCTTTTATAGCGTGGGTGCTTTTGGATTCAGGAGGTTAAGAGTGACCTCTGGTGGCAATGGTATTTCTTGTTCGCCTTACTCTAAAGGGGAGAAAACTGACTTCAGGGATTCTTCCATATTCTAAGAATGACAAAATTTATGGTTAAAAAGGATCGATCATAATCAATCATGTGTAAGTGAAAACAACCAACCATCCTAGAGACTGAGGATTCAGAGGTTAAAGACAACTTTCATTCCTAGAGTTTCTCTATTTCTTTCATGTAAATACCAACTTGTTCCAAGCTATGAATGAGACATTGCTGAGCAAAGAGTGGGCAAAAGATGCTTACAATCAGCTTTAACCAGCTAGTAGGATCTTGCTTCTGCACACTGCTGGCTGAAATCCTTTGCTGAGCCCTTCATAACCTTCCCCTCAAAACACATTTAAGGCTAGCCATGCATGAAACAAGGAGAGGCACCGAGAGCAGAGTTTTCTGATACCACTGTAGGCAAAATGATGCTTCCAAAGAAAAAACGTTTGCCAGATAAATACAGGAATGTCCTATTAAATCATGAATTACAGATAAACAACAAATATCTTTTTTATCATTAGTATGTCACAACTATTGCATGGAAAATATTTATACTAAAATATTATGTATTGCTTATGAAATTCAAATTCAACTGAACACTTTGTATTTCTACTGGTTAAATCTGACCATCTTAGATGAACCACAGGACACAGAATAAAAAGTTCATTTAAGAGAAGATGAAATATTGGTCAGAACTGACAACTTGCAAATCTTCCCAAACCATGCTTCACAACCAATGGAGCATCCCAATCAGTGCTCTTGAATGGTTTATAGGTGAGACAAGACACATATTTCCCAAGGTACTCTGGGAACTAGACAGGGCTGGAATGACCAGAGCCCTTGAACATTATCACTGGCCTTCTGGTCTAATTTATATCCTCTGGGATCATGCGATACTATGCTTACGTATGTCTGTCACCATGTTACACATTAGGAAAGTTGGGATATTGTCTTCTAGTGTACTTGCCCCTTCTTTCCCAACCACATTAAATCTGGTCTTGGTTATCAGGCACTTGTGTGGTTCCAGGAAGAATGTTGACAGAATTCTCTGGCTTGAAAACATGATGTCGCTTAGCTTGGCCTCTGGGGCCAAGATAGGTCAGCTGATGGCTGTGAAGTTCTGTATCACTCTCATCCTTGAGAGACCGAGGCAGGCAGAGGCACTGCTGACAAGGGACCTCAGACCAGACCCAAATCTCTACAGCTTGTTGTAGGGAGAGCAGAAGTTTTAGTTATATTAGAATTCTTTAATCTTGAGAACCCTGTTATACAGTTAGAGACAAAGACCTGGCCATCGGAGTTTCTGCCCTTCCAATGAAAAGAGAGGACATTTTTTAGATGCTTAGCATCATAAAGAATAATTCCCAGGCATCAAATTAAGTTTAATGGAAGCCAGACTTGAGAACAATTTAACAGAAATACAAAAGCTGGAGGCCATAAATAAGGACCTAGAATCTCCAACTCTTTACTTGTGCTTAAGAGACTTGGAAAAAAAACTAAAGAAGAGTTATCAAAATATTTAGAAAAAATTGGGCTGATGACAAACTTAACAAGAAAAATTCAGTCTTTAAATGGTAAATGGTGCAAGACACTTAGAATTTCAAGTACCTGCAACTAAAATGGCCTTCAATTTACACCAGAAAAATGAAGTGTAAGTTCAGACAACATTAAAAATGCTCTGAATGAAAACTCCAATCTAGAAGCATAAAGCTGCTTTCACAGGTAGAAGGATGGAAAAGAAGAGTGGGTGAACATTAAATGAAATGCAATAATATAAAACTCTAAAGTGGTATGGGATAAGTTTGTAAAGTAAAAAATATATCAAATTACTAGGGGACGGTTTGCTAAAGCTGAGCGATCCTGGTCTTAAAGAAGACAACATGGATTGCAGGAACTCGTAATTCCATAAAACAAATGTATCAGAAACTGGAGACATCTTAGTAGAAGTTTAGAAGAAATGGACTGATGTGGTAGGTTGAATAACGGCACCCCAAAGGTATCTACATTTTAATCCCCAGAGACTTACATGGCAAAAGGGACTTGATAGATTTGACTAAGTGAAGGATTTTAAAATGAAAAGAGTGTCCTGGATTTTCTGGGTGGGCCCAATGCAATCACAAAGATCCTTTTAAGAAAGAGGCAGGAGGGTCAGAGTCAGAAAAGAAAATGATATGATGGAAGCAGAGGTCAAAGTGATGTGGCCATAAACCAAGGAACATATGGAGCCTCCAGAAGCTGACAGATAAAGGACTCTTCCTTAGGGCCTCTAGAG
Source organism: Panthera leo (assembly GCF_018350215.1). NCBI lineage: Eukaryota > Metazoa > Chordata > Mammalia > Carnivora > Felidae > Panthera > Panthera leo. The sequence continues at coordinate 39,600,792 of NC_056687.1, forward strand.
GAAACGTAGCCTTGCTGACATCTAATCTTAGCTCGATGAAACTGATTTTGGACTTCTGACGTCCATACTGTAAGATAATAAATTTGTGTTGTTTAAAGCCACTAAGTTTGTGGTAATCTGTGATAGCAGCCATAGGAAACTAATCACTTTCTTAAAAAGTGTTGAAGAAAAAGAAACCAACTGTACACTAAATTAGCTAAAGAAGGCAAAATAATCAACCCACTTAAAGATCATATTAAAGATCTCCAAACTGAGAAAGTAAAACAGCAAAAGTTCCAGCAGAAACCTTATGTCCTCCCTGAACTGCATCAAGAAACACATTTTCATGAAATATCCAATTTAGAGTAAATTTAACACACAAAAAAAGGGGAGAATCTTTCCAAAGCAATTGAAAAGATCAGCCATGCATGTGAAGAGTTGGACACATATAAAAAAGAAGCCAAAATCTTTCAGAAGAATTGGAAATAGTCATTGGCAATTATCAATGTCAGGGAATTTCCCATGAGAGAAAAGTCCATGATAACAGGTGGGGAATGCTGATGTTGGACTTTGATGACTTGAAGAAAAAAACAACGGGGGGTGGGGGGGACTTCAGACAAAACTTTGTTGGGTTAGCATTCAATGTGAATGTTTTAAAAGTATCTTTATGTCTCTTATGTTCTAATTGAGACATTTGGCAGAGTTCCTAGAAGACCACCGGGGAATCCTCTGTATGAACAGGTCCCTCCTGAGGAAGGAGGTACATGATGCTGTACGGGGCAGTGATCCAGGGTCTCGTAGCTGGTAGGAACCAGATGCCACCAACAGGAGGTCAGGACCCCAAGCGAAAGAGATACAGCAGCTCCTCCACAAGACAAAGACAGAAATTGTCTTGCAGCTCTTGCATGGAAGATACGAAGGATCTCACTTTGACGTAAACCTCTCATCTGAAGGGACAGTCTGATCCCCCACCTCATCCGACCAGGAGAAGCCATTTGCTGCAGAGGGAACCCAAGGGGAAACTCCTAAGAAGAGAATTGCTGGCCTGCCTCCTCTTCTAGAAAGCAAGAACAAACCTCCCAAGAAATCTCCTCCTTCAAGGGACTCCCACTTCCCAGAGCATTCTTCACTGGCAACAAATGTTTCTACACGTAGCGCTGAATTCAGTTTTCTCTCCATTCAACCTAAAAACCAATTTTTCAGCTTTTGGGTTGATTCTACCTTCCAGTATGCTTACTTAAGAGATCCAGAACCATAGTAAGACACTTTCTTTTCTACTAAAATTATTTTGATTTTTTCTCTTAGTTTTGTTATTAGTTCAGTGATTATACATTGATGTAAATGAAAGTTTTATAGAATTATAAGTGTTAAAATAATGATTTATAACTTTAGGTTATAGTCCGAAGTCTAAGTCTGCTCCTTTCAGTCAGATCAGTTTCTTATTCAAAGGCCCAGGATAGGGGCGCCTGGGTGGCTCAGTCGGTTAGGTGTCTGACTTCGGCTCAGGTCACGATCTCGCAGTCCGTGAGTTCGAGCCCCGCGTCAGGCTCTGGGCTGATGGCTCAGAGCCTGGAGCCTGCTTCCGATTCTGTGTCTCCTTCTCTCTCTGCCCCTCCCCCGTTCATGCTCTGTCTCTCTCTGTCTCAAAAAAAATAAATAAATGTTAAAAAAAAAAAAAAATTCAAAGGCCCAGGATAAAGGAGCTACATGGACACCTTCTCCTCATGGGGGATGTCCCAAACACAACAGGACTTGTAAAGCTTTACTCCAGGTGAACTGGCATATCCTAGTCTTCCCCATACTCCACTAGTCAAAGCAAGTCGTGTGGCCCAAGGCAATGGAGCAGGAATGTCAATTCTCCCCACTTGTAAAAACCCTAAATGTAGATGCCATCTTCTTAGGCGGTTAATGGCAAAACCCTTCTGACCTTCCCCCAACCCCTATACACAGCACTCCTCAGTGCCTGACGGATAATAAAGACTAAATGTTTCGTGAATAAATTTAACAAATTGTCCTCCAGAATGGTTTTAACGATGTACACAGTGTTTGTGAGTGCTATTAGTGCTATTAGCATTGATATAAGGACTTTTTAATATTAATCTGATCAGCATCAACAAGTACCTAATTTAACATTTTCAAAGAGGGTGCTTTTTTCTTACATATATTGGATTTTTTTTTCTGAGAATTCTCTATTCATGTTTTTCAACAATTTTCCCATTAAGTTTCACTTTAAAAAAATCTGTGATTCTCTTGTCACATATAAATTAACCTATTACAAGCTTGTTTTTCAAATTTTTCAGTGATTACTATACATGGAATTTTTGGTTTTGTTTTGTTTTACATAGTTTTATCTCTTCCCTTTTCTTTTATGGGAAGATTAATCACCCTTTCTATGGACAACCTATGTCCCATAAAATGAACATACTATAATTGATTTAACTGGTCCTTTGTTGTAGGTGATTTAAATTGTTTTCATCTTTTTCTTCTTTAAATAGTACTGTGATGAGTTTTGTGTATTATCAGAATTTCATATAACTTTTTTTGAAAGATCCTTGAAAAGAATGGATCAAGTGCAAAAGTATTTTTAAAGTTCTTTACATATTTTCACAAATTATTAGCCAGAGAGGTTTATGTCCTTTTCACTTATCCAACAGAGTCTGCATGAGCCATCAATCTTCTCTATCTGCAACCGAGGAGCATGGGTGAGCCAGGGGCCTGTAGCAGGCTCCTTCCTGGCTCTGATCCTCACCCAGCCACTCCTGAGCTCCACCAGGCCTGTGCAGAACATCCTCAGGGTCAAAAGTGGGATTTGGACCTGGGCTTCGCACTCAATCTGTCCCAGGACAGGGAGTGACAGAGATGACAGCCAGACATTTTCCTTCAAGGGCCTCAGGACTGAGTGCAGGAAGCCCCGTGACCTTCACCAGCCCTACTGCATGTTCCTCTCAACTCTCCAAGGGATTCAATTCTTTGTTGTCACTTTCTGTTACACTGGCATTTACAGAGGGCACTGCTCTATAAAGACTGACAAAGACTAAGGGCCAGCTCTGGGAAGTCTCCTCCTTTGTGGTTCCACCCCTCATCCCCCCATCACATTGGAGACTTCAAATGCTGTATGTGGGCGACCAAGCTAGGAGCAGCCTGACAAGCAGGCAGCCTCAGAGATCAGTGGTAAGTTGGGAATGATCACCGATATTTTTCAAACACATTAATGAGAAAGAGGAAATTAAACCTCGCTATATGACTTGAGCAACTTCTGTGCTGATTTGGATAATAGTTTTCAAGTATTACCTGTGTGTGTGTGTCTGTTATTGACAATGTAAAAACTACACACCCAACACACATTTACATTTAATCTGCATTATTAGCAGTTACTCTATTAATTTCTTAAGTCTAGATAATCGACAGAACTATAAATCAAGTCCTGATCTGTAGTATTTGCTTATCCTTGTGTGTAAATACCCATCATAGCCAGTTTTAGTATGTATAATGTATAGTCATTGAATATAGGCTTGGGCAGAAATTCATAGTTGCACATCTTCACATAGTATTTCTACCATAAAGATATAATAGACATAAATAACCTCAAGGACATGGAAAACCAAAAACTGTGGTAGGATAATTAAGAAGAGATGAAATTCAGTATGTTACCTTTCTGGTAAAATGTACTTTTGGCTCAAAAATGTCAGTAATTTGAACAAGTGACTCTAGTTAGCTGGTATGAACTGTCTCCAGAACATAATCCTATCCCAAGAAGAGAGGTATTATAATTTATACTTCCATTTGTATCTATATTTTCTGTAACTCAAATACAAAAAAAAAGTTAACATGCACTAACCTGTTAATCACATATATACCTTTGTATGTGTATATATCACATGAATGTATAAACATGTGTATAACATATATATATACACACACACACACACACACACACACACATACTTTTAATTAATAGTCATTTATCAAGGACCCATTCTGTGTCAAGAATTGGACATCTCTCAGGGGCGCCTGGGTGGTAACTCAGTAGTTAAACATCCAACTTTGGCTCAAGTCATGATCTCGCAGTTTGTGAGTTCAAGCCCCACATCAGGCTCTGGGCTGACAGCTCAGAGCCTCAGAGCCTGACAGCTCAGAGCCTGGAACCTGATTTGGATTCTGTGTCTCCCTCTATCTCTGCCCCTCTCCTGCTCATGCTCTGTCTCTATCTCTCAAAAATAAATAAATGTTAAAAAAAATTAATTAAAAAAAGAATTGGACATCTCTCAGAATCGTCATGTAGTATAAATGTTCGCAATCAATGTCAAATGGGCCAAATCTAGCCTGCCACGTGTTTTTGCTCTGCCAGAGACCAATGTATGGCTATTACATACTTCCATTATAAATCAGTTATCCTTCCTGTAAGAACAGTTGCTTGAGATCTGAGAACAGCATCAATAATGAACTAAAGAACAAGGTAAATCATTTCTAGTGTTTTTGTATGAATCAACAGATGTTACTAATAATTCCTGGTTATTTATATAATAATTCTTGGTCAATAAAGAGTTTCAAGTGACTGAATAATCATTCTCTCTGAATAATCTGCTTGGAATAACTGTAAGTGACAATATTTTTAAAGAAGTTGATAAATGCCAATTCAGTACAATCTGAAGTATAATCTGCTAAAATGTATTTCAACTGATGCTGGAAAAATTCAACTGATGTGAAACAGAAAAAGGCAAATTTGGATATATTTAGAAAGCTTATGAAAATATAATGTGTTTATGTCTATATTTATTTATTATTAATCAGCAAGTACTTTCCACACAATATCTTAATCTACCACATTATTAACCAGCAACATCACTATAAATTTCATTTACTCTGGTGGGTAGTTCTGCAATTTTTTTTTTTTTTTGTCAGAAATAGAAGCTGAATATCCTGACTTGTCCTACTATCTGGCAGTTTGATGGGTTAACATTGGGAGTGTTTTTTTTTTTTGTAATTTTTCACCTTAAAGATGAGATTGGAATCTTTTTCTCAATGAGAAGAGTTGCCTCTGGACAATATTAATGATTACTGAATAGCTTTAGAAATTAGCTTTTGCTGCAGGCTTGAAAATGTTTCTTAATGAATTCAACCTATGATTACAAGGCAAAACTGGGCTTATATGTGGAACTTAAACTATATCATTCAGTTAACTAATGTTACATGAATCATTAGCAATGTCGAATTGTTCTATTCATTTATTCCTTTGTCAAAAATCAAAGCAAGATTTCCATTCCCACAGATATTTAAAGTAGGTGTATTTTCCAAGATCAAACAGTAGCTTCAATAGTATGTTTCTCATCTTAACGAAAATATAAGGGAAATTTTCTTATTTCAAAATCCATTTAACCTCACAATTGAGAAGCTGCCACCTAAACTTTTGATGAGAATGATTACTTTGCAACGCAATGACATGATAAAAGACAATTATCAAGAGAAGTATTTGACAGAATTCTAACTTCTTTTTAAGGGATACATATGTGCAATTAAAATCATATGCTAATGGACTGATATCAGTATTTGGCTGTGTCTCTATAGTTGAAAATCATTTTCAAAGATGAAATATGTAAAATTTCATTTCAGATCAGCATTAACAGATGAATATTTGCAATCAATTTTTATGATGGGGAAGACGAAAGTTTAACCTCATTTAGATGAAACGTTATTAAAATAATTCTATAATTATGCTAATTATTATATTTTGAATTCAGTCTACAAAATTTAGCAAAAACATGCTTTTTCTCTTGCTATGTAAGTGCCTTCAAAAGATGCTCAATTTTGTCTCTTGGCCAACAAAACCTAAAATATTTACTATCTGGTCTTTTACAGAAAAGATTTGCTGACCTCTGATCTAGTTGAAAACAAAATTAGTAAGCGTATGTTGACTCTTCAGAATCTCCTGTGAACGTACACTGCTTATTTGATTGCTGTACATAATCATGAATAAAATGTTTTATAAATTTTATGAAACATCCATTAGAGTAGTAATGCATAAAAGAGATTCTTCAGTCGAAGAATTTGTCATTAGATACATGGCCACTTAAAATAAAAAAGTGAAAGTAAACAATGTTGCTTCAAATAAAATATTAACTGACGTAAAATCTATTATTATTATTGACATATATTACAGTATTCCTCTGGGCCATATAGAAATACTCTATAAAACTGACCACTATATTTCTAGCTCACTCTCTCCCAATTAAAGTTTAAGATACAATTCTATGCATTAGTGGGCTGTGCACCAAAATGCAGTATCAATCCAAATCATCGCATTGAGACAAACTGCCCTCATGTTCTCTGAAAAACTGTCTTCTATATACATTATTGTAACAAAATTGCTTTGGAAAGGGAACTGCTGTCCAGGATAAAATTATTGTTTTCTTATAGAAAAGAATCTCCTATTTTGCATTCAAAAACTATTTTTTTAATATGAAATTTATTGTCAAATTGGTTTCCTTACAACACCCAGTGCTCATCCCAACAGGTGCCCTCCTCAATACCCATCACCCACCCACCCCCACCCTCCCACTCCCCCATAAACCCTCAGTTTGTTCTCAGTTTTTAGGAGTCTCTTATGTTGTGGCTCCCTCCCTCTCTAACCATTTTTTTTTCCTTCCCCTCCCCCATGGTCTTCTGTTAAGTTTCTCAGGATCCACATAGGAGTGAAAACATATGGTATCTGTCTTTCTCTGTATGACTTATTTCACTTAGCATCACACTCTCCAGTTCCATCCACGTTGCTACAAAAGGCCATATTTCATTCGTTCTCATTGCCACGTAGTACTCCATTGTGTATATAAACCACAATTTCTTTATCCATTCGTCAGTTGATGGACATTTAGGCTCTTTCCATACTGTAGCTATTGTTGAGAGTGCTGCTATAAACATTGGGGTACAAGTGCCCCTATGCATCAGTACTCCTGTATCCCTTGGGTAAATTCCTAGCAGTGCTGCTGCTGGGTCATAGGGTAGGTCTATTTTTAATTTTTTGAGGAACCTCCACACTGTTTTCCAGAGTGGCTGCACCAGTTTGCATTCCCACCAACAGTGCAAAAACTATTGATAATAAAGGGCTTCATAAGATGACTTATATGATTGCTGTTTTAGCAAACCAATCTATAATATATATCCTGGGGATTACATACTTGTCACAACTGATATTTCCTTTGGCAATCATTCACTTCTTGTTGCACTCAAGAAGACAGAGAAGGGGTTTTTTTTGTTTTCTTTTTGTTTTTGTTTTTTGTTTTCTTTTCCTGCCACAGTTTGTTTCCTTTGCCCCCATTTGATGTGTGGAATTATCCTGTGGTTAAGTTTTCTAAAATAAATTCTGAATTTTCAAGTTTGTACTCTATTTTCTTACAGAACTTAGTGAACGTAGAACATAACATTTCCTACCATATAAAGTGCACCATGGACTTGACTTTACTTCCCCGCTTTGTGAAGTCCACACTTAAAACTTGTATAGTTATTTTTCTTATAAGTAAATATATCTGTATGTTCATCTTGTCTTTAAACTTTGAAAATAAACTTTAAATCTCAGGTCATTTACATAACACACACACACACACACACACACACACACACAGATAACATACAAACACAGAAACACTATCAGACAAATGAGAGAAGAACACAACTGCCTTTATATTCCTTCATCCATCCATTCATTCATTAAGCATATATTTACTAAATATTACCAAGTGCCCAGCACTGCACCAGATGCTTAATTCAGCCAAATAACAGCTATTGCACCACCCCATTTTTATTCAGTTATGTACTGATTTTTTAGGTTTCATTAAATGTAACCAAATGGGTTATCATTCTTTTAATGAGTGCTTTAAGCATAATATTATATCTAAAATATTTTAATATTACTTATTTCCCCCAACGTAGATTATGCTATAAGAAAATGATATTGTTTATCTCTCTTCCCCAAGTTTTATTTCTAGTAATCTTTCAAAATGAACACATAAAGTTGAATTTTATTCCAGAGACTAATTTCTTGAACTGGCCTTTGCTTTAGCTTGGATTTTGCATTATGTTTTCTTATTCCAGGAAGATGAATATATTTAATATACTTTAAATTGCATCATATTTTATGAGCTCTCAAGGGATCCACTGTTATATGAACCAAGCATTATTGCATAATTATTGCTTCAGATATCTCAAATTATGATGACTAATTAAATATACATACAATACATTTATCAGTGAAAAAATTTCAATGACTCAATTTCTATTCCCTCTTTAAAGTGCTTATATCCTCTGCAAAAGTTTTAAGAAGGAGAGAGTATCACAGCGATTGAGAACATGATTTAGCATTAATATTTTATAGTGCAATTCAGGTACACGGTTAACTAGAGAAATGCTAACATCTTACCATCCTCCAAGTAAGTGTTACTCTTGGTTTCACTAACAAGACGATGTATACGGCTCAAAGGAAGATAGTAGCCTATCTTTGTATATACATCTTATGTATGTAAACTTTTATTATTAATTTAGAATAGCATAATGAAGAGACCCATATTTTTTAAAGAAGAGTAAAAATCTGTCACTCCTTTCCCTTATGAAACCACAAACTATACAACAAATTCCACTAAATTCTAGTTCACTGGATTTCTATAGGCTTAATTCCAAGATGAATCAAGAAGTCATAGCCAGTCACTCTGACAAGGGAAAAATTCCCAATGTTCTCCCTAACCTATGACCTGAAATAAAGTTTTCATGAGCTTGCAGTTAGTTGTATTCCATTTAGAAAATACAACACACAAATAAAAACAGGCAATGAGAAAACATACATCAATTACATGGTCTGAGAATGAGAACAATTTACTGACAAATGAAAGCTGCTGTCCTAGTTGATCTTTAGTACTATATTTTCTCAGAGATTTTCCCTACTTAAAATTTTTATATTGTAGAAATGACAGTGACTTATAGTTATTGATTTATTTAAAGCATTTATTTTGGTTAAATTAGTTGTATACAATATGTGCTCATTTCCCTGTTTTGTTTCATTTTTCTTTTTGCTGTACTATTTATTCATCTTTGAAATACAAAGGCCCAAGAACTATGGCCCTGTGGAAGGCAAATACATTGTCCCTCACAAACCTTTTTTTTTTTTAATGTTTTTTAAAATTTTTGAGAGAGAGAGAGAGAGAGAGACAGAGCATGAGCGAGGGAGGAGCAGAGAGAGAGGGAGACAGAATCCAAAGCAGGCTCCAGGTTCAAGCTGTCAGCACAGAGCCCTATAAGGGGCTCAAACCCAGGAACCAAGAGATCATGACCTGAGCCGAAGTTGCACACTAAACCGACTGAGCCACCCACATGCCTCCCTCTCCTCTTTTTTTAAATGTTTAGTTACAACCCTCACAAGTCTTTTAACAAAGAATTCCAAGCAGGATGCACCTTGAATTCTTTCCTAACCAAAGGTAAGTTTAACATCTGAAGTACTTCAGGATACGGTTGCCATATGGTTGCCATAGATGATGACACTGTGATGTCCTGCAGCTTTGTGGTATGTGAAAGGTACTGTTAATTAGATTTCCTTCACAATATTCCTGCAGGGAAGGGTGGAGCAACAATCTTCTGTGAGTTCTTCTAGGGAGTAATTTATGCAGTAACTCATGCAAAACAAAGCCCTTGTTAAACCAGTCTTTGTGTTTACAAATACAAGAATCTCTGAGTTCCTAACTATAGAAAATGTTTGGATGATTCAAATTCTTTGAGGTTAGCTCCTTTTCAATATAATTCTTTCTATAAATTTGTAGAAGCCAGTGCTTAATGCAAAAGCTTTATAGTATATTGATATCTACAATTTAAAAATAATTTCCTCCCATTTCCAGACAATTGCCCACAAATAACAAGCCATTCTGGGAAAACAAAGCAAAATGGAATAGCAAGAAAAATATAAGAAATATCTTAAACATAGCAATAACATTAGGAGTTTTGAAAACTGCTTTCTTTTTATTTTTCATTAGAGGTCAGGGAAGTCCCTTCCCTCATCTCTTGTAAATTACATTTCATATTCTGTCTGTATGTTTCTTTTTTTAAACTTAAAAGAAGTGACAGGGAAATGCAGGCCCAGCTGTTAGTGAAAGAATTAAGCATTCTGTCCTTGCACTACTTATATATTTAGGAATACATATAGGACCAGAAATGATGTCAGGATGTTTGTTAAATCAATACATTATTAAAAGCAAACAAAATATTTTGCTAAAAAAATTCAGAATTGCTATATTCCTTTAAGTCATCAAAACCACACATGCTAAAATACTTTTTTATGTCTTTTTGTTTGTTTGTTTTTAACATTTATTTATTTTTGAGACAGAGAGAGACAGAGCATGAATGGGGGAGGGTCAGAGAGAGATGGAGACACAGAATCTGAAACAGGCTCCAGGCTCTGAGCGGTCAGCACAGAGCCTGACGCGGGGCTCAAACTCACGGACCGTGAGATCATGACCTGAGCAGAAGTCGGACACTTAACTGACTGAGCCACCCAGGCGCCCCTGTTTGTTTGTTTTTTAAGCAGAACTGTGTCTTCTCACTCCTTTGGTAATCATGACTTCCTAGAATTTCAGGGATGCCAGAATCCACTCAATGGTATTATTGGAATAGTACTGAACTCTTTACACCCCACTCAGAAAGGCCATTTGACATCTTAAGACAGGCAGCATCTACTCATTATAAACTAGGAAAGTTCTATACAAACAGATCTGGGAATTGCTGGTATCCTGTTACAAAGGATCCTAGATCTTTACACCTCCTCCCTCCCCAATTTCTGCCATCAATAGTCAAGGCCAAAACAAAAAGTTTACAAATTCTACACATCAAAAGGAAAAAGAAAAAAAACAAGCATTATCAGTAATAGAGTATTATTACTTATTACCAGATGGCCTTAACTCCACATGAGAAATTTTAAGTTGGAGAATAGTCAACAATACTGTTGAAATAAATTTCTAGGCCCAAGATGGAGATGCTCCTTCCTGGGGTACCACATCAGCAAATTGAAACTTACATATTTGTGTCACTTAAATGTCCTGCTGACAACACACACAGTATATCCAGTCAGCCAATCATCAAACACCAAGCCAATCCTGGACTCCATACTCATTTCCTTTCCTTTTCACCCCAGACTTGACTATGTGGCCCCAGCCAATCAGACAGTTCTGTTTTTCTCTTCTTTGTTCTTTATCTTGTAAAAGCTTCCTGCCTTCTGCCCCATTTTGCAGTTCTCTGGGTGAGCAGAGTATTAAATAAAAGTTTGTGTGTATAACCTAAATTATCTTCTTTAATCATTTTTTAATAGTACCCAATCTAGAGGCGAGTGGGGGAAAAGAATGGACTGTTTCACTGTGCAGTGTGCTTCCAGGACCAGCAGTATCAGTATTACCCAGGAGCTTACTGAAAATGCAGAATTTCAGGCCCTACCCCAAATATAATGAATGACAGTCTGCCATGTAAAAAGATTCCCTAGGTGTTATGGACTAAATGTTGGGTCCTACCAAAATTCATATGTTGAAATTCTGACCCCCAATGTTATGGTATTAGGAGGTAGGGTCTTTGGGAGGTGTTTAGGTCATGAGAGTGGAGCCCTTATGAATGGGACAAATGTCCTTATAAAAGAGACCCCAGAGAGCTCTCTGGCTATGTGAGGAAATGAGAAGCTGGAAGTCAATGAACCGGGAAGTAGGTTCTCAATAGACAACCTATTCTATCAAGTGCCTTGATATTGGACTTCCTAGCCTCCAGAACTGTAGGAAATAAATGTTTGTTGTTTAAGCCACACAGTCTATAGTATTTTTATCATAGCTGTCCAAGTAGACCAAGATACTTGATTAGTATATATATTAAACTTTTTTTTTTAATTTTTTTTAACGTTTATTTATTTTTGAGATAGAGAGAGACAGAGCATGAACGGGGGAGGGTCAGAGAGAGGGAGACACAGAATCTGAAACAGGCTCCAGGCTCTGAGCTGTCAGCACAGAGCCCGACGCAGGGCTCAAACTCACGGACAGTGAGATCGCGACCTGAGCCGAAGTAGGACGCTTAACTGACTGAGCCACCCAGGCACCCCAAGTATGTATATTAAACTTTGAGAAGGAAAAGGTAGAGGGCTATAGGAGGTTTGACCTGAAATTCCCCCTCTGTAAGTGAAGTACCTTGCTCACCCAGTTTCAAATTAATATTACCAAGCTCACTTTCCTTTATCTAAGAGCGTTGATAAATTGTTATTAAAAAAGTCATATTGTAGTTCATAAACTTTAATGTGTAGACATAGATAAAGCCATATTTTGTTATCTCCAATGGATGTGATGAGAAACCATTGGCTTCATCTACTTTGTACTGTTTGAAATGTTTTATAACAAGCATGCCTGAAACTAAATAAATCAACAAATACATTTGCATTGAAACAACAAATTATATTCCATTGTGCAAATTTTGACCAACATAAAAAAAATTAAAACTTGAAAATTTTGACATCACACAGAGGTGACACCCTATATCACAAAGATTCTTATGCAACTTTGAAAAACCAAACTTATTAAAAACAATTTTAAAATATATGCTAGATAATATTTAATATTTTTAGGAAGAAAGTAGATTACAACCCCCACCACTCCCCTAACACACACACATACTACACATGCACACAAATGTTGGTTCAAAATAACTGTTCTACCTTTAGTGGATGAAGAGACATAGGAACAGCGAGCAATTTTCTACTGTGTGTTCAAGTATAACATCAAGATATTACCAAGAGACATTATTATAATTAGCCATAAACATGTTGTTTGCTAAGTATAATGATTCTAATGGATTCCTTCTACATGATTTACTTCTTTGCTATTGCTGAAAGAGATGGTCCAAAGAAGAGCCATTTTAGTTAAATTTGATTAATAGCCCTTGCTTCTTTGCAAAACCAGAATTATAAGTGCATAGATGGATTCAACAATAAAAATAAACAAAGACAGCATGGTTTCTACAAGAGATTCTTAACTGAATTATTTAAGCAAGAAGGTCTATGGAAGAAAACAGGCAAAATGAAAGTCCTTGAGTGTATACTGTCTTATAGAGAATAAATAAATCATTCCTTAAGAAATTAATGCAGAGTGTTTTGTAGAACTAATGGAAAAAAAGCATTAAAGAAATCTTGGGAACTGAACTATATGCACAGACTTATGTAATAATTTGTTACAACTAATTTTTAAGAAAGATAAATAAACAGAAGTATTTTGTATTATCTTTCTGTTAACTAGCACTCAAAATCATGTTTGAACTACTTCATGATTCCCTAGCAGTACAAGTGCATTCATAGGATAGAATTCCTATTGACTTGGTTCAACTGTACAAATTTGGCTATGTAGAGGTTCTCTATAGACAGACATTACTCACCCAGATTAAGTAAAAGGCATATATACATCATCTTCTCTGTGTTCAGACATTCACAATTGAAAAGAAAAAAAAACCTGTGTCCAAAACTCTAAAAATTTAGTCTATAGGTTGCCGGGATTAATTCTGAATGATAATTCAAGCTGAATGAATTGTTTTGTCTTGAAAATTCATTTTGAAATGAATTAGAGAAATATGGGAAAAGAAAAAAATAGTTTACCTATTAACTTCCTTCTATATTTCAGGTACTCTATTAAATCATTCATCATCTCACATAATACTGACAAAACTTTGGGTTAGCTACTATTTTTATCTCCATTTTACAAATCAGAAAAATAGAATGCTGGAAGATTACATTAGTAAACTGAGTTCATATGTTTCAATATGGTAGAACAAGTGAATTAAAATGAAAAAAAAAATGCTATGAATACAAATGTCTTTCACATATAAACATGCCCAGTTAAATTATACGCATATGCTAAATTCTGAGCATTTCGGCATCCTTTATCTGCCTGAATTTTCCTATAAAAATTCTTTTTTTCCCTGAAAGCATACAAAAGATTCTGCTTCCAAGAATATTTATTAACTTTAACTTTTCTCAGTGATCACAGTGATTGATTTCTTTGTGATATTTTCATTATCTAGAAAGAAGTGGTGGGCAAAAATGTCATGTGCTGCGAAAAGGTAAATAAACAGAAGGAGGCCACCAGTAGACAAAACTACTGATCATTGGTTATTACTCTAAGACCATTTTCAGAATGATGATGATGCAGAGTTTGAGCGGCATAAATTTGGTAGAAGACAGTAGCAAATACAAAACATTTTTCAAGAAGCCTAGCAGTGATGAGAAGCAGGGAGATAGTAATTCAGAGAAGAATCATGAATTAGTTTCTTTTTTAAATTAGATATAAAGACTTTATCATTAAAGAAAAAAATCGATCATGCAAAAAGAGGTTTTGCAAACTCCAAAATGAACCATACATAATTAAAGGAGTATGATAGAGGTAGAGCAATCAAGGGATAAAGAGCATAGGTACAGATTTTAGTCTTGGCAAAGAGGAAGGATATTGTTATTGAGTCTGGAATTTTAAAAAAAAAGTAAAAATGGGAACAAATATCAGAACACTGTCTCTTGGAGACTAATCTTCAGAAAATATTGTAGATGGGACAAATTTTAATATACAAAGAACTCTCAAAACTTACTACAAAAGCAAACAATGTAATTTAAAATGAACAAATTTAAAATTTGAACATATACTTCACCAAAGAGGATACGAGGATGGCTAATAACTACATGAAAAAAAAATGTTCAATATCATTAGCGATTAGGGAGATACACATTTTAACCCTGAAGAGATGCCACCACATACCTATCAGAATTGCTAAAAATATTCTGATAATACTAAGTGCTATTGAGGATGCAGAGAACTAAAACTTTCAGATATAGCTAGTAGGAATGCAAAACTAGTACAGCCATCTTGGAAAACACTTTGGCAGGTTTTGTTTTTAAGTTAAATATTCACTTACCATGTGACCTACTAGTCCCACTACTGGGTATTTAACTTAGAGAAATAAAAACTTATATGCATACAAAAACCTCTACACAAAATGTTACAGCCGTTCTGTTTATAACCACTTAGACTGGAAACGACTCAAATGTCCTTTAGCACATAAACAGATAAATAAACTACAGTAAATCCACACAAAGGAATATTATTCAGCAATAAAAAGGCTATAACTATTGATATACGCAACACCTTGGATAAATTTCAAGACATTACGCCGAGTAAAAGAAAACAGTGTCAAATAATTACATATCCTATGATTCCATTCACATGACATTCTCAAAAAGCTGTAGTGATGGAGAACACTAGATCAGTTCTTAGGGCTTAGGAATGGGGGAGGGTATGTCTACAAACGGGTGGTAGAACCGTTGTGTATCCTGATCATGGTAGCAGTCACACAAATGTGTGTTAAAAATCATAACATAGTACACAAACAAGTAATTTTACTGAACAGTTTAAAAAATATGTTTCACAGCAAACAAAGTAAATGAAGCAAATAAAGCAAAGTAAGAGCTAAATTGCTCTGTATAACAAAATAATTGACATTATGGAATTGTCTTCTGGATGCATAAGTAAAACACTGGAAGACTTGGAAAGGGGATGGGAGAAGGAAGGACTTGCAAAAAACACCCCAGTATTTGGGGTAGGCCAATGAAAATTCCCTGATACAAGTGTAGCCAACAAAAAATATCAGATTGGATGTTTTTCTTCTTTTCTTGGTGATATTTCCCTCTGTTACTTCCAGATTTTTAATAAAAATTCGGTGTTGCATGAAAATTTCAAGTTAGACCGACTTTGGTGAGTATAGGAGAAATGGTTTCTGCCCATTCATGGCAGCAGCTGGAGTCACATGCACAGAGAAGAACAGCTGAAGGAAATGAGATGGTGAAAGAGAAGCAAGAATCTGAAGTAGTAGGGAAGGCATAGAAAGCAAACAGCCTTCCTCTTAAGGAGTCTTCCACAACACTGTGATGTATATTGCATCTCCCATGAAATGAGATTTATGTGTAGTCAAGGAAGAGATGAGGGAGCTTTGGGACACTCGGGTTACACAAATATAACTAAAAAATAGAATACCGAGGCACTCTCTGAATTGTGCCAATGATAATCACCATTTGGGAACTTTGCAAACAGAATTTCCATAACTTGTTACTTGATATCCAAACTCCTTTATATAGAAGACATTTTTCCATGAATTCAAATATATGTTATTGGGATTGCATATTATTAAATCAGACTCTAGCAATCATATTATTAACTTTTCCACAGTTCTGTAACTCTCACTCTCAACATTTATTGTAATGTTTTTAACTCTCGATAAACATCCACTTGAACATCTGATAAGATATTGAAGATAGTGCTGTTCCATGTGACATCATGAGGTGACCATCTATCTATCATCCCTGTGTGGCTTATGACTTCCCAGACACCAAGGTTTCTCCAAACCAGTAACAACCATAATGTACCATGAGCTTTTATGCCATTCTCACACTGTGCATTGTACTATCTCAATCAAAGCACATTAAAGAAAAAGAGGGTGTCATTTGTAGGTAGTCAAAAGACACCTGAGAGGTCTACTGGGTTCTGAAAAATTCTGTGACACGTAAGTATCACAACCCTTTGGCTTTACTGCAGATCTGTTTCAAACAGACAGTAATATGCAGCACTCTGCTCTTATTATTATCCTGGCAAGAATGGAATTTTTACAAAACTTAATGACTCTTACCTCACTTTTATTCACTTATTTTTAAATTAGAATTGACCCTTGAATAACACAGGGGTTAGGGACAACAGAACTCCCCCAACATGCCTTCAAAACTCTGATACAACTTTTGACTCTCCAAAAAACTTAGCTACTAATAGCCTTGTTGACCAGAAGTCTTAGTAACAAGTCAATTAACATATTTTTGTATCTGTAATATATGCTGTAGTGTTGCAATAAAGTAGGCTAGAGAAAAGAAAATGTCATTAAGAAATCATAAGGAAGAGGGGCGCATGGGTGGCTAAGTCAGTTAAGTGTAGGACTCTTGATTTCAGCTCAGGTCATGATCTTGCGGTCATGAGTTCGAGCCCCACGTCAGGTTGCATGCTGATGACTGCAGAGCCTGCTTGGGATTCTCTCTCTCCTTCTCTCCTTGCCCCTCCCCACAAATCTCTCTCTCAAAATAAAAAATTAATTAAAAAAAAATTGTAAGGAAGAGAAAATACACTTACAATACTCCACTGTATTTATCAAAAAATATCTCCATGTAAGTGGACTCATGCAGTTCAAACCCTTGTTTTCCAAGGGTTAACTGTACATATTTTCTTCTACCCCTCACCCCCTACTGTTATATCACTCTGGTAGGTCTGACATAACAAAATACCACCTACTGGATGACTTAAAACAACAGAAATTAATTTTCTCACAGTTCTGCAGGTCAGAAGTCCAAGATCAAGTGTCATCAGGGTTGGTTTCTGGTGAGGATTCTCTTCCTGGCTTGCAGATGGCGTCTTCTCTTTGTTCTTGTGGGAAAGGGCCGTGAGTTCTAGTGTCTCCTCCTCTTTTTATAAGGATGCCAGCCCTAGGAGACAAGGACTCCACCTTTATGACCTCATGTAACCTCAATTACCTCCCTAAGGGCCTTGTGTCCAAACACAGTCACATCGGGGACACAGGGCTTCAACATATGAAGCCGGACACGAAGGTGTTCTGTCCATAACACTTGCATTTGTTGAATCCTTTTTTTTTTTTTTTTTTTTTTTTAAGAGACTGCTTATTTTTCATCACCCTTATTTGCATTTTCTGCTCTGTGGAGAAACAGTTCAAGACTACCAGTGGTTGCTCTTACCCATTCAGTAGGCTGAATAGTGGGAGCTGAAGACCAGCCTTCGCTCCAGTCTTCCTCGGGGAACTGCTGAATAGCACAGAGGACACCTGTGCTCCTCTACACCGGCCGGCAACCTCAGATTACGTTAGCAGACAACACAGGACCTGGAGCAGCCCATTCGCCCTGAAACTCCTCCTTGGTCACAGCCTTCTCAACAGAGGCTTGCTCTCTCTCTCTCTCTTTTTTTTTTTTTTTTTTTTCCCAATTCGTCAGTATCTCTGCAGAAGTAGAGCCCGGGCGTGACCTCCCGCGGCTGCTCACAGAAGATGGTGGCGCGCAGGCGCAGAACTTCCCCGGGCCGGCGTCCAGCACATCACATTCGCTCGGTGAACCCACCCTCTGTTGCCGCGTGAGATGACTGTGTCCACAAAACACAGAGGAGGGTGTGTTATACAGAGCAGTTGTAGGCAGGTGCATGTGAGACGCCGCTGTGAAAGGCTGGTGGTCAGCCCTGGACTCAGTAACCACGGGAGATCTCCGCTCTCGGAAGGCTGCCTGGATCTGGTTAGTGAAAGCTCCGGAAGTGAAGCAGCCGGCAGGAAGAGTGGCTCCGGGGCAAAAGAAAACTTCAGCACAGCTCTCAGGCCAGTATTCCCGGAGCGTGTTACACACCAACACCGGCTGTGTGTTCAACTAACCATGGCAGGAGCTGCTAGCACCAGCTTCTCCCAGGTTCTCTTCAGATTTATGATATAAATGCCGCCACTTTCCCTTTGGTAGAAGTACTGTTCCATTTGGATGTCAAGGTTGGTGCCACGCAGGTGGGATCCTGCTATAAGAAATTTGAGGACATGGGCGCCTGGGTGGCTCAGTGGGTTGAGCGTCCGACTTCGGCTCAGGTCATGATCTCACGGTCCGTGAGTTTGAGCCCCACATTGAGCTCTGTGCTGACAGCTCAGAGCCTGGATGGAGTCTGCTTTGAATTCTATGTCTCCCTCTGTCTCTGTTCCTCCCCCACTCACGTTCTCTCAAAAATAAATGAACATTTAAAAAAAACTTTAAAAATAAAAAATAAAAATAAAAGTGGTAGGGGAAAAAAAGCATATTTTAGTGATGTAATTTGAGGTTTTGGGCAGCACAACAAACACTGAGATAACCTGTTAGAGAAAGAGTAAATATGTAAAATATAAGCAAAAAAAAAAAAAAAAAGGAAGAAGACGAAGAAGAAAGAAAGAAAAAATAGGAAAGGAAAGAAACACAATGTATGGGTTAACTAATTACTTGAAAACACTGTAACAGCTCATTGGGCAATTTTGTAATCAGATGGGCCCAAGGGATGAATATGATCAAGTTTATAACAGTTCATTTTCTTTGAATGCAGCTGTATACAATGCCCCAGGAGATTCTAGAAGCAATGAAACTACAGAGACTCTTTTGATTAATAACATATTCAATCCCTAAAATCCATGAACAGAAACGCATATTGTTATGCCTTCAAGGGTATCCATAGATGCTATGGAGCCCCTTCTGGAGAGAGAGTGAAGTGGCTGGAAACCTCCTGTGAATGGTCACCTTAATTGTGTTGCCTTCTTAAAGATGATCTTTTAAAAGTTTTTTTTTTTTTTTTTTTTTTCATTTTTTCTTTGTCTCTAAGTTCATAGGGTTAAACTATGCTGTGATTGCCATAATTATTATTTCTCCCCCAGTGATTTTATAGCCAACAAGGGAACATTAGCACCCACTGATTCCTTGTGGAAAATAATCTATTTAAAGATACTTGCTTCAGTTGAATCTTTTTTTAAATGCTTCACTCCATTATTTTATTATGTAGAAATCTGCACCAAGGCAGAATTGGAGCTTCCAAAGAATTCACTTGTCTCTGTATTTATTCCTCCCTGGAAGTCATAAGGCTCTGTTGATAGCAGCCCAGATGGGTGGTAGGGAAGCAATTATGATTAAAAACATAATGGGAATTCAGAGAGCTGCAGGATGTCTGCAAATATCAAGGATTCTTGTTAAGGGCCTAATCCCACACTCGTTATAGGACTTCTTTCTTAGGGTGTCTATCTCTCAGTAATTATGGAATTATCAAATACATATATTTAGCCAACATTTTGTGTAATATGCATAGACTGATTCAGCTGTTTGAACAGTATTTGATATATTTTGGTTAGACACAAAAACATCTGATATTATCTAAGAATCTCCTTTCTTTCAATTGAAGGAAAGTTACTTTAAAAGAATGCAGTAAACAAATAAATTCAGTAATAGGATTTTGCTCAGCAATGTCTGGCATATATAGTGAATGAAAATTTCTTTCTCTTTTATCATTTCTCCCTAAGGCCAAATGTATGTCATTTAGGGAAGGGGAGAAAAACTTACTATAACTACAATATAAGTAATTTTAAAAAATTAAACTGATCTCTGTTCCTTTGAATATTTTTGAAAGGAAGGGAATAAATAATATCTAAACTAAAGTAAAATTTAGATTTTAAAACATAATACGTACCTCAGAGAATATGGTTCTTTGGGGCCTAAGTGGTCCCGTTTTATAGTGTTTTCATTATGTGAAAACTTGATGATGATTGTATCTCATTGATGTCAGGTGATGTAGGTGGTCAAATCAACTCTTGTTCTAAGCTAGAGAATCTTTAGGAGAATAACAGCTTAAGGACAAAATGGAGTTGGGGTCAATGGTGGCTCACAAACTAATATGTTATTATCAAACAAATATTTGTGCAGAGAACATTCAAGGATATACAAGGAAATATAAAAGGACAAAGGAAGTAACATGGTAATAGTCAAGAGGAGAATTTTGACTTCCATATATATTGTAGCTGCTAATTGCTTTTCAAGACTATAAGCACCTCAATGCCACGACTCTAATTTAGAGCAATGCTGGGCTATTAGCAAAGCATGGAATGCCTACAAAGAATTAGTTATTGTAGGTGAGGTATTAAATCACATGTAAGTTCTGTCTTAGGAAAAATTCAGTGTGCACACAAACAAGAACAAGTATGTTTGGTGAATGTTTAAAATATCAAAGTGGGGTTAAAAAGTTCTATCAGAATTCAGGGGCACCTGGGTGGCTCAGGCAGTTGAGCAACCAACTTGATTTCAGCTCAGGATCCCGGGATCATGAGATCAAGCCACATTGGACTGCATGCTGAGCTTGAAGACTGCTTGGGATTCTCTGTCTTCCCCTCTGCCTCTGCTCCCCTCCACTCCTGCATGTGCACGCTCTGTCTCACTCTCTCTCTCTCTCTCAAATAAAATAAATAATTTTTAACAATTTGTAAAAAGTTCTATCAGACTTCCGAAGAAGAATATACTATATAGCTAGAGATACTGAAGGATTAAATAATAAAGTATCATGTTAGCAATGCAAAACTGAGTCTTAACAGAGTGAAGAAAATAAGAAGAGCTTTCCAATAAGCAACAGCAGTATAAATAAGGGAAATTGCCAAAGGATTGGGATGATTCCACAGAACAAGGAACTGTTGGACAGAAGGCTGGAAAGAAGGTGGGAGCCAGGGCATATACAATACATGGGATTTCTTTTCCTTTCCTTTTCACATTTTCTTCCTTCCTTCCTTCCTTCCTTCCTTCCTTCCTTCCTTCCTTCCCTCCCAGTTTGGAGTGTTCCAGTTACAATAGCTATATAGCACATGAATCTAAACTTTAGTTACAGCTTAAAAGAACCATTTCATTATTCTTAGGGATTTTGTAGCTCAGGAATTCAGACAGAGAACAGAGGAAGTGGCTTGTTCCTGCTCTACCTTATCTGGAGCCTCATTTGAGAGGTTTTGAAGGCTAGGATGATTTCATAAGTGGGGGCCGGCATCATCTGGAGGCTTGTTCATTTACTTGTCTGGTGCCTGGACAGGACATTCTGAAGAACAGGACTGTGACTGAGTGTCCATGTGTGGCATCTCCATGTGGCTTGGCTTCCTCACAGTATGCTGGCTCTTGGATTGTTGGACTTTTTACAGGATGTATCAGGGCTCCAGAAGAGTTCCAGCAAACAAGTTGAAAGCTGTATGCCCTTTTATGATCCAGCCCCATAAATCATATGATGTCATTTTTACTCTATTGGTTGAAGCTTTTCCATACCTTTCAAGATTCAAAAGGAGGAGACATACAGTTCATTTTTTAATAACAGGGTTATCAATAAATTTAGGGATACTTCTTTTGTTTTATTTTTGGGGGGAACATTTTCAAATGTTCATATGTATGAATGATTATTCATATGAATGAATGAATTGAATAAGTGATCTGTAGATAAAATATATTTCTAAGAAATATACACTGATAACTGATCTCAAGATAAAGTCATGTTAGAATATAGAAGAGAATTAAAATATAGAATCTTCTGAGACTCTCTCTAAAAAAAAGGCATTATATTAAGTGCCCCTTCTCCGCTCATGCTCTCTGCCCCTCCCCTGCTCATGCTCTGTCTCTCTCTCTGTCAAAAATAAATAAACATTAATTTTTTTTTTTTTTTTTAAATAAGAACGGTTCCCAGATCACCTTATCAGGGCATTTCCAAATACTGTTTAGAAAGCCTCTACAAAACAATCTTTCTTTTTTTTTCTTTTGACACACAAAATTTAAACTTAGGCCAGTTCTTCCAAGCCACTTTAAAATGTGTGATGAATATTCACAATTCCTTCTTCCTCAATGTAGTGACTCTTACCTTTTTGTCTTCTTGGATCTCTTTAAGAATGTAATGAAAGCTAAGGACACTTTTCATAGAAAAAAAAAAAAAAAAGCACATACACATGAAACAGAAGGTGATCTCACTGTGGTCCCTGGCTCCTTGGTCCCCTGAAGTCCTTCCATGCACCCCAGATTGAGAATTTTATAGTAATCCAAACATAGTTGTTTGCAACATAAGACTCAAATTTTAATTTGAAATTCACGAGTTCCAAGTGGTTTATGGAGCTTGATAAATCATTCTTTACCATTGCTAATATCATGAAGGGAAAACTTCAAACCGATTTGATTTCATAGGCCATGTGTAAATATTGATTTCAGCCCTGCCACATAGCCTCTCTACTCACTGAGTGAAGAGACTATTCGGCCCACATTTCAAGGTGAGAATTGTCTACCCCAGTGATAAATACTGAAAACAAGACACATGGGATCCAGCTGTCTCAAACCAAATCCTAGGCTGCTCCTATATGCATCCAAAAGATTAGTTAAATAAGATTGGTGCATGTGGTGCATGTGGTGATGGTTCCCTTATTTCCACAGACTTGAAACTAGAACTTATCTGAAGTTTCCAAATCTATGTTGAAAGGAAGAGGATTCTGAAAGCCCCTGACTTTTTAAGGTAAATATTTAAGTCTAAATATAGTTTCGATAGTGATAGCTTATTTTCTGTAAATGTAAAATGTATTAAAAAGCCTATACTCTAATAAAGCAAAAATGGAATGTTTTATTTTTTTCTGTTTAGGCAATGCATTGGCCCTACTCTCAAATTTTTTATTTTTTTAACATATTTATGAACTATCTTTTTAGAGACGGTTCATGTTCAGATTGACTATGACACACTATTCCCATTAAATATAATGCTTACTTCTTTGTTACATTTTTAGAAGTTATTCCTGTATTACAGACATCATTACCTGTTACACCCTAAATGTGCTTTCTTAAAATGTCTAAAAATTCATTAAAAATATAAGACAATGTTTTAAAGATGTTATTGTGTCATGTGATTTAAGTAGTTTTCAATAATGAATATTATTTGTCTTCAAAAGTGTATTACTTTTGAAGTGTATAACACTAACATGTTATATTTCAAAACATGTTAAAAATGGAGAGGTAAGCTCAACTTTCTGTGAGATTTTTAAAGTTTTGATTCCTGGTATATAAAAATAAAACATAAGTATTTCTATCACAGGGAAATTATTAAGAATCTCTTCTAGGATTGACATCTAATTGAAAAAAAAAGTTCCATTGAAAAGTCAAATAAGTTCCATGTAAACACAAAAGAGTTACAGATATCACATAGGCTTAATATTTATGGCCCCTCAAGTTAGTCTGAGGGTGTGTGTTCAAAAACATTGCTTTATATAACATAGACAAATAATTCACTGTTTCTTTTTGATAAACTTCAGTCTGAAGTCTCTAGCCTAAGAAATTTATAATTGAAATTATTACATTGCATCAGAGTTAGGTACATGTACAACTGAATTCCAAAATGAACATTTTTTAGTGTTCATCTTTTACTTCAAAAGGAAAGCCTCAAAAATTATTTGATACATGAAACTTCCTTCTGTTTAAATGAAGATCATTGGTCTGTCAAAATATATTCTCTTTAGACACTAAACCTTTGCTGTAAAAAAAAAAAAAAAATGGCAGTACGCATTTATTGAAAGCATACCACATGGTTGCTATTAGCTAAGTGCATTACATGTATAATCTCTTTTAATCCTCAAAATAACACTGTCCGGGGAGTGAGGTGGTCATTTTATAGATGAAGTGAGGCTTGCAGAAGCTATGTACTTCACACCACTGGCAGAAGGAGATTTGAAGCTGACTCATCCTGACTCCAAATTCTGAGCTCTTCATGCCCATCACAGACATCATGGTCTTTAATGTCTTTCCTAGTCCCACAGCTTGTGAAGTATTGAACAAAATATAAAAAACATGGCTATCTTACTACATAAAGGCATACCATTGCAGTTACAAGCTGTGAAGCAAGATTTTGCTTGGATTTAAAATTACTTACACTCTCTGTTCTCCAATTTCCACATCTGTAAGATTAGCATAATCATAATGCTAATTTCATAGATTTATTATGGGAATGAAGTAAAATCTATTCAACAGTGTATGGAAATTACTAAAAGGGAGCACTGGCAGATAATAAATATTCATAATATGTTAACAGTTAATATGATAACTACTATTATCAAATTCTCTTTGCTTCACGTATGTCATGATGCCCTACAAAGAATGGAAAGTTTTGTCAGACAGAAATCAGATTTTATGTTTTTTTCATCTCTTCTGTAATGGCAAATGATTCTTGATACATAAAACTAAATATTTAGGTTGTCTTCCATCACCCTCCAAGCCAACTAATTTGAAACAAGGGGGGTGGGCATGAACATTTAGTATTGAAAAATATTTCATTCTATGAAAACCCGGCCAAGGTCTAACATATTAACAAAAAGAAAGAAAAGAAGGGAAAAAAACTAGAGAAAAGAAATAAAGCCTTGGAAGCTAGATATTTACATCACCTCTATGAGTGAAAATAATAATGCCTCCTTCACAGATTCACTGCCAACACCTTTTCCTTTATCCTGGGCGTACCAAGCTGTTTACCATATGGGTGTTATTTAGCCATTTCAATTGCCCAAGACTGAACTGAATGGCACCCCCCCACACACAAATGTCCACACATTTTGTAACTTGGAATATTGAATAATGGTTATTACTATTTCAGATGAAAGACAAATGCTTTACTTTTTCATTTAAATTCTAACATTTGCCAAAACACCTCTTAAGGTTCTCTCTTAAACAACTCATGATCACTGGTTTTCATTTTATCCGATACTTTTTTAGTTTTCAAGAAACTTAATATTTTCATCCATGTTTTTTTTTTATTCTCTTAATGAATGGCTTGGTTTTTAAGTTAATAGTTCTGCTTGCATTGTTACTTGCACTATTGCAAAATATTGCTATAAATGACTAGCAGAGTGGTCTAAAGTATATTTCCTGAGGAATAACTTTTAAGTTGTTTTAATAATATATGATTACATTACTTATCTATACCTTCCTCTAGAAAAGAGCAACTATCTTAATATGGGCCCTCAGTATTTACTAAATAGAATTCTAAACTTCCAATAAGCTAAAAATAGTGGAGTGTAGAAAGGTAACAGGAATAAGGTAGTGGAAAAAATGTGGTTATTTCAAATGTACTAACTCCACCTTGAGAGGAGTCAGAATGGAACACTTTCTTAAAAACAAAAACCATTGATTCTTGAGATAGGACCACATAAAGCATATAACTCATATTCACTCTCAGTACCCAAAATTGTCGTTTTATATGTGTTGTACTTACCCATACTTTGTGTGACTATGCGGAGAGCACTCTGAACAAAAAGCAATGCCGATCCCTGCTTGATTTAGATTAAATCACTTCACCTTTTTGACTTTTAGTTGCATTCTGTAAAATAAGAGAAATGAACTAATGATCTCTGAGTTCCTTCAAAGCTTCAGGTTTCTACCCTCCTACTTTTTTTTTCTAACTTTCTATTTCTAATAGTCGGTAACTCACCATATTTTTGGTCATCTACTGGAAAGCTTAAATTTGGAGAAGGTTCTGGACTCCCTGTATCATTTGTCCATTGGGTCAGTTTCCGCCACTGACCCAAGAAACACCAGAGACTTTTACATATCAGCAGGCTTGGTAGTATGTCATTCTCCACCTATTCTCTCTTCTAAGCTAAATACAAATAAATAAAAATGTAACATCTATCTCAATGACAGCACATGAATTGCAGTCAGTGAAATACTGAATTTTAGATGTTAAAGGTTTTGATTCCAACATTCATCAAGGCTATGTTTTGACCCAGAAAAAAAAAAAAGACTATTCATTTATTCAACCGTCTCATTTCTTCAAATACATATTCCATGAAGTCTTAAGAATAATTACTCTGGGGCGCCTGGGTGGCTCAGTCGGGTAAGCGGCCGACTTCGGCTCAGGTCATGATCTCGCGGCCCGTGAGTTCGAGTCCCGCGTCAGGCTCTGTGCTGACCGCTCAGAGTCTGGAGCCTGTTTTGGATTCTGTGTCTCCCTCTCTCTCTGATCCTCCCCCATTCATGCTCTGTCTTTCTCTGTCTCAAAAATAAATAAACGTTAAAAAAAATTAAAAAAAAAAAAAGAATAATTACTCAAAAACACAAAACTGACAAATTGTCCTCTTTATGTATTCTCTTTATATTTCTTAAATGGCTTTGGATAAAACTTCAGTTTCTAACATATCATAAGGAGGACTGATGACGAGACTCCATATCACTGCTTTTGCCATTCATTACCATCCTAGGTTTCCATCAGGCACAGAATTGATTCTGGCTCCTAAACCAGCAACTGCAGTTTCTTACTTTCATTTGATGCTTCAAGCTGCTGCCTCTTCACTATGTTAATTTATACTGATTCGTTGAGCAAGCTCTTTAGGAAGCCTTCTTTTGGCTTCCTTAATGCTGCAGGATGAGACTGGGGTCCCTTCTATGGCAAGTATCAAACCATTAAACTTATCACAGTGATTCGCAAACACCTCTTCTGGTAATTTATCTCCTCTAGATTCTGAGCTATAAGAGAGTAACATTCTGAGACTAAGAACTCTGTCTTACCCCTCATGCTTATACCCCTCATGCTTAGTACAATGCTTGACATATAGCAAACTGCTATTAAGGGTATTATGAACACATGAATCAGTAGTAGGCATATACAAAATAGGGAAAATTGCCAGTACATGATAGATATTTGATCAATCCGTGTAATTAATACCATTGATCTGTGCTGAATCTGTAATTAAGGCATTACAACAGTAAAAAAAAATAATAATAATAGGCACCTATTTGTATTGCCAGATAATTTGACACTTAACTTGAAGAAACATTGTGACACATGGCGGATGTTTATCATCATCATGTAGAATGTTCCAGTTTCAAAGAGCATCACAAGTGATGCAACTTGAAAGTGGGAGTAAAGCTGCACATCCTTGAAGCCCCCTCCTGGGTTCTGTTGTCGGAAGGGGGTGGAACATGAGGAGAACCTGTATAGATGGCTGTGCACACTTGCCAGGGTAGCTGTGTTCAGCCACTCTCCAGTCCTGCCAAAGTGGAGGTGGTACATGGAGCATGGTCTGCAAAACAGCAGATGAGGTTGTTTTGGTCCCCATGGAAACCGGATCTCCCATTGAGAAGTAAACATGTTTGATACTTTTGTAATCAGAACCCATCAAAAAGTGAAAAACAATCCATTTTTATCGTACTTGTATTGTCTTAAGAGAATAGACATTTTAAGATTCACTGAAGTATACAGACCTTATCAGGTGATGCCTACTTTAACCATTGACATAGGAGATTTAAAAAGCTCCTCACTTATTACCATGATTTAGCTCTCTATACAAGTCTGGAAAAGTATTTGTATTCTATCATTTTATTGGGAATTATATATGGTAAAATGACCAATATAGTCAAATGTGCATCTAAGTAAGTAATTGTTCATGCCAGATTTCCACCTACAGGCAAAGGCATCGCAGGATGACAAGATTTTTACAATAAAAATAATGCTAAATGTAATTTTAAAAAACAGAGTCCTTGTCATATCTATGTCCTGCCTCAATAGGAATTTTGTTATTTCTTACACATAGAAGTAATCCGATCCCACCTATACACACTAATTTTGAAAAAACTAAATGTTTGTGTCAATGATCATATATTTATGAATATGAGATATGAAACGAAAGCTTAGTTCATTAAACATTAGGATCTAAGTGACATTAAACATCTATGTATTCTAAATAATGGAACATTTTGCATAGCTTAGACAAAGAGTTAATATGATTTCCTCCCTCCCATTTTGATATGCACTTTTTAGGATTGGCCAGATAAAGCAAAATAATAATAATACAATTCCCATAAATATGAATCCACCCTTTCTATTATATTTACACATGAAAGCTATAAAATTACTGTGTCAAAACCTTCAACAGGTTTTTCTAATTCATCACACTTGCCAATCTTATATAAAATTGTAATTTTTACATCATTTACAGAGATTGGATCCATGTGTTTCTAATATCTCATAAACATTAAGAACCCTTGTTGCTGTCTATTTATTAGGTTTGGGTAAATTTTTAAAGAGATGAATTCCAGTAATCTGTGCTGTTGTCATGGCTGATGAAGATATTATAGAAAATTTTATAATATTCTTGTTAGAAATGTCAATAGCCTTTTGTATCATGTTCCAATAAAACACAAAGTTTCAAATTTATTGCTAATATCTTAACAAACTTTAAAAAAAATGAGATTGAAAATGTAACCATCTCGCAGATAAGCACTTTTCATGTGTACATGCTGTTCTGGAACAGTATTTCAACAGGGTCTATGAAACCTGAGACAAGGACAAAATCTCAGCTGCAGGGGTTTTTGACCTTGCTTAGTACTAGTATTAAAGGGGCCAGGGATAGGAATGATTTTTTTCCAGCCTATTTGCCTGAGTCTTTACAATTAGTTTCCTAATACATTACCCTGTTCTAGTACCTTACCACCAACGCAGGCTTCAGTCAATTACATGTTCCAAAACCCTTCTCTTACCTTACTCCCTGTCTTAGTCTATTCAGACTACTTTATAAAAAATTACCATAGGTTAAATGATTTGTAAGGAACAGATATTTAT
Source organism: Panthera leo (assembly GCF_018350215.1). Classification (NCBI taxonomy): domain Eukaryota; kingdom Metazoa; phylum Chordata; class Mammalia; order Carnivora; family Felidae; genus Panthera; species Panthera leo. Next base: position 39,629,978 of record NC_056687.1, read on the forward strand.
ATCTCACAGTTCTGGAACCTGAGAAGTCCAAGCTTAGGGTGCCAGCAAGCAAATTCAGCATCTGATGAGAGCCCACTTTCTGGTTCCAGGACAGCTGTGAGTTCTCTGGGCTCTCTTTTATAAGGCAGTAATCTCACTCATGAGGATGCCACCCTCATGACCTAATCACCTCCCAAAGTTCCCACCTCCTAATACCATGACATTGTACATTAGGTTTCAACATATGAATTTTATGGTGAAGTAAGCATTTAGTCCGATCTGCTCTCTTACCTAACTTCTTTTTGCATCTTCAATGCATTTTAAGAAACTTTTTTTTTTTTTTTACTGGCAAAGGGCATAATGAAACTAATACACTAATTACACTGTCATAGGACACTAGTATAAGCCATCAATTCAATGACCTTTCCTGTTGAAGAATGTCGGCATACAATAGTGTCAAATAATAGTTTCTCAAACTGTACTGGATATTTATGATGAGGAATTTCCTCCTTCCTCAGAAGCCCATTTTATCTTTAGATAGGGTTGACTTTTAGAAGGGTCTTTCTTCTCACTTCAACTTGTTAGTTCAAGTTTATTAGTAGCACATCCTAACCAATTTAGCTAACCAGCCAGTCTCATTCATTCAGCGTTAGCTCTGTGAAAAAACACAAGATAAACCTGTTTCTTCTCTTATTTCCCCTTTATGTATTAGAACATCAAATAGCTACCTCTTTGTTTCACCTGTGATACATTGACTATCATATGGGTGTTTTCTACATTTGGAAAACAAAAGCAATTTCCAAACTGAGGTCAAAACTGAAAGTGTCTTCTCAACTGGCCCAAAACTCAATTGTTGTGAGTCTTAGGCCAATTCAGTTACACAGACTCCCTTATTTAAATAATTTAGGGGGTTGCTGTTTAACCATTTTATAGTCAATATCCTATCACTTATTGGATTGGTGAATGTCCAGTGGGGAGAGAAAATATTCACCAGTTATTCTAACAGGGGTAACTTAATATAATAAATTGTTACTAGGCCTGAGGCTGATATAGGAATAAAGGCAAATATGGAACACAAAGTCATCATGGAAGTAGCAATTACTTGAAGGAACTACCATCTGCTGGCTAGAGAAACAGAAGAGAGGCCAGTCAATTCAACATAGAAGCTTTGATGAGGGCCTCTGATTCAGTGCCAGCTCTCAGCTCAAGAGAGAGACCTTGAGGGGCTGGAATTCAGACCTCAGAGGAGAGGGCACTAGCCCACTGGATTTTGATGTTTCTGGAGAGATGTAAAAGAGGCTGTTTCTAGAAATATTGGAAAAACTGCAAAGTGGATTCAGCTGCGGCTACTGGAACGCGCTGCCACGGTAGGGTGAAGTAACGAAGATGGGAAGACACTGACAGCAACAGAAAGCCAATGGGAGCAAGGAGGAAACAGCCTGTTCGTTCTTTTTCTAGCCTTCCAACCTTCCTTCAGCATTCCACTCAAAGCGTTTAACAGGGAGCCAGCTGCCAAACCAGAAATGTGGTCTGCAGAGTCCTAGCCCAAGCATTACAAGGGTGGGCGTTAAAACTGAGAGACAATAGCTTAGTAACTGGCACGCTTATTTTACTGTGTTTCCAATTATTTGTGTAGATAGCTGTCTCTTTGGCCTAAAATTTCCTCCTGTAAGGCAGGAAATATATTTGTATCCATTCCATTATCCTGCATAACATTTGATATACAGCCGCTGTTGAATGAATGCACGGTTAAGGTAGAATGACCTTATATTTATCCATGTTAAATATGATTCTGGGGGTGCCTTGGTGGCTCAGTCGGTTAAGCATCCGAGTTCGGCTCAGGTCATGATCTCGCAGTTCGTGAGTTCGAGCCCCGTGTCAGGTGCTGTGCTGACAGCTCAGAGCCTGGAGCCTGCCTCAGATCCTGTGTCTCCCTCTCTCTCCGCCCTGCCCCTGTTCATGCTGTCTCCATCTCTCAAAAATAAATATGAAAACAAACAAACAAAATTATTGTGTTAGGTACATCAATTGTTGTAGTTTGCAGAATTATATTTTTTTCCTTCTCAAATAATATTGTGTCTGTTGGTTATCATTCCTAGCTTTGGGGCCATCTGTAGATTTGATATGCATTGCCTTTTATAATAAGTAATCAATGTGAAATATATTGTTAAACCATCTTTCTCTAGCTTTAGAGGGCATAAAGATCACCTAAAGAGCTAGTTAAACATAGATTCCTGGGCCCTGTCCCAGAGATTCTGATTGAACAGGCCATGAGTAGGACTTGAGAACGTGTGTTTCTAACTAGTTCAGAGGTATGAAGATACTTTCCACCCAAGGTCCACATTTTTTATTACAATTGTTTCAATAAAAGATCAGAACGTGGCAGTCTTTTAAAAAGCTTTACACTTTGTTTTGTTTAATGCTTATTTATTTTGAGAGAGAGAGAATGCACAGGGGAGGGGTAGAGAGAGAGAAGGAGAGAGAGAATCCCAAACAGGCTCTGCAGTCTCAGCACGGAACCCCGTCACAGGGCTCAGTCCCACAAACCATAAGATCATGACCTGAGCCAAAACCAAGATTTGTATGCTTAAGCACCTGAGCCACCCCTAAAACTGGTGCCCCTAAAACTGCTTTACACTTTAATTCAGTAAAACATTCACTGGACACATTGTATGTATAAATCATCGTGTTGAGAATTGCAAGAAACCCAGCAATAATTAAGGTATGTTTTCTCTTTTCAAGGAGTTTATAATTTAATAACTTAGTAGGACACCTAGGAAGATTAAATAAGGACTAAAATATTATAAATAAAGTATTTGGGGATACAGAAAAGAAAAAAAAAAAACAGAAATAGTGATTTTTTGTTGAAAAGACTTGTTGAAAATACTGCGGTTGACATTGGTGATGAGCACCAGGTGTTGTATGTAAGTGTTGAATCACTAAACTGTACACCTGAAACTAATATTACACTGTGTTACTGAAATTTAAATAAAAATTTTAGAAGATATTGCAGATGACTTTGGGAGGTTGATTATGAATCATGTTTCACTCATTTTTTTTTTTGTTCTTAATGGATGGATGATGTGATGAGAATGTGACAAGAATATTCCACTACAGATCAGCATTATCTGACTTCAAATATTTCTTTTGTACTCTATCCCCATCACTTAAGTCATTTTGGAGCCTAACCTTAACCCAAAACCCTCTATTATATTTTTTATGACAGTATTTTTTTAAAAAAATCAAAATAGGACAAGACAAGTTGGAATAAGCTTCAGAAAGGGGAGCAAAGGAGAAAAGTGAAGGAGATAAAGATTTATCTCTTCATGACTCCAGATGCCAGATGTTATCACAAGAGCACTAGACATTTCCCTCCCTCTGTGTCTGTAGATAATGGCCTCATGGCCACAGACTGTTAAATGTAACCAGGTCTTATGTTCAGAAAGAGGGTCTACTGAAATGATGAGAATCAAGTAGGTCAAACCATTCCTCTGTAGTCAAGTACTGGGGTGGGTGGGGGGGGGGTTGGGGTTTGCAGATACAGCTTAGATTCAACGCCATTGGCTCATATCTCTGGGTCCTATTTCCCTAGATTCAAATTTTGGATCCCTTAATTTTTAGTTGAGCTTTGGGTAAATGATTTAAATGCTCTATGTCTCAATTTCCTCACCTGTAAAATGGTTATTAATGTGGTATCTTTTTCACAAGACTGTTTTAAGAACTCAAGGCATTGATTCAGATAAAGCAGTAAAACGCATCTGGTGGATAATAAGCACTCAACACATTATAGTTGTTATATTATCCTATAGATGGATCAATAACATCATCTTCTTATACAGAGCACAGTTGGTCTCTACCAAAAGATGTTATTTTAAGGCCGACATTATTTGAAATGTATTATTTGTATATTTTTGAAAATAAATGAAAAATTATAATCAAAAATTATTATGGTGTAGTATTAAACCATTATGTTTAACCCCCTTGTTTTCCTTCCTCTTATGGAGAAAGGAGAAAGAAATACCTTTAAGAATCATTTATGAGGAAAGATATTTGGATAAATAGTATGACAAGTTATGAAAGTTTATAAAAATTTAAAAAAAGATAGGGGCGCCTGGGTGGCTCATTCAGTTAGGCATCCAAATTCAGTTCAGGTCATGATCTCGTCGTTTGTGGGTTCGAGCCCCACATCGGGCTCTGTGCTGACAGCTCAGAGCCCGGAGCCTGCCTCAGATTCTGTACCTCCCTCTCTCTCTGCACCCCCCTCCCCACTAGCTCACTCTCTCTCTCTCTCTCTCTCTCTCTCTCTCAAAAGTAAATATTAGAAGAAAATTTAAAGAAAGATAAGTAATATAGTATGAGCACTGGTTTTATTTCAGTTTGAAATAGTATGTAATATGCTAACCATTTGTACATTATAGGACAAGTATTCAAATTTTCATTATACACTTGTATCTTTAATCTTTTGTCCTTACTATTTGCTAAACTACTCATGAGCATTGAACAAGGATAATATAATAATTTATAATCCTTCCACCTGATAATTAATTGTGACTGAAAGAAACATGGTAATGATAGTGCCCACTACTGAGCAACACTGGATTTGGTCATTCTAAAGCATGGTGACAAATTATAATCGTCTGAATTCAATCCAGACCACTGTAGAGTCACTTAGACTCAACATTTTTCTTAAAAATGACTTTGCCTACTTAGTAACAATGTTGGCAAAAGTATCTCCTTGACTTCTTCACCAAAAAAGAATTATCTTCCAAATAATATCTGAGAACATACTGTTATAGACCGATGCTATATTCTCTCTCTCACTACATAATTTTGAAGGGTAACTTAAGATATTTAAAGTGTATGGGGGGCACCTGGGTGGCTCAGCTGGTTAAGTGTCCAGTGTCTGCTCAGGTCATGATCTCATGGTTCATGAGTTCAAGCCCCACATTGGGCTTTGTGTTGACACCTCAGAGCCTGGAGCCTACTTTGGATTCTGTGTCTCCGTCTTTCTTTGCCCTCCTCCACTTGCACTCTCTCTCTCTCTCTCTCAAAAATAAACATTAAAAATTTTTTAAAAATATATTTAAGTCTATGTGCGTATGTCTGCACATGCATATATACGTATTTCTCTGTCTTAATATACTGTTTCTTGTATATGTCCATATATGTGGAGACGTTCTCTATTCTTTTCATTAGTGGTAACTAACTGCAAAACTGCAGAAGTGTATTCTCAGATCTTATGGCAGAGGGAGGCGGATCCTGGGTGTAACATGATCCATCTCAGTCAGTAGTTCTCAAATTTGATTGCATATTGGAATCTCCTGGGAAATGGAGACACTCAGATTTTTTTTTTTTTTTTTTTTTTTTTTAGTAAAAATCTTCCCAGGTTATTGTAAAGTACAGCCAAGTTCTCAGACCATTAGTTTAAAATCAGCAACTAGGTATTGCTTCTACTTTCTCATCCAATCCTTATTACCTAGATCCTGCCAATCTCTGAGTAAGATGCTCTTTGAGTTTACTAATGTTGACAATTTTTTTTTCTATTTTATCCTGTAACAATGTACATATTTGAGGAATGTCTACTTAATTCAAAGGAATTAATAATTGCTCATACCAACTACATATCAGGCACCATGCTAGCTACCAGTGGAAATACAAAAATGAAAAATTCAGTGTAGCATCTGCAATCAAGTTGCTAGAACTATGTGGAAAGAGACAAACACATACATAAAGAGGTTTTCATTTCAGAAAGGCTTTAATGTAGTTTTCTCAACACTGGCTACACATTTAAATCACCTGGAGAGTTTAAAAAACCTGCTGATGGCCAGGCACACCCTCAGAAATGCTGTTGTTCAATCTGGGCTGCATCAGAATTCTTTAATGTTCCTCAGGTGAGTGACTCTCCAGAATTCACAGCCGTAAAGCAAAGTGCTATTGCAATGAGGAAAAGAAAGTTTTTTGAGGAAGAGGTAGCATTTAATGAAAGCTATTCATCATGAGCTAGAATCTCTACATGAATCTACTTGTTTACTCATCACAGTGACCCTTGAAGTTGTTGTTACAATGATCTATTTTTTACAAGTGAATAAACTGAGTCACAGAAAAATTAATTCACTCTCCACGGCCAAGCAGGTGGGGGAGCTCAAGCTAGAACCCAGGGAGTCTGACTTTAAGGCTTCTTCTCCCACCTCTTATGCTCTTTTTCCTAATGGGAATTCAGGGAGTAAATGAATGAAAAGCACTATGGAGTAGTGTTTGCAGGCAAGGGCTCTGGAGCCAGTCTTGTGCCTGTTTGAATTCTGGCTCTGTCACTAACTAGCTGAGTCCCCTAACTTCTTTGTGCCTCGGTTTTCCCATATGTACCTTTGGAATAATAAGAGCACTTTTTTCATGGCATCGTTGTGAGGATGAAATGAGTTGTTACATAAATATTAGGAATCATAATTGCTATTCTGAGGGAAAGAACAACTACTAGGGTAATGGAAATGCCTGGTTGTGGAACAGTGAGGAATTCAGTGTGCTAGAGGATGGGAAGCAGAGTGGCCTTTAGTCAGCATGCCTGTAATTCTAGGTTCACATCCATTGCTCTACTGTAATCAATAGTGCCTGCTTTTCTCTTACATGTGTCCCCGTTGGGACAATAAAGAGATCTACCATAGCTATTATATATCGGGGGTAACAGCCCAGGTGAGAGGGTTAGAGGTATAACTACTCAGAAGACTTTGAGTTGGGAAGTGCTATAGTCAGAAAAAAATAAGGTCTGTGCTTTATAAAGATAACTCAGGCAATGGTGTGTTGTATGGATTGCAACTTATAAAACTTAACAGTTTCTAAATGCAAAGCAGTATAAACACGTGCCTTGAAAGATACGGTGGGCATTGGACATAAGTTGAGGGGAGAAGGGTTGAAAATGGGATGAACCCTAGCAAGACTGAATGTATCATCTTTAAAGTCAGGTATCAAGCCAGGAATTGTTTCATTATTAAGGCCACGTGTGACCTGAAACACTCAGAAAGATCAGGCCTCAGTAAGCTTGGCCAAATTGCCAGTGGTGTGTGGGTTGGGATTTTCCTCACCACAGGAAAGAGCAGTTCAGGACAGACTAGAAAACGCAGTGTCCTGTCTGTCTTTGTGGCCCATAGCCTGGAATTGGGGACTAGGTGAGCAAGCTCAACTGTGCGATACTAAAGGAATAAAGAATTAAGAAAGAGGGGTCGTTGCTGTCAGCTCTTAGAACAAGTAACTGCCATTCATTTGAAAACACACGAGTGTGGCTCTTAGGAAATGCAGTTAAGTTTATCATTGTTTTCCTTACCTTGATTTTGAAGTCGATAAGATTTCTCAATCCAAGATCATTTTAAAAGAACATATCACTCTCATATAACATTCCAGGAACATGGCAAATAACAAGTGTGACTGTGAAGTGAACCTATGACTGGAAACTGAAGCCAGAATCTCTGCATTCCTTGCAAGTACCCATGGTTCCTTTAATTATACTCTGGGCTTGTAAACAGGAAAGTGTTTCACAGATGTAGAAAAACCAAGAGGTAAGCCAAAAAATATAATAAATATATGGTCTGGCAGAACCAAACTAGATTAAAGCAATATGATATACTAAGAGAGAGGAATATTTTGGAGAAATAGTAGCAACAATGGAATCATACTGAAAAAGCTACTTATTTGAAAAAGCTTAGTGACTGGGGGAGTGATCGTCAATTTTGATAAAATGCAAAGATGTAGAAAATAAAATGAGGGGAAAGGTCTACATTTAAAAAATCACAACTTTAAGTGAAAAATTAAGTCTCTTTGAGAGAGAGAGAGAGAGAGAGATTGAGAGAGAGAGAGGCATCCTAGAGTTCATTTCTTTTGTGGTGATAACTGAAAATATTTTATAATCCCCCTAATATGCTTCTATTAAATATCTCTTTCTTGTTTTACTGATTCATGTTTGTCTAAATTCTAAGGTTTTACAGATTCTTTAGTATTGTATTGCTTTTATTCAGATTTCCATCTATGTAACATTAAGTAAACTCTAATGCCAATATGAATTTCATATAATTTGGTAGTGAATCAGACCAACAACTTAAGAGGTAGTTTTCAGAGAAAGTCCAGTTGTGTTTAAAAACATCTGCAAAGTTGGGTGCCTGGGTGGTCAGCCGGTTGAATGGCCGACTTCAGCTCAGGTCATGATCTCGCAGTTTGTGAGTTCGAGCCCCGCGTCGGGTTCTGTGCTGACAGCTCAGAGCCTGGAGCCTGCTTCGGAATCTGTGTTTCCCTCTCTCTGCCCCTCCCCGTCTCGCACTCTGTCTCTCTCTCAAAAATAAATAAACATTGGAAAAAAAAAAAAAAAAAGCCCTGCAAAGTACTTTTTTCCCCATAATATCTTAAAGACACACGTGAAGTTGACTGAGGCTGTCAGACATGAAGTATTTCAATCTCAATCAAAGCTATCATTCCACAAGAGTAAGAATTTGTTCCATTTATTAGCAATGAACATGTGGCTTATCACTTGACTCATTAGCACACTTATGTGAACACCGCGAGCTTGTAATTTCCCAGAATTCCTTTCACTTCTCACTTGCTCTGGCAGAAAGTCACTGTGGTGACATCTGTTTCTTGTAGAGCTATCAAGAACGATAAGCAGCTTCTTGTGTTGCATAACTCATGGATTTTTCCCCCTATTCTCCAACAGCTAATATGCTCCTTTTCTGCCATATGGAAAAGATAAATACCAGAACCTAAAATATCAGAGTAGAAGAGAAATAAGAATGAAACTCTTTGAACACTGACCATGGAGGAAATACTTATGAAGTATGTTCAAAGGTGTTTGACTTTTTTGTTATTGTTATTAAATTAGTGATCATATCAAAAGTACGTTAGCTAGCAAAAAATTTCCTTTATGTTACTCTATTCAAAAATTCAAATGGGCACAAAGTGTTAAAACCATACCTCGTTTCCAGTTATTTATTGCTATGTAACAAAACACCCCAAAATTTGTTGGCTTGAAATTACGTTTTATATTAAGCTAAGGACTCTAGCTCAACTGAGCCCAGCGGAGCCTTCTCAGCTGCAGTCCCTCACACAGTCGCACAATAGCTAGCGATAGAATCATCTGTAGACTGGACTTGACTAGATAATCATGATGGCTCACTCATGGCTAGCAGTTGATGAAAGTTGTTGGCTGGGAGCTCAGCTGGAACTGTAAACATTAGCACTTAGACCCAACCCACCTCTCCATGTGATTTGGGTTTCTCATGCCTGGTAGATTGGTTTTAAGATGGAATATCCAAAGAGCAGTGTCCCATGATACTCAGACAATAAGAGACAAAATTTCCTATGACCCAAAATCAGAAGTCATGTGGTATCACTTCTGTCATATTCTTCGGTTCAAAAAGTAAGCCACAATGTGAGCTTAAATTTGAGAGGAAGAAACCACACAAGGGCCCAAATCGTAGGAGGCATGTCTCATTGGGGGGCCCTTTGAAAATAAGTTACCAGACCTCAAATTAAAACTTTCTATGGAAATCCAGAGGGATACTACATGTGAAAAATACTTAAATTTAAAGAATTTAGAGATTCAGGACCCAATTTGATAGTCAACGTCTAATTTCATTCAGTGTCTCTAAGATTATTATACACAATAATCAATTACATTGAGTTTCATCTTCATGATCATATGTTAATAAAAATACGTTTGTAAATCAGTTTTCACATTATTCCCATTACTGCAATATTTGAATTTTAGGTAAAAATTTTTCTCTTTTTTATTAATGATCACTTCAAATAATGATGGCTAGCATTTATTAAGCAATCACAATGATCCAGAAATTGTCAATCCTAAACAAGTCTGTAAGATAAATAAAATTATTATTCCAACTTTGTAAACTTATCACTAGAGAAAGGATTCAGAGATTAAGAATTTGCTAAGAATCATATAGGTGGTGACTGGCAAAGCTACAACTTGACCCTAGGGAATATGAATCCAAAGTTCATACTCTTAAATATAAAAGTTGCTCACAAAGTCCTGTACTTAGACACAGTATCTCAGTTACTAGTAATAAGGTCATGTTACCCTGCAATGGAATTTAGAGCAGAATTTTAAGCAGTGTCAATTTCCTCCAGCCAAAAACCACCAGGAATATACCTATACTTGAAGAAGCTGAGTATGTTACACATTACACTGTTAAAGAACACGTAACATGGAAACATGAGGTGTCTCTGTAAGAGAGTTTTAGAAATAGCCTTAGTGTTTGGGCTTTGGTGGGGTGACTTTGAGGATGGCTTAAGGAAGTGGGGATTTGTTCTAGATTAGATGCTGTCAGAAAGCAGGAGCAAATCGATGATTGGGTAAGTCAAAAAAGCCTATACATAAGAAGTGCAGATTAGAGTGATGATAAAGCTGTAATTGGCAAAGAAGTATCAGTCACTCAAGTTAGTCAGGAGAGAGAGACGCTTGGTATTTTGTGGTTTGCACAATGACCTCGTTTTTGTTGGCATTTAGACAAAATTATGAAATGGTCTTGTTTTTGTCTCAGTTTATCATGGTTTCAGAGTGAACTTGTCTCATGTTGGTGTACTGTGAGATTTGTTTATGTCCAAAAGGAGAACAACATGGCCCAGCTGTGCAGGCCAGATCAGCTTCTAAGAACACAGAGGACTTGCTATGAGTGTCAGACTGGTTCCTAGATGTCAGGGACTGCTTTTATTATTTCTTAGTAGGGTGACTTTTCTGCGCGAATATAGTGTGTCCTATTTGTTTGACATAATTATTTTACTTTAACACTTAGGGTGCTGAACCAACTATCTAAACAAAAATACTGTATATGTATATGAAACTTATAATCTTTAAGTGACATTACTAATACAAATATTTTATTAAAGATAATTTTACTTTTAACAATCAATATACAATATGCATCAGATTTTTAAATGTGGTATCATATTTTGGAGGAAAGCTTTCCTGCAAAAGAACAAATATCTGAATTTTTAATGAGATTAAGGAGATAACATTTAATGTATTGACACGCTGATTTTATATTAATTAGGCATATGTTTTAATATTTATATTAAGGTGTTACTTTCACATTAATTGCTTTTGGCATTATTTGCTATAACATTTACACTAAAAGAAAAGATCAGGGGTTTTGTACTCATATACTGAGAAGTCAACATGATACATAAGATTCATAGGAATTCTGTTTTTGGTTAATTGTTGGTAATATACTGGAACCAAATGAAGGCTTTTTATCCCACTTGGCCATCTTGGCTGACTGGGTTAAAAGCCATTAAACCTTAAGGCAGGGTTTAGAAAATCAGATGGGACACCATACAGCAGTTGCTAGAATTCAGTATTTGGGCTAAGGAGCATTACAAGGTACTTTGGTAGGAAAAAAAAAAAAAAAAGAAAGAAAGAAAGAAAAGAAAGGAAAGGAAAGAAAAGAAAGAAAAGAAACCCATTTCTAGTTCCTAAAATATACTAAGTTTCATTTCTTGGACTATATTTTCCTTTTTATACTTCAAGATTCTGGCTCAGTTCTTAACTCCTTTGTTCGAAATAAATGCCCATTCTTAGAGAACCCTATGATCCTGTTCACAGCTCTATCTGTATTTTTGTCTGTCTCCTTTGCTAGACTATGGACACTTCAAGTATGAGGTCATTCATCTCCTTACCTCAGTGCCTAACACAACGTTTGCCATTTAATGGGTGCTCAAAAAAAAAAAAAAAAAAAAAAGCCTATTGAATGAATAAAGGAATGAACAAATGGATATTTTTATTCTCAGTTCATTAATAAATTGGCTTAAAAATTTTTCTTTCTCATAATTAACAAAGTTGTTAAACTCTGATAAATGAAATTGAAACAATTCCATGAAACACTACAATAAACAGTTTACTTTAAAAATAAAGTGATATTCTAACTTATGTATGATCTCACCTACTAATCCTTGATGTGAAATTGCATCTTTTTTTTTCTGCACCCAGAAAACAAGATAGATGTTTTCTAAAGACAGTTTTATTGTTTTGTTTTTGGAATTTGTTTTAGAGAATGCAAAACAGGTGTGGATCATCTGTTGTCATTTAAAGAAACTTATAAATACATTTTTGAGTGTATATTTTAGAAAACACATGCAAAGTGAACTTAATTTCCAATATAAATAAAACAAATATTGGTATTTGTAAATACTACATTAAAAGTCTTTTAAATTAATATCATAACTTCAAAATAATAAACTCCAGTGGCTAGTGTGTTAAGAGAAGAACAAATAAAGTAAACTTGTTAATTCAAAAATATTTATAGTCAGATATACTCAGACTGTTATTCAGAACAAATACATAATATTTCTTTTGAAATCAGATTTTGCGAAAAAACTTTTGTTCTATAAATTAGTAGATGACAATTATGGAATTTACTTTGTTTTGTTGATTCTTCCCATTGCTAAATTTAAAATTGTCAAACAAAAAAGACCACCACCAACAGCAACAAATACTTCCAGGAATTCAAGTGGACCAATAAATAATAATTCCATAAAGTATAATACTAACTGGATTAATTTTTGCATCTCTTACAATCCCATGTGTAAAGAAGATCTTGTTGGTCCATAAATATTTTGAGAGAAATGTAAGAAGATATTCAAGAAGGAGTCATTTTTCTTTGTTAAAGAAGAAACTTAGAAATATTTTACTCATGGGGCACCTGGGTAGCTCAGTCAGTTAAACATCTGACTTCAGCTCAGGTCATGATCTCACAGTTGATGAGTTTGAGCCCCACGTAGGGCTCTGTGCTGACAGCTTGGGGCTTGGAGACTGCTTCAGAATCTGTGTCTCCCTCTCTCTCTGCCCCTCTCCCACTCATGCTCTCTCTCGCTCAAGAATAAATAGGCATTAAAAAAATTTTTTTTAAATAAATATTTTACTCATACTTCCTGATAAGTGCATTGGAATTGTTTCCATCATTAATTAATTAATTAATTAATTAAAAAAACAAATGTAGCCAACTCCATAAAATATGGTTTAACCTATAATTTAATTTAGAAGCAGAGGAAATAGTTCAACAATTTTCTAAGTCATTTAAAATGAATGTATATAATTAATAACTTAAAGACTTTAATAATTTAATAATTAGCAAAGTTAACAGCCAATTACATAAGTAGTACTAAAATGAAATTCAGAAGTTATATAATGAACCATACAAATTTTTAAAACATAATTTAGATATTTTTATGGACCATATTTCTAAGGGGGAACAAAGTCCTAAAATAAAGATTATAAACATATATTCTTAACTTCGTTCGTGTTTTTCAACTGTTTAGCATCTCAGAAAAACAGGTACTATAATAAATTCCTTTTTTATTATAATATATGTGAGAAACATGGCAAGTCATTTGCAAATATATTATGCCATTATAAAAGGGAAATACTTCACTGCTAATAGAGATCTCACAGAATAGCCACAGCACACTCAAACCTTGACAGTTGGAAATATTTTTTCTTAGATGAAAGGTCATCATTTTATCAGAAATTCCCATTGCTAAGCGCATGAATATTTGAAGATTTTTATCCTATTTGTAAGAAATACTCTATAGTAGAACACAGTTCATAGCCAAATTTTAAGGGTAATTTACCAAATACTTGTAGTTGAGCATTTTTGGTCTAAGTTATGTTGCTGGTGATTATTTGAAGGATTAGAATGATTGTAACTGGACTCTAAGCCTGCAACATTAACAACTCACCTTTATTAAAGTACTTTCCATATGGAAAATAGATATGTTATGATAACAACTTACATTTAGAGAGGTTAAGTAATTTGCACAAGGTCACAGGACTAGTAAGTTGTAGAATCAAGATTTAAATCCAGGCAGACTGTCTTTTGTACACACACTGAATCTCTACACTGTACTGTCCCCCTATAGAGCATTGGGTAGTTCTCCTTTTGTAGATAAGAGAGCCAAGGACCACTGGGTTAAAATAACTTGTACAAAGCCATATAGTAAATCTTTGTCAAGGCAGAACAAAGCCCACATAGTTTACTTCAAGTCCCCAAATTTTCCACTATGACAAACAGTTCCCCACCTCTCTGGAAGCTCTAGTTTCTCTCAGCATCATAGATTTCCACTTCTCTTGTCCTATTCACCTCATTCTAAGTCCTGTGCCTTTTTCCAAGGGCCAACCTCCTTGTTTAATCCATGGCCAGCCTCATACAACATTCTAGATCCACCTGGACTTTGGTTAAGGCCATTTGACCAAAGTGAAAAGGCCCTGGACTAGGCCAGCTAGGCAAGAAAGTTGCATTTTTAGACTGCCAAAGGGATCTGATGAGAGACAGTAAGGAGAATGAGAAATCTCAGAAACATACAGTATAGGAGTGGGAGGAATAAATCTGCAAAACAGAGAATCCTTGGAAAAAGAGGAATTTTCTGGTTCTGAATATTTGAAGAGTGATGCACTAACTACCTTCTCATTGCCCTTCTGGTTTCATTCTCCACTTATATTCACCCTGTGTCCTGGATGCTTACCTGTATACATCGCACCAACAGGTTCTCTTTCCTCTGGCAGTAAAAGTCACCAGAAGGAAGAAGGAGTGTGAGGTCAGGTATTTGTTCCCTAGTTCCCTTCTTGCAGGGTCATTTGGCGTGGCTATGAAATTCTTCCAAAGATTCCCTCCAATCAAGCTATTTGCTCTTAGGCTATCCTCCCTGAGTTCCAGGAACTAACTTTTCTCCCTCTCCCTTCAAAACTAGCAGTGATGATGGTTCTGTTGCACTGTTACTCCCCTTGTATTATATGCTCTAAGCAGTTTCTCCAGTCCCTGGACTGATACAGGAGGTCTGAAAGATGGGTGAGAATTAATAAAATCTCAATGGCAGCAAGTAGAGAATACAGAGAGATGTATTTCAATGAAATATTAAGAAGGATTCTCTGAAGAATATCAATGTGTTGTGCAGTCTGAGAAAACACTCATCTTCATCATTTGAAGATAAAAATCAGGCAATGAGACCATTCAATACAGTTAAAAATTCTGAGGGAAGGCCCCGAACTCCCAAGAAATCAAGTCAGAAGTCAATTTGTGCTTGATGAAAGTATACTAAGTGCCGTAGAAAGCATTGCCATTTAAAAGCTACTCATTAAAAAAAACAGTTTTACTCTGGTTAGACCCAGTCTTTGTATATTATTTTTTAAAAGAAGGGTCAAATATAAAAGAAAACTAAATAATATATATTTATATTTGTACTTATTATATACTAAGAATTTTGCTAAATATTCTTTTAACCTCAGTTTTAATTTATATAGAGCATTAGTCAACCTGTTTGGGTATAAAGTTCTAAGTTTTGAGAAATATATATAGTCATGTTACCACCACTAAAATTAAGGTATAGAATATTTCCATCACACCAGAAAATTTCTTTGTGCCCATTTGTAATCAATTCCCTCCCCCAAACCATAGACCTAGACCCTGGCAAGCAGTGACCTGACTTTTGTACTTATTGGTTTTTATTTTTCTAGAATTTCATGCATATGTAACTTTTCTGCAACATATGTAGCCTTTCTGTATGAATTCTTTGCTTTAATGCAACAGTTTTGATTGTCTTCCATATCAGTGCATTTATCAATAGCTTGTTCCTTTCACTGACAAGAACTACTATAGTATGATTTCTCTATTTACCTGTCGATTCATTTTTGGGTTATTTCCAGTTTTAAATGATTACGAATAAAGCACTTATTGGGGTAAGGTTTTTGTGTTAAGCTATATTTTCATTTCTCTTGGATAAATACATAAAATGAGATCATCGGGTCATATGGTAAGCGTATATTAGGAACTTTTCAAACTGTTTTTCCTGTGCTAAGTGGTTGTAAGTATTATTTAATCCTTAGAATCCTAAATCTTTATTATCTCTTTCAAATCTTAGAGAAGACTTGTGATTTCCTTCCATTTTATGGATAAGAAAACCGAAGTTAAAGAGATTAAGTGATTTGTGCAGGGCTGTGTGTATAATAAGCTGTAAGCTCAGGATTAGAACCCAGACACTGTAGCTCATGCATAGAAAACATGACCACAGTGAGTAGCTTTTTATAAGACAAATATTGTAGTATGCATTGATTATGCACCAATCCTTGAAAATTTAAGAGTTAAAATAAAAGCAACAAAAATACATGCCCTCAGGGATATTACACAAAATCTTCATACTCAGTTCAGAGTTAGATGCCAAACTGCTTGACTAAAAGTATAACATCTTAGAAGTACAGAGAAAAATATAGATTTAAAATCTAGCCGTAGATGATGACCTAGCCTGGAAGTAGGAATAGTACTTAGAACTCAGACTCTCTAGTTCTAAAATGTTTTTATTTTTTATTTATTTTTGAGAGATACAGAGAACAGGGGAAGCAGAGAGAGAGGGAGAGAGAATCCCAAGCAGGCTCTGCGCTGGCAGCAAAAGGGATGTAGAATGTGGGGGGCAAACTCGCAAACTGTGAGATCATGACAAATCAAGAGTCAGACATTTAACTGACTGAGCCACCCAGGTGCCCCAGACTCCCTAGCTCTAAACCCAAGCTCTGCTATTTTCTAGGAAGGCAAACTTAGGTTACATAATCTCTCAAGTCCATACTTTCTTCATTTATAAAACAGGGATAGGCATTTTTATTTGGATTAAATGAATTAACATGATGCGGCATTTAGAACAGTGTCTGGCACATAGTAAGAGCTCAATAAATGTTAGTTATTAACATTATCAGGGACATATTGTCAATTCCAGTCCAATTCCCAAGTTGGCCTCTTGCCTGAAATTCATTTAAGTTCAGTAAGATCTCTATCTGTGAATGTGTTTATTTATTTTCTTTCTTGTTCCAGCAGAGTTTAAGATTGCATCTGTCAATATTAGTGAGCTGAAGCTTACCTAAAGATAACAAATGATGACATTTGGATTTTCTTCAACTTGGGAGTTTTAAGATTCAGCCTCATACCAGTAGAATAATCAATAGGCACTTCATACATAATAATATAGTGAGTAAAATATCCCATCTATATTTATCAACTTTTATGCCTATGTAAAATTACTAAGTCCCCTACAAGAGCACTCCATTTCTTTAGTTCTGGTTTACAAAATAAGAACATAAGGCATTGACAGTTAGGGTATGTCAATAGCAAGCTTAGTGTTAAAGACAGAAATGGAATTAAATACTGATAAGATGTCTATCTCCTTTTCACATGCCAAACCAAACTGACCTCACACACACACACACACACACACACACACACACACACACATATAAATATATATACATTATATATGTATATATATGAGTATATGTTTATCTCTGTATATAATACATATACATAAAATAACATACTTTCATTAATAAAAAGAGTTCTGCATTTGAATTAATTTTCCAACCTTAGAGTTTTGGAATCATTATAATTTTCAATACGTTATAAAACAACTATAGTGAACTTTCTTACCTTTCTGTTGTTATTAATATAGTATGAGAGATAGAAAGAAAAAATATGAAACCTCTAAATTTACTCCAGAAAGATAAAATTAAAGAGCAAAATTCACAAGTTGAAAATTTTATATTCTCTCAATACTTAACAATATATCTTTTAGAAATCATTTTTGTCAATTTGAGACAATTTTTGGTAGTTATCCAGAGTATTTATGTAGTGTAAGATAAATCCATTTTGTCAAGGCATGCACACACAAAAACCCTAAAATATTTAAAAGAAGAATTCAATAAGCCACTTGAATGAAACCATTACAAATGTGAATTATGCATGTGAAATAGGCTCAGATTATTTTCAGTGAATTTCCCATCATTTGGATTCACCTGAAGTTTGAGCCTATAAGGTCTTGAAGGAAACTTAGCTTGGAGTGAAATTTAGTAAGGCAGAACTAAGCAGGCGAAGCCAAGTGATGAGAGCTGTCACTAGATCTGCCGTGGGATAAAATTGGCAGGTTTTGCTTGGCTATGGCCACAGGTGGAACGTAATTTTGATGGCTTCATCTACAATTCTCTTGAGCATTTTTTTCCACATCATGGAAATCTGCTTCAACTCAGTTTGACAGATGGATATCCGGTTTGTTGAAATGTGGGAGCCCCACTTTCAGGAATGAAAGAGACATGGCCATCAGTCTTCCTGGAAACAGAAAAACAAAGTCAGTAAGTTATGACACAAGGATATCTGTTGCTTGGTTTCCTCTTCCTATCCCCAGGCATGCACTGTGCAAACCATAATATATGCATTGCCCCTGCAGATAATCCCATTCAACTAGTTAGGTTTAAGAAGAATGGAAGAATCAGATGAGTTGTAGAAATAAATTCTAGATTTACCGAATTGCATTTTACATTATTCTATACAACATGTACAGTGTGACTTTGTTCTGCATGTTCATTGTCAATGAAAGAAAATAGGGGCTTTGTTCTATTCCCCAGTATCAACTGAAAGAGTTGATGTTCATGAAGATATTAGTTGAAGATTACTTTTGAGATTATGTGATGTTGCTATTCGGAATTTCAATTTTATTCAGAATTTTAATTTTATGCAGGATTTGAAAATGGGAATGTTCAATCATGAATATCACATGTACTAGTTCTCCTTTCCTAGTGCTCCTATCTTTGTAAATTGTGTTATCACTTCATACATTTGGAAATGCAGGACCTAAAAAGGCTG
The DNA here is from genome assembly GCF_018350215.1 of Panthera leo. Taxonomy (NCBI): domain Eukaryota; kingdom Metazoa; phylum Chordata; class Mammalia; order Carnivora; family Felidae; genus Panthera; species Panthera leo. Next base: position 39,648,619 of record NC_056687.1, read on the forward strand.
ATTGGAGAGATAAAATGGCATCTTAGATAAGATTGTCTTTCAAGAAATTTCATTTTTAAAACAAATTGGCTGGGGCACCTGGTTGGCTCAGTTGGTTAAGCATCCAACTCTTGATCTTGGTAGGTCATGATCTCACAGTTTGTGAGATCGAGCCCTGCACCAGGCTCTGTGCTGACAGTATGGAGCCTGCATAGGATTCACTCTCTCCCTCTCTCTCTGCCCCTCCCCTGCTCATGAACACACACACACACACACACACACACACACACACACACACACACTCAAAATAAACAAATACATTTAAAAAAGAAACAAAACAAATTGACTGTATTTTTTGATTGACAATCTATACAAATATGTATATGTTCAAGATTTCTCAGGTTTTTGTCTTGCTTTGTTTTGTTTTGTCACCTGTATGACCATATATGATCCCACAGGAAAGAACAAACAAAACCCAAACAAACAAAACCTCTGTGCTCAGTTTTTACTGAAGGATTGATAGTGCCCTGATAGTAACGTGCTCCCCACTTGAAACATTCTTGCTACCACATATCCCCAAGGTTTGATCCTTCTTTTGATTTCTTCTCAGAAGTTACTTGATTAGAGATTTTCTTGCCACACCCACTTTAACTGCCTCATTTTCTATCTACCTCTCTGCTTTGTTTTTCTTCATAACATTTATTTGTGTATTGTTTGTCTCCCCTTCTGGCATATAAGCAGCATCAGAGGAGATACTTAGTCTGTTTTTCTTGTTGTATACAAGTACCTCCAACTGTGCCTGACAGATAGTATTGGTTCAATAAATATTTTTTGAATTAATAAAGATGGATTGGCCCCAGGGAAAACAAATGAATAAATCTGGTACCATCCCAAACTTCCTTGTATACACACCTTCCCTTGTAATTTCTCTGTTCTTATTTTCTCTTATCCCAGGTTCGATCAAATCAAGAAGGGTTCTAACATCTGTCCTAGTTTTAGGTTTGTCCTGTGACATCTCTGTATCCAGGCCAGGCTTGAATCCATCTGCTGTATATCTATTGCAGGACATAGCTTTTGGGAAGAGATGGCGGTTTTAATCCATGCTTTTTTCTTGGCCTCAGAATTCACCCTGAAAAAATCTCCAGAGGAGATTCCATCAGATTCCTGATAGTTTTTGAATTTGAGAAAAAAAAAATAGCTTTGTCCAAGTTTTGAATAGTTTTGTACTTTCATTTCTTCATCATTCTTGTACTTGGACACTTGTCGAAGGTGACATGGCTCAGATAAAGTTCCTCTTCCTCCTTCCCACAAAGATTGCCTCTCTTTCCATGGATGTAAAAAAAAAAACCCAGATTTTCCAGTACTTTTGAATTTTGTTTTATTTGGTATTTAAAGATATTTTCAAATATGAAACTTAAATTCATGTCGAGCTTGCTGAATTCCTAAGTCAATCCCTGTTACTCCGGCATTTTTCTATCAGTGATTATGACTCCATATTAAAAATGGCCCTGCCTACACTTATCAGAGTATAAGTGTCAAGTTGCTTCCTTAGGCTTTCAACAAAAACTTACTTATCTAGCTCCCAACTACCTGGCTGTTAATGGCCAGATCAGAAAAGCCTCTCTGTTTCAGATGGCGCTGAAAGAAAACATGGGGGAGTAACTTGATTGAGAGACACAATAGACATCTGTTGATAAAGCCACTGGAAGTACTGTCCCAAATGTGAGTGTGTTTGCAGTTCAATCTTTTCTATCCTCCATGGTAGACAACAAAAGTATCCTCAAGGAACTGGAGAGGATTTTTCTTGTCAAGAGAAAATTACATGGACTTGAATCCATCAGGCACATTTTAATATTGAGAAAGTTGTATCTTGTCTTAGAAATAAAAGGGTAGAGTTTCAGTGGTAGGCCAGAACTGGAAACACATATGCACATGTTTTCTTAGTATCCTAAAAGTGTTCTGTAGGGTAAAATTGAACACATTGAAATTCTGTTTTTCTTTAAAAATATATACTTTAGCAACCTAGTTTTGTTTGGTTCTCAGAATAATTCTACCATTAAATCTATTACTGTTAAGTAAAACTTTCTTTTGCTGAACTATGTGTACCTAAACTCCATATTATTAATTTAATTTGCTGTGGACAACTTCACCCAGTAGATTTTGTTGCTATATATAGATATATTTTTTCCAGTTACCTATTCTATAAGCCCAGGAATCTTTGCTTTTTTCTCACTTAAGACATAAGTCAAATCCACATCTATTTAGGTAAATTTAAATGCTCAGGTTTGATTAATAAAAGAAAGCTTACTTCACATTGGTAGTATTTAAATATATTGTGAGGATGGGGGTAGAGAAGCATTCATTTTTTTTCATAACTCTTCCACAAACAAATGCCTATGAAATCAAGGGCCTCTCTAATCAAACACACTTATATTTCACTTTAGAAAGAAGCACAATCTCCCAGTAACCAGAGAGCAGCAAAATTTGCTCTAAAAACAACTAGAATTCGTGTGGATCTGACCCTTTTGAGCTCCTAACCCTTACCTTCTGCTATACCAGGAAACCTGCAGGTAGGATGATAGGCCCCATGTAGACTTTAATAAGCATTGTAAATACTGTTTTATTTCATTTCATTTCATTTCGTTTCATTTCATTTTGTTTTATTTTATCTTATTTTTTTTAGAGAGGGAGAGAGAAAGCATGCAGGGAAGAGGGGCACAGGGAGAGAGACAGACAGAGACAGAGAGACAGACAGAGAGAGAATCTTAAGTAGGCTCCACGCTGAGCATGAGCCTAAAGTGGAGCTTGGTCACAAGACCATGAGTTCATGACCTCTACTGAAATCAAGAGTCCAATGCTCAACCTGACTGAGCCACCCAGGCATCCTGCATATTAAATACTTTTAAAAAAACATCTACCAATTCCTTTTATTGCCTACCTTACTTTCAAAGAAGAATTAGAGGTCCCCAACATTTTTTTTTTAATTTTTATTTTTATTTTATTTTTATTTTTTTTAACGTTTATTTATTTTTTTTAATTTTTTTTTAACGTTTATTTATTTTTGAGACAGAGAGAGACAGAGCATGAACGGGGGAGGGGCAGAGAGAGAGGGAGACACAGAATCTGAAACAGGCTCCAGGCTCTGAGCGGTCAGCACAGAGCCAGACGCGGGGCTCGAACCCATGGACCGCAAGATCATGACCTGAGCCGAAGTCGGCCACTTAACCGACTGAGCCACCCAGGCGCCCCAACGTTTATTTATTTTTGAGACAGAGAGACAGAGCATGACGGGGGCGGGGCAGAGAGAGAGGAAGACACAGAATGGGAAGCAGGCTCCAGGCTCTGAGCCATCAGCCCAGAGCCCGACACGGGGCTCGAACTCATGGACCGCGAAATCGTGACCTGAGCTGAAGTCGGATGCTTAACCGACTGAGCCACCCAGGCACCCCAAATTTTTTTTTTTTAATTAGAGGAAATTAGAAGAAAGAAAAAAATGAGGGCAGAAAAAAGTGAAACCAGAGATGAGGTTAGTATGTGAAATATGCGCAGTAGGATTTGGGGAATTTGATCTAGATGAACCACAATTTTGCCTCTTAAATCTCTCTAGAAGCCGAGAAAAGGGAGAAACAGAATAAATGATGAGATTTCATCGTCCACACGATAGAATTGAACAGGTTGCTCAGTACTTTTCCAGGTACTGAGAAAAATGTTTCCAATAAATAGAATGTGTATAATGTCATAAATAATATTCTCTCAAAAAACGGACTCTATAGTGAATATAATACATTTTGTAGGGACTTTTTTCGCAATATGCAAATGATGTGATGAATCATTAAAAGGAAACCTACAAATAATCCAAAGTTCTTCTGTAGCCAATTTAATACCGTGTGCTCAGTGTACTAGATGATTTTTTTCCCCCACAGTTGTGGTAATATTGAGCAGCTCTACCTCAAAATACTTCCCCTCAGAAGTTTAAAAAATGCAGATATTTCATGCTGATTGATGCATGCAAACCCTAACACTTTAACATTTAGTCACACCATAGGCACATTTGACAACCACCAGGTCAAGCATACTAACGAAGAGACGAGGTGTATTAGACACACATTTTGTATAAAGTAGTTTATTTGACCTTTAAAACAAATGGGATTTGTTAAAAAGTGACAATTATATACTAAAGATAAACCATTGACTTACTTTACATAAGATTTAAATATAATTATAAGCCTATCCGGCAAGTATGAATTTAGCTTTGAACACTAAGGCTTTACAGAGAGAGCTTGTAAATATTTGTCTAGCCAGAGATGACGCCAATCAACATGTCATTCCTGCTTTTGAAACACTGTCTTCTACTCTCCTTCCCTATTGAATCTGTGCATGTGCCCGCCCCCCCCCCCCCCCAGAGAATTAAGAATCCACTGTATTTCCTCAAAATCCAGTGAGGATATCACCAGGGTCCTGCAGTTTTGGAGGTGAATCCAGAGAAGCTTCTTCCCTTGTTCTACACTTTCGTGTCTTGCTCTTCCCTTTGTTTTTATAGTTTCTGTTCTCTGCAGCTGCACATCTGGACAGTGTGATACATTTCTACTGCTTCTCTCTTTTGAGCTTCTCTTTCCACATATTTGGTCTCTGTCACACTGTCATCACTTTTCTTTGACCTCCTTGTGCCCTAACTCATGCCTCACTCTCTGTGGCCACGTGCCCCCCAGCAGGCAAACCTCCAGGTATTGTTCCCACTTGGTGACTTATGTGTCCCACACAGTTCAACTTCCTTGCTCAGACTTTCTCATACTGTGCGTTGCAGGAGGTTCTCAACCTTAGGAAACCGTGTTCATGGAAAGAAGTCTCTGAATTCTGAGAGCCACCAAGAATACAACTGCCCTCTCCCTGGGAATCCAAACAATTCTCTATACATGATACTTTCCTTCTGTGTTCATTGGAAATGCTCAGGTCACAGCTACAAGATGAAATCAAAGTGGCTCTCTATCCCTAAGGCTATGCAGACATCAGAAAAACTTTGATATTTAATATCAACTGGATTTGTGCTACACGTGAGTCTTTAAAAAGTTTCAGGAAGTGGATGCTCAAAAAACACACGGGGGAAAATCCTTCACAGGGAAATTTCCCAAGGCAGCATAGATTCTTTGTCCACTAGCATAGAGAATGGATGAACATCAGCAATAGGATACTCAGGAAAAATCACACTCATGAGGTCACCTGAGGAGATTTTTTTTTCCCCAAATGGCCATGGCAACAAATGTCATGATCCCATAAGCTTTTCTCCCCATCAATATGTGTATAACAACTTTCATTGTAAGAAGAAGGCAATCTTTAAAGTAAACACTTCTATTAAACAACATGAAAAAAAGTGAGTTCATATGAAATTCTTATACATATGGGAAAATATTGGTCTATTTTTACTATTATCATTAATAGCGTATGTTGGTGATCCATTGCACAAAACATTCTGCTATGTGCCGCCATCAAGAGAAAAATACAATTGCATCACTCTCCCATTACTTCAACTCTGAGCAAAGTTCTCATAAGGAATGCTACTTCCTGGAGCACCTGGCTGGTTTAGTTGGTAAAACGTGTGACTGTTGATCTCACGTTGTGAGTTTGAGGCCCATATTGGGTGTGGAGATCACTTAAACATTAAAAAAAAAAAATCTTTACAAGAAAGGAATGCTACTTCCTGAGAGCCAGTCAGGCATTTTGGATAGTGCCTTCACAGGTTCAGATCACATGGATACTAATTAGCTTACTGACAGCAAAGTAATTCTATGAATGGAGCTCCCTTAACTCAGATGATTAATTGCAATTCCCAAAAGTAACTGTCACCTAATGAGCGGTGCATATTCTCGTCGGAGCTGGATCCTATAATCAAGGCCTATTAACAACTCTAGAGAGATATGGTATCATCAACCCATCAAAAAGAGAAAACTTGCACAAAAATGCAATTCAATCCATTATTTTCTTTGATAAACAACATCCATAATTGATAGATATGGTAAAAAGAACAGAACAAAGAATGGACTTTTTAGAAAAGGAATTATGATTAACAATAATTAACACATACAGTGCTTTTTCTTGTAGTGCTTTATAAATATTGATTTAATCCTTACAAATTCCTATGCAGTTGGTGCATCACGATTGTGCACATTTTAAAGAAGAAGAGAGCAAGGCAGAGAGAGGTTAAGTGAATTCTAGTAAATCATCCAAGGATATATCGCTAGTGGACTTCAAAGCTAGATTTGAACTTGGTAGGCTGAATCCAGAAACTGTGTTAATTACTACACTGCAGTTTTTTACTTAAAAACAGAAAATCAGAAATGCAGCTTGATGGGCACACACTGCATGTGATCCTGACAAATTGTCATTCTAATGCTTTTGATATTTGCAGAGTTAGAGAGTATCAATCATTGATAGTAATAATGGTTCAGTTTACTGACCACCTACTATGGGTTGAGCATTTTACCTACATCACTTCTAACAATATCTTTCTAAGTTATTATGTGATCCATGTATGTACACATAAAGAACCTCAGAGAAGGTGAGTCATTTGCTTAAGTTTTCATAGCTGGTCAATGGCATCACCTGGATTTAAAACCAGATCTCTCCAAATTTAAAGATTATATATACACTCTACCAGGATCCCTTTCAGTTAAGACTATTTCATAAAAGACTAATTGGGGTCCACAGTCCATCTAAGTCTTTGCAGGCTGTCACCAATATAGGTTTGCCAGACAAATTTGGAAATAAGCATGATGTAACAAGAAAAAGGAAGAGAAAGAAAAACAGGATAAAGATTTTAGTGTAGGTTGCATTAACCTTTAGTCGGCATGGACCAGTGAAATGGGTAAATAGAAATTGACCCGCCAGTCCAATTTTAGCTAGTACCATATTTCTTTAAGAATGACTTCCAGATGCTGGCTTTGGTGTCCATTTTGTTATTTCTGGCAAAGAAAATTCTTTTGCATTTTGTCAGCCTGAGAGAGCAGAATCTATTAATCAGTGCCAGCCATGATTTGTTCCTCCAGCATAAAAGTACAGGCCTTTTCCTTGGAATGCTTTTATTTATAACCATCTTTTTTCTCTGTTTCTGCCTACAAGGATGCACATTCATATTTTCACCATGAACTGTGTCAGAGTGTAATGCTAGTCTGTTAATTTAGTGAATTAATTAGCATGAATAAGTAAATGGCACACTCCTTGGGGAACACAAGTAGTCCTTCTAAGGCAGCGGCTCTCAAACTTTGGTATGTACCAGAAGGATCTAGAGTATTAAAGGGAAACACAAAGGCTAGGCTTATTAAAGTAACACAGGCTTGGGTCTTTGCATTTTTGTGAAGTTACCAAGTGATTGTGATACCAAACAAAGTTTGAGAACCACTGTTCTGTGGTTTATTTCAGCCCTGCTTTTTTCTAGTTCTCGGAGCTGAGCCCATGAAGTTTCCCAAATTCATGTCTCCTTTTTCACTCATCTCCTGAACTAAAGCAATGGAGTTTAACAAAGATTACCTTGCAGGAGCGCCTGAGTGGCTCAATCGGTTGGGCTTCCGACTTCGGCTCAGGTCATGATCTCACAGTCTGTGAGTTCGAGCCCCGCGTCAGGCTCTGTGCTGACAGCTCAGAGCCTGAAGCCTGCTTCAGATTCTATGTCTCCCTCTCTCTCTGACCCTCACCCATTCATGCTCTGTCTCTCTCTGTCTCCAAAATAAATAAACATTAAAAAAACAAACAAAAAAAAAAACCCAAAAAACAAAGATTACCTTGCAGATCCAAATGGACTCTAAGCTGGCTTCTGGGTCACAGCTTCTCCTCTCTGTGCCTGGTTCTAGGCCTGGGCTTACTTAGGTTTGTATTTTCTTTAGTGTTCCTCTAGTCATCCAGACACAGGAGCCTTTCTTCCCAATGCCCATTCTGTGACCAGTTACAACTGGTTTGGGCCAGTCCCCCGCCTGGGTCTTAACATATATCCAGTGAAATATACTTCCACATAAATATCTCCTTAGAGACTTACCTGGACTATTTGATTTTTGCACACCACCCAACAGTGCTCTCAAACTTTGGATGGTGTTTTAGGCAGGCCCCAATGATTCTTTTCTCCTAGAATTCACACATTTGTATAATTCCTTCTTATTGACTGTTGGCTGGACTTGCTGCTTTACTTCTAATGAACAGAAAATGGCAGAAGTGATGGGATGTCACTTCTGAGATGAAGTTATGATAAGACCGTGGCTCCTACCTTGGAACGTTTCTCCCCACTTTCTCTTTGGGATTGCTTTGCCTCAGAAGCACACATCTGCCATGATGTGAGGCAGCCTATGGAAAGGCCCATGTGGCAAAGAACCAACTGCCATAAGACAAATGGTTGGGAGAAATGTGATAAGCCTCTTGTAAGCATAAAAATCTCACTGGACAATTTAAGCCAGGAATCAGTGTTAACAAGCTCGGTGAGAACGGCTCGCCTCTAGTTCTTATTTTATGAAAGATGTACAAATGAAAAAAAAAAAAAAAAACACATTAAATATACAGCAAGTGCCCACAAAAAAAACTGTTGGAAAAAATAAGATAAACCTTTGTGAGTGTGAAAATCTATTAGGGATCTGCTGAGATCTTTTCTGGCTTGTCCTGAAATATATATGGCCAGCTTCCTGATTTTATACAAAGGGTTGCATTAGTTAAGAGCAAGGAACAGAGAGTAAGTGTGTAACAGTGTCTTCTTAGGAGTTCTTGAAGTTCATTTGGCACTCACATGCCTTGGAATGAGAGAGCAGTGTTAAAACCGTGACCACACAGAAAAGGCTGTAGAATAAAAATAAAGTAGAGAATATTGGGAATTATAATAATTGAGTCACAAATTCAACAGAGCAAGAAAAGAAGTTCCAACATTGTGATGATATTGCACAGTACCCAATTTGTGGTTATTTCTAAGAAAAATATCCTAACAGTTTTCACATGTCACCAACTTTTTACTCAAGTAAACTCCAAACCCTAAACCCTTTGCAATTTTTAAACTCACATATTTTAAATATAATTTTTTTACTTTGTTACAGATTCCATTTATTTCTAAAATACCTTTTTCACGCTTTCAGATATTTAGCAACTGAGCAATCTCTTTTTTTTTTTAATGCCAGCTGGAATTGTATTATTATATATATTTTTATGTGTAAAAACTAAACTAAAAATCCTATTTCTGATTTCCTGACTGAATTCCATGTGTCTTTTAGAGCACAGGAGAAAAATAAAGAAAATAAAGTTTCCTTCTAGGTCCTCCACACTTCTGAGTATCAACATATTTCAAGTATTTATTCCAATGCTAAAAATATCTCCAACATTAAAATGGTGACAAGATCCATTTTGAGTCAGTGAACTACTTCAAGAAAGCAAATGATATACTTCTGAAAGTTGTTTTATTTTTTATTTGTATTTATTTTTAATTTTTTTTAATGTTTATTATTTTTGAGAGACAGAGAGACAGAGCACAAGCAGGGATGGGACAGAGAGAGAGGGAGACACAGAAACAGAAGTAGGCTCCAGGCTCTGAACTATCAGCCCAGAGCTTGATGCAGGGCTCGAACCCATATACTGTGAAATCATGACCTGAGCTGAAGTCGGTCACTTACCCAGATGGGCCACCCAGGTGCCCAGAAAGTTGTTTTAATTTATTTAATCCACAAGGGCACTGAGTAGGCCCTACAATATCACCACTCTTAATACTTGCTTGATGAGTTTATAGCCCTTTTGACCCTCGTAGGTGGGATTTACAGTTATAGAAATGTAATTTGCTTCTTTCTCTCTTCAAATTATATGCCTCACATCTCCCCATGTCATTGAGTACATAGTATTTTGTTATCTGGATGTCTTATTACTTATTTATCCTATCTCCTGCTGCTAAATATTTAGATCATAATTTTTCAATACAATTAACTCCAGTAGATAGTCTCATGCATAACTTTTTGCGAGTACCCAAGATTATTTCTGTAAAATAAATTCTTAGAAACAGAATTGATAAACTGAAGACAGGAATATTGCTAAAGCATCAACATGTATTGCCAAGTGACCTTCCATGAAGCTTTTTAGCACCTGGCGTTCTTCTCAGCAGCGTAAAGCCCATTTCCTCATTCACTCACCATGGTGCTTTGTTTTTGACAGTTTATGTTTGTTTGTTTGTTTTCTTTTATCTGGGGCTAATTTCATAGTAGAAAACGTAACGTAATTGCTATTTGTTAGTGTTCCCCAACCTCTCTATGATTCTGAACATTTAAAAATGGTAAATATCATTTTTAGTGACTTTATACTATTCCATCCTAGGGAAGTACCAAAAGTACTTAATCAGTCCTCTTTTTTTTTTTTTTTTTTTTTTTTTTTTTTTTTACTTTTAGATTCCTTCTAAATAATCCTTTTAATAATGTTGCAAATAACTTTAATTTACATTTCTGTTTTCCTCAAGCTGGATTCCCACAAGAAATTAGTAGAAGAAAGAGTATTGCTAAGGAGATTTACAGAAAGCCCTTATTAAATTATCAGCATGAGATAACGTTTGTTATGGGTTAAATTGTGTCCACCTAAAAGATAGGCTGAAGTACTCGTTCGTGGGATCTATGAACATGAGCTTTTTTTGGGATTAGGATCGTTTGATAATTCTCGCATGAGATTCTCTAAGAAATTATATCTAAATTATGTTTAAAAAGAACAATCTGTTGGGAGAAACAAGAGAATTAAGGGATTGCATTGGTAGTTTTATTCCTGTGAAGGGCAGGTTAGATTTGAGGATGCTTTCCCTCCCTGTAGACCATCACATTTATAGCAAGAATATTTATTACTTTCAAATAAGGTTAGATGGGGGCAAACTTCCATTAAACACAGTAGAACAGGAAGCCGTGTGATTATAAATAAGGTCAATAATACTTAAGTTATTTTTAAGAAAGAAATAACAGTGATTTTTATTGCTTACAAGGAAGGAGAGAAGTATGAATGGGAGGAAGGGATGGAAAGAGAGTGAGAAAAAAAAAAAACTCTGGAGAAACAAAAGCAATCAGATTATTTTTTTAGTTAATGAAACACTAGTGTCTTGTGATGAAGAGATGAAACTGAAGGTAAGTCATACAAAATCTCCAGGAGTTACGGTCCTGTCAGAATCCCCTCTCCACGGTAAAAAACAAGAGGCCATGATGATAATCACTGTGGGAACCTCTAAGATAAGGATTTATCTCCAAGAATAGCAATAAAAAGCTGACAAGTACAATTTAATTATGATGGAGTAGGTCTTGACTGACTGTAAATCTCCCTCTGGGGTGTGTATGAAAATTAAGATGCAGGAGTATATGTTTTAATTTATAGGATTCTTCTTCGGACTGCTTATAAATCAAAAGAATAGCAGAAATTTCAAGGACAAAACACATGCTCTGATCATTTTTTGAGTCCTTCTCGGGTGGGTTAGATTTTTTTTTTCCCTTTGATTCTATAAAGTCAGTGATCCTGACTTTTCATGCTTACCTTGTCCTATACCTTATCATGTTCACAGTCACAAGGCCTAATGAATAGACACTGTGAAATGATATGGTATAGACTCCTAAGATTTAATTGCAGTGTCTGTGAATAAGAAATCAGGTAGAATATTGCAAATGTACTTAATAAATATGTCCTAACGTGTAAAATAACATATAAACAATATATGAGCATGTTTAGTTAGTTATAGATACCCATATGGTTATTTATTCTATGAAACATTCACAATTATTTACTTAGCCTTTACATTTATAAGAAGTAGTAGGCTTTACGAAGCTCCCCTTTTAAACCAATGAAAAATTTATTTTCCTTGACATAAAGAAAATAGAAAAACAATGAATAATTTGTTCTTCCTCTTATCAAAGGAAAACATTAAAACATAAATCCAGTTATGGCTAATGATTTTTCTTATGTTACATTTGAAATAAATTGCTTGAATTTGCATGCTATCATGTTTCAATTTGAGTAAATATTATGAAAATTGTTGCCTAGTCCTAGTTGTTAGTGTTCACTCCACCCAAATTTTTTAAAGCCGCCCATGGTAATGAGATAACCAAGGGACAGCAAAGACTAGGGAATGTATTAGTACAGGAGCTCAGAGGAAGCTACATGATAAAAGCAGGGCAACGATGCTTGAGGTATACAAGAGACTCAAATTGGAGTGGCGCCTAGTTTACAATAAATCAAGGATTTGATATTCCCTCGCAACCCTACCTCACTGCTTTACTCTGATATAATGTGATCCTATATTTCTGACCACAGTGATTAAAGCAATGGCTCTCAATTTGGGGACACTTATATCTACCAGAGGGCATTTGGTGATATTAGAGACATTTTTGTTTGCACAGCCTATTTGGGGGACGGGAACAGGGGGTGCTATTGATACCTAGTTGGTAGACCTTCATAGAATACACAGGACAACTATCCACAATACACCATTTGCTGGCCCAGAACGTCAGTGTGCCTAGGTCAAGGACAAATCAAGCAAATCAAGCAAGGTCAGTCAGAGCTCTTTTTTAAGAGTTTTGAATTTAACAGGGAGTTAAATGAAACAAAGGAAAATCAATGTACAAAAAAAAAAACGAGTTTTGAATTTGTCTTTTAGATTTTAAAGATGGGAGAATGATGTTCAGTTTCCCTGTGTGACAAAGCTTGGAAAATGGAATAAAGGAACTGCCTCATGGGAGAGAGTGAGGCTGAAGCCGTCGCACAGAAGCAGCAGAGCTGGAAGCAGAAAGGTCAGAGCCCCAAGGGCTTTCAATTCCATCTCTTGTTGCTCCTAAGTACAATCTAGCCTTTTCTAGTTACGTTAACTAAATGGATATAAATTCTCTAAGTTTGGTATGTAAAGCATCACACTCTTCTTTATAACCTGTTCCCAGTGTACAGAGGCCGGGGCAAAATGTTGGCCCTAAAAACACACCATCTAGGGGAATTTGCATGCTCCCTGTGTCTACTCTCTGTGGGGAGAGCTCTCCCACCCAGAGGCCAGGGTCCTCTAAGCCTTTTTATTCCACTGCTCACACTTGTGTGGTCTGAGCTACCTGAGGGGTAGGGGCAGACCCTTGTCAGGCTGCAGTAGTCATTAAAGAGGCTAACGTGTGTAAGTTATGTTAGGTCAAGCTGGCTCAAGACTCTTGAAGTCATGAATCACCTTAGTGATTTCTGAAGAGGAACACTTTTGGTACCAGCCCCTGCTACTTCTGGGATTCAGGCTGGTATCAGGAGGGTTCAGTCCATGCTTCTGCCTCTTCTGATTTGGTGCTAGGGCCAAGCCTCAAGTCTCATCTCCCTCAGCCTTCTTTGGGTGTTTATGGGGGGAGGGGCATGGAGATGGGGAAGAGGGAAGGAGGGAGGACCCATCTTCATGTTCCTCATATCAGCTAGGTGCCCTCGTCCCCAAGGCTCTGACTACCATAATTTCAGGCTGGTTTGCTAAGGCAAACAAAAGATCCTTTTACGAATTTACTCTAGGGCAAGTTTGCCTGTCTAGATGGGCATAATTAATAAGGGCCATAATAATCTGCTCAAAGGTGAAGCATTTGGGCTCATGCTGAGGGTGCTCTTTCCCTGAGGAAGAGAAAATCAATTACTTTCCAACAGGACATCCCTTTGATAAGATACTCTCACAATAAAAGCCCCTATCTCAATACAGTTTCACACTGCACTCTTGAAGATAAATCATTAAACAACGCTCTCACCTGCTCTTTACTCGAAGTTGGCTCTTACTGATTTTGTGATGCAGAGAGACTCTTTTCAGTAGTATGTTCAAAATAGTGTAAAATCACACTTCTAGTCCTGGAGATTTATGCCTGAGAGAAAACAATACTCCAGGGAAAGCTGTCACACTCACCTAGTCTCCTACTAGACATACCTCTCCTTCCCTCCTTCTCTCCTTTCTTCCCTCCCTTCAGTCCTTCCTTTCCAAATAATAACCCTAATGAACTGTTACACAAGTTCTTCTGAAAGAACTGCTCTTCTGAAATCATTTAGTTTTAGAATTCTCCTAACAAATGAAAAACCTTTTAATATTTCCAGATTAATTGGGTTTATGTGCAATTAGAATAAAAGTACCTATTAGCTGTCAGTGAATAAGGAGTTGCAATTTTTCTTTTCTCCTTTCTATCACTTTCCGTACCCCAAAAAGAAAAAAAAAGGGTAGAAAATGACAGGGAAAGATTTAATTTCACCTCAGCCTACCCACTTCTCTGTGTGGCCTTTTTCTCCATAATTACCTTCATTTTGTATTTTCTAATTACCGCTATAGATGTTAAGTTGACATTAAAGTTAAATTCTCACATCATCAATAAAATGCACTGTTCTTGCAAATTCTTTGTTATAGCTGAAGCCTTGAAGTTCAAGTCTATTTGTAGCAAGAAGCTTCTAGATACTATAAGCGTTTACTTAAAGAGATTTTTTTTTGAATCTTGTTCATTAAGGTAATAAGCCTTATATTTTCACTCAGCAGATATTAAAATGCTTATATGAGAGCATTGTTGACTAGTTTCTAAAGCAAGGTAAATTTTACAACACACAGTTGTTTCTGTCTTTGACAAATGGAAATTTTACAAGAAAAATCCTTGCTTCATATGCTTCCTTTCTCAATCCATGCCCAAGGGATTCACTATCCGTGGGAGATAAATGTCAAACTATATGTAAACTATACTTGAGAACTGGAGGTCCTTAGTGGCCCTGAGCAACACAGTTCTGGGATTGATGGTGTCAATAACAGTCATGTTGTAGTTTCTGGCTTCGGTTTCCTTATGCACGCAGAGATAGAATGCGCTGCATTTTTTAGAACTAGTAATTAAACATTCAATAACATCCATTCTGTTCGTCTCTCTGTATACAAATAAAGCTTTAGAGCTACCTACATATATGTGCACAGAGTTTTTTTTAATGTTATTGTGTAGTTCAATCCCAAATGTGTTTTACAGCATCCTCTTCATCAAAGTCCATTTTAACTTTCCTGACCTAAACTGTAAATCTCCTTTCTCTAAATCCACAGATAATCTGACACTCTAAAGCACAAGCACAACATTAAATAAAATCCAAATGTAGATTCTAACAAATTTATGAAATTTTAGAATGAGGGGAACATAGTAACCCCATATCTGATTAGAAGATTACCCATGTTTGCCTTAGGTAATCCTTCCTTCTGCACTGTGTTCACACTTTCCTCTTGGACGTCTTTCATTTCTCTGAGTCTTTATACCTTTGTTCTGCTGCCTGGTTTCCTGGGACCGGAGGGGTCTCAGAAGGATTAACCACCACTCAGCAAAGGAGAGTAAAGGGCCCTGAGATCAGTCTACCCTACATGTTCTCATTTTCCAGGAAAAAATAAAATTAAAAATAAAGAAGTTGCAATAAGTTAATTATTCAATTTACAAGGGAAAAATTGGGGTTTGCAAACATGGTTTCATTTTTTGAAACGATGTTCTGTATACATTTTTTAAATAACTCAAGAATTTTATTCTGGCTAGCTTTATAGTATATTTTTAGTTAAGGGACTCAAATTCAGAGAGGTAGGGAAAGAAGACATGATGTATATATTTGTCCTAGCAGTAGATATATGAATGTTTTATATTTTAACTATAAGGTATATGTCCTAAATTTTAATTACTATGCAGCTCTTACCCTCTACTGTTAAAATTAAAACAATCTACAATAGTCTATATCATCACACACACACACACACACACACACACACACACACACACAACTATAAGAAATTAGGAACCCTAGCCAACTAAAGATCAAGATAATTCATGAAACAAAGTATAGTTCTAGAAAACCAATAATTCCAAAGATCTGTGAGTATCTGTAATAGGCATTTTGCAAAATGGTTTGGTAACCCTACCTTCAAGACTAGCAATTATTCTGTTGAGTTGAACAGGTCTCCTTTAATTGTCCCTAAGAGTAACTATGTTGCCCTTAGTAGTGCAAACAAATGCAATTCTATAGAATTTCTCTCTATTGGCCTATATAAATCTAATAAAAGATTTAAACTTTTTGAGCCGAGGAAAATATTTTAAGAATCAAAGATCTGAAGTCTTCACATTGGTTCATTCCACTTCTGCTTTATGGATGGTTTTTAGTTCCTTCTCTGAATCAAACTTACCTGTCCTATGAATCATTTCTCTAAGATTCTACTCTTTTTCTTATACAGAAGTATTCTTCTGAGAATACTTATTAATTGCTGGTTTATACTGGTTTATACCCTTCCCAGGTGATAGCTACTTAGGGGACAAGTAACATTTCTGAGAACATTATTTTCTTGGGGAGGACACAGTGCTACAGTTAACACTAGTAAACTGAATGATAAAATTGTCAGAAGAGGTACAGGATAGTAGAGAGATATTTTTTGTTGAAGAAACTTTTTTTCCTTATGTTACTTTATAGTGACTATGAGTTACTCTATACTTATTTCTTGGCATGTTCACAACATCAATATGATAATGGGTAATAAATGTCTGATATCTGAGGCACCTGGGTGGCTCAGTTGGTTCAGTATCCGACTTCGGCTCAGGTCATGATCTCAGGGTTCGTGATTTTGAGTTCGAGCCCCATGTCGCGCTCTGTGCTGACAGCTTAGATCCTGGAGCCTACTTTGGATTCTGTGTGTGTCTCTCTCTCTACCCCTTCTCCACTCACACTCTGTCTCTCTCTCACTCTCTCAAAAGTAAACATTAATTTTTTTTTAAAACAATAAATAGTCTGATATCTTTGTAAAAGGAACTTAATATAGATATACTTTTTGGAGGCTGTTCCTCTTATCTAAGTTTATTTAGCAGTTATTTCTTACATTCCAATTACTATTAGCATATTTTTTCTTGATATAAAAGCAATTAAACTTAAAGTGAAAATACTGCCCCACACTGTTTTGCTGTATAGTTTGTAAATGTTTTTAACATCTAGCAATTTTATATGTGAGTAGGAATGAAAAGGAGATTTCTCCTGTTTTCTTGGTCCTCATCTTGACCAAAAGTCAACTGTGTTTTTAAATACAGAGCTTTGGATTACTGAATGCTTACATTTGATAAACAAATGAGCTCTTCTTTATGGGTCGCCTAACCTTGTTGCAGGAGAAAATAAGAGAATAAGCCTTTTGTGTGATTGCGTATTTGGGGAAATTTAGGAGGGAAAGGACAAGTGTAGAGTCTGCTAGGTTCAGCTTACACATGCCGAGGATCCATTCTTGAAGAACTGTTCCAAAGTGTGGTGCCCAGAAGGTGCCCTGTAAGTGACTACAGAGGCCTCTAGTGACAGCTGCTGATAAATGACCTTTCTATCCCCATCAGTGGCAATCCAATCTTCAGATCTGTAGGAACTCTAAACTGTCTATTAGCAGAGTCACCAGCTTTCTGATTGAGAAATGATGAGTAACAACACCCTCCCCTGTCATGATTCTGTCCAGGTCATAACTTCGGGAAGAGTATTTAGTTTTTCCATTCATCCATTTTTAAATATTTATAGGCTATGAATATTATGTTGTTATCTGCATTTCTGAGTTAAGTCTAAAAGCAAATGTGACTGCAAAACAGATGACTGAAATGAGCCCATAGAAAATGTAAGAAAGAAAATTCTTCTAACTCTGAATTCTGACCAGGAATTACAGCAAGTAACAAGGAGCAAAGGTATCAAGGTGAATTATAAAGATTCATTTGATTACTTATGGGAGAGATAAAAATGGATCTAAGTGTATTAATGATATTCGGAGTTTAAATTTAAGGTTAACCTGTAAATTATGATGACTAGACATGTGGTAGTTAAATGGTAGCTGTTAAATAGAAAATAGTTATGCATACATAAATGTTTATAATTTTAGAATGCTTGGGACACCTGGCTGGCTCAGTCGGAAGAGCAGGTGACTTGGTCTCAGGGTCGTGAGTTCAAGCCCCACGTTGGGTATAGAGATTACTTAAAAATCAAATCTTTAAAAGCAAAAAGAATAATACTAAGCAAACTATAATTTTTTTCACATTTACCCTCTTACAGAACAATGAGGATCAAGGGATTTTTCTTTCACATCCTTTAACTGAAATTCCATAGGAAGATACTCAAATATAGTTCTGCCAAATAGTACATAGAAGGTTTGTAAAAAGGAGTATTGAGCAGGCTTCAGCAGATACACATCATGTCAAAATTTACTAACCAAATAAATATTCTCAGCGACACTATAGATAGAAACATGTTGGATATCCTTGACATGTACAAATGCACGGCTTTAAAAATTGGATCTTGATGAAGATGGGTAAGATGATTTACTCTGGCTCATTTGCAAACATAAGTAATTTTCAAAACTCTGAGTTCTCTTTTTTAATTTAAATAAATGCATTTTTAGTGTAGCCAAAATATCCAGATGCGTAAAATAAAAAATTATGCATATTGGAAATGAGACAGTCACGGTCTCCTGATTTTCCATTTGAATTAGGCAAATATGGATTTGGTAGGTAGCATGTCTCCTGAAAATAGGGTTACATTTTATAAGAGTGATTAAGTGGTCCAGTGCTCAAAAAGTGAGATAACATTTTGAAATCAGCCAAGAACGCAAGGAACCTAGAAAAAGTTGATGAGTGCTCTTAGAAGGATCTTATGAGCAAGTTAGCTTCAATTTTCTGATTACTGCAACAAGGAATGAGAGAGAGAGAGAGAGAGAGAGAGAGAGAGAGAGAGAGACCACTACTGCCATCTGTTGGTCAAATAAAACACCAGCATCAAAATCTTCCCCCCAAACACTAAGGACTCTTGCTAACCCTCACTGGACTAGTTCCGGATAAACCTCGTATTCTGTTAGAATACCAAACAAGAGGCTATTGTTCAAATAAACTTCTCCTTTCTGTTCTGTACATTGTTCCTTCCCGGTGTGTTCTAAGAAAGGGAGAATGTTTGCACCCTGACACAAATCAAGAGATCTACAAAAACAGTTCATCTTGTAACTAAAGTTAACAGTGGTTCACTGTGTTTTCACATGTATGAATATGCGTGTGTGTGTGTGTGTGTGTGTGTGTGTGTGTGTGTGTGTGTGTGAGAGAGAGAGAGAGAGAGAGAGAGAGAGCTGGAGAGAGAGAGAGAGACAGGCAGACAGACAGACAGACAAAGAGAAATGAGTAGTGGAAAATGAGGGAAGTTTCTGGTATGGGGCACAAGTAGTTTGGAAATACTTTTCTTAACCATTCTGATTGAAAACATTATCTTCAGAAAATGACCTTTAGCTAGGATGCCAGAATTTTACTTCTTTGTTGTTCAAGTGTGGACCCTAAACCAGTTTCGTCAGCATTACCTGGCTGCTTGTTAAAAGTGTAAAATCCCAGGCTCAATCAAAGAGTGAGAATCTAATTCAGAAATTCATTTCTCTGAATCATAATCTGCATTTTAAAAAGATTCTAAAATGATTCTTATGCATGTCAAAGTTTAAGAAAGGATGTTTTACTTTGCTTCCATTAACGCATCAAAACATTGACATGTTTGCCTTAGATTTACTGATTCTAAAATGTACATTTTTAATTTATATTTTAACATCTTTAAAATTACGTTATGTATTATAATCTATAATGTCTCATATTTCAGATAGCGAAAGTGTTTTTCACTTCAGTAGTATATAATGTAATGATATATCTTGAAATTGGTGGAATCTTTGATTATGTGAAATATAGTAGGCATCATTTTGTTAAGCAGAGAACCAAGTAGGATAAAGCATAAAGCAGGTACAATAAAAATAGCTAATATTTTCTGAGCATTTATTACACACTACATATTTTGTTAAGTCATGCATTTTCTACTTAATCATGAAGCACTTTAACCAGCTCCATTTTATGGATAGAAATAAGACTTGAGTTAAATAAATTTCCACATCACCATATGGACTATGTTAGATTCAGATAACAATCAGGTCTCTCTGATTCCAGAGGTCATGCTCTTAACCATGAAGCTATTGCTTCTGACAGATTTTTCTGTTACTGTAGAAGTAGCAGGAAAGGGTAGAAATGAGAAAAAGTCTAAAGTAGAACTTTTGTTTTGTTTTGTTTTGTTTTTGTTTTGTGGGGGGTAGGGAAGGGATATTAAGGTCCATGGACTTAGAGCTGGCAATGTTGGAGGCTGGAAATGTAAGAAAAGCATATGTAAAATAGAAGGTGATATTCAAAACTGCCAATGTATAAAAAAATTTCAGAACAGAAGAGAAGAAAAGGGCAGGCTGAAGTGAGGCTCTAAGCTGAGCACCTGGGAGTGGGGGAAAAGGTGTTAGTATTGGTGATGGTGAAGCATTGCCTTGTCTTGCTGTGTTATCAAGGGCCATCTCTCTACAGGTATTGGAAACACATCGATAGTAAGCCTGTGAAGAAAAGCAATGGGAATTTCCCAGTGTTTTATTTGCATCGATAGGGTTTTCTTCTTTTTAATTTCTCTAGTATTTTAATGTTACACAAAAATAAGAACATTTCCTATGGTAACACAATCCACATTTTACCTCCTACCTTTCTGCCAACTGCTATGACTGCAACCTTCATAAACTAGTTTGCTCAATGAGATCACCAACAGCTCCAAATTGAAGATGCTCAAGGTAAATGATGATAATAGTCTCTGTCATCAGTAGAGTACTTGCAATTTCCCAGGTACCCCAAGAAGACCTTTCTATATGACACCCACTGTGTTACTATGGCCACTCTAAAGATGAGGAAAGAGCTGCTTAGAGGACTTGAGAGCTTAATGTTGCACAAACAGTAAGTGATAGAGATGAAAGTTCCTAATTTTTATTCACATGATCAACTGGTAGAGGAGGCAGCTAAGGAAATATAAATGAAGTTGCTTCACACATAGCAAAAGTAACAAAAGACCTAGGGGCACCTGGGTGGCTCAGTCAGTTGAACGGACTACTCTTGATTTCGGTTCAGGTCATCATCCCAGGGTGGTGGGATCAAGCTCCAAGCTCAGCGTGGAGCCTGCCTAAGATTCTCTCTCTCTTTCCCTCTACCCCTCCCCACCTCTCATGCATTGTCTTTCTCTCTCAAATTAAAAAAAAAAAAAAAAGGAAAAGGCCTAGTTTGCATGAAAAGTCTGACTTTTAGTTCTCCCAGGTTAATTCTGACTGAGGTCCCCATGCATTCTCAATATTATCCTCGATTGGACAAAGAACCATATGGTTAATTTTCAGAGAGTGGTTAACTATGGTAATTCAGAAACAATCAGAATTAGCCCTCATTCTTATTGAGTTTGGGTAATTCAGAAAGAGTGGGTTCCATTCAGATTATTTTGTTCACTTCAGTCAAGTAATTGGCTACCAAATACTTAAAACCAGAAAGATAAGCAAAGAAGTATTTGCATGACTTGGCCCAAACCACATGCAAATGTGATCTCTAACGAATAACAGCATCCTACCTCTGAATCCTCAGGGCAGGGATTCTCTTTGCTCACATCAGTTTGGAAATAAGCATATTTATTACACTAAGTAATATTGTAAGTATTGCTAATAATGATGCTGGTAATCTCTTCCTGTAAAAGGCTGCACTCACTGTTGTTGTAAGCCCCTTCCTGCTGATAAATTGCCCACAGGTTAAGGCAAGTCTCTTATAAATACTGCGGTGTGCCAGCCCAGGAGAATAAAGTAAGCACAACTTCAAAATAATTATGGCAAAAAGCCATTTCCTATTGTCACTAAGTGTTTTAAAGGTTTTTATAATATAATAAAAACATGCTCTAGCAATTTGTCGTCTCATAATATATACTTTCTTTTACAATCAGAAAATTTATTAAATAAACAGTCCATCATCTTAATTGGTATGAGAGCATGCCTGAGTCCTGAGGAGAATGAATTCCCTCAGGCACCCTTAGAAGATGATCTGTTCAGCTTAAAAGGCGCTTTCCTGCTGGGTGGATACTGTTCCAATCTGTTTATCTCTGTAAGTCTAGGAACACTTTCCGTATTTTCATATATTTCTCCCCATATTATTTGAACACATAGAGAAGGAATATTGTTACCAAGTGACTTTTTCTCATGTGTGCCTCAATGGAATTCTATTTTCAAAACATAAAAGTAGAGAAATACTGGCACGATCATAGGTGGAGAAAAATGGGAGGGGAAAAAAAGGAAAGCAAGTCATCTTTTTCATCTTGAAAGAGAAGCCTGTATTTCTAATATTTTGCTTGTGGGATTTTGGTTCTGAAACTGCAAATAAGGATCTCTTAGATTTTGTGGTTCTAAATTTATTTTGGTGAAGCATGTTGCAAACCCAAACCTCCCTAATCAATACAGATAGTCTAAACTGCTTCATCTTGGGGCGCCTGGGTGGCTCAGTCAGTTGAGCAACCGACTTCGGCTCAGGTCATGATCTCAGGGTTTGTGAGTCGCCGCCCCACGTGGGGCTCTGTGCTGACAGCTCGGAGCCTGGAGCCTGCTTCGGACGGATTCTGTGTCTCCCTCTCTCTGCCCCTCCCCCATGCATGCTGGGTCTCTCTGTGTCTCAGAAATAAATAAACATTAAAAAAAAATGTTTTTTAAAATAAACTGCTTCATCTTTTCCTCTCAATGATGTAAAATTTGCTTCTTTTCTGAAAGGAATGTTTTCAAGCATTGCTTATATAATCATGATCCTAATCTCTGCCCCCCCCCCACCTTTGTTTTTCTTAAGAAATGAGGAGAGAATCTTAGACCAGTAGAAAAGTCAAGGAAGAAAAAAGTGGATCTTTTTCTGCAATATTTCAATTGCATTATATAAAAACTGGGTTACTCCCTCCCTAGAATGCATTCTTAGCCTTAAACTTCATAGTTGATTTCTTACTCTTTCTACTTTTGTCATTTAGCTTCCTTTCCCTTTTTGGATATTATTAATAAGATTATTTTCCAGGGAATTTGAACATAATCCTACTGAATTGCTACAATTAGCTTTGTATTCCAGGTGTTATTAATATCTTTCTGTTCTTGTTGTTGTTGTAAAAATTGAATTTTTTTGTTATTTTGCTAAGGTTACTTTGGTTAAAAGGCCATTATAAGAGTTAATAGTTATTTAAGACTACCATGTGCCAGGCACTTTACAAATCATCTCAACAAAACTACAAATTATCATCATTCTACAAATGATGAAATAATGAAGTAATATTGATACAAGCTGGCTGAGTCCAAGGACCCAGTGGGGAATCCCACAGGACCTGCCAAGAGGGTCCTTGGCTTCGTGTAGGACAGAAATCAAACTCAAGCCAAGAGGAAGTGAGAGCAAGGTTTACTGAACGTACAGAGAGAATGAGGATACAGACATCGTCTAGGAGACGTGGAAAGGTAAGAAGAATGAGTCTCATCTTTGCTTGGGGTCTGGGGTTTTTACTGAGGATTGTGGTCCTGTGCACACATCTTCTCAGGCATCCAGGAACAAAGATGAGTGTTTAGATGTCCTCCATAAGTCACTTATTCCCTGGAGCTAGGGTTCTTGGTGAGTCGGTGGGCTTGGAAAACATTCACGATTACCCCATCCGGTCACTCCCTAGATGTTATCTATTGTGCTCCTGGAAGACTCCAAAGAAATCATTAACTCCTTGACCTGTATAAGGAGGACATACATTATCTGAATTATAAGCCGTGTGTAAGGTGGCGATGCAGGTTCCTAGCAAGAATAGAAGCAGGAAAAGGAGCAAAAAAGTGGTTTTTTTCCATGGGGTCCCTTTAGTTTCCCTGTCTCAATGTAAAGTGTATATTAGAAAGAAAATGCAGCATAATGAAGTATAGCCAACAGGTACAGCATACGGTTTGAATTTGAACTCTTACCTGTTGTGGTACAAAGCATGTTCTTTTTTCACTATACCAATTTTGCGGTAAGTGATTAATCTGTTACATGAAAATACCAACATTAGCTGTGCTGT
This sequence comes from Panthera leo, assembly GCF_018350215.1. Classification (NCBI taxonomy): domain Eukaryota; kingdom Metazoa; phylum Chordata; class Mammalia; order Carnivora; family Felidae; genus Panthera; species Panthera leo. The sequence goes on from NC_056687.1 coordinate 39,672,460, forward strand.
TTCAGGCCCTAGAGAAGATAAGGTGTGAAGACTAGTTACCACAAAAGAAACAGTGGTATCTCTTTAAGGTAGAAAAGATCTAAATATGAGGATTCATTTAGAAAAATAATAACCATGGACATATTATACACAATCCAAGTACTTACACATGTTGTAGGAAAAGGTAACTTTGTTTTAGAGAAATCATATATATAATTTGAATTTCTCCCTGCTGAAAAGGAATTTATTCACTCCCTCTGAGCAAAACAAACTCAAAAATACTGATATCCTTATCTTTAGTCTATTGGAAAACCATACTGAAGTAATACCTATGACTCATCCCTCAATTTATTCCATTTTTTATTCTTAGTTTCTCTTTTGGAAAAAAAAAAATAGTCGTGGTCATTTAAACAATAATAAGATTTAAAATTTTTGAAATCAGTTCCTACATGGAAACATTGGTTCTGTTAAAAAGAAAACCACAAGCCCAAGATGGAGTCATTTGCCTGCAGGACAGCAAAACAAGACTTAATTGCAGTTCCAACTTCTCCAGGGTGGAATTTTAAGCCAATCAGTCTGGAATTTTCTGTTTAGCACCAATGAGGTAATCTGTCACTTGGGCCTTCTTCATTCCTCCCAAAGGAAGATGAAGTGCTCCACCCAGTAAGACTTCCTGTTTTTCTCCCTAAGGGAAGGTGACCTTACCTGAAACAATTTTTTCTTCTTTTGCTAATAACTTCTTGCCCCACCCTTCTTCCTATAAAAACCTCCCATTTACTGGACAGCTTCTCAGAGGAACTTTACTCTACTTGCTGCCCTATTTATAAATCGCTTCACAAAGACAATTCGATCTTCAAATTTATTTGGTTGAATTTTTGTTTTCTTAAACAGTTGTTTTTCTTGTTTTTCCTCTATTTAACTTTTTTTTTTTTTTTTTACTTAAAACAATAAGAAAGCCTGGTGATTTGATTTTATAGAATAAAAATAAAGGAAAGTTCAAGTGATTATCCCCAATATACAAACTCCTTCAACATAGAAGTACAGGGCAGAAGAGAGAAGTTTGTTTTCTATAATGAGTTATCTTGATAGGCTTTATGTACCAATTCAAAGCACTGTATAATTGCTCATTTTTCCTGTCTTTGCCTATAGTTATAATGAGAAAGAGAGGAAAAGTTAATTTTCCTACTTAATACTCATGTTTTGCTTCATTCTGAATTCGGAAAAATTTAATAGCTTTAGCACATGGTAGAAATCATGTTTATTTTAGTCCTAAGACCCTGACATATTTTTCTAGCACATGGTAGACAGAGACCCCTATTTATGCATTTAGCTCATGTTTTTATTTATGCCTTAGTGTTTTTAAAAATACCAGATCAAATTGTAAGCCAATCCATAATGTCTTCTGCATAACTGTGTGGGAGTTAAACCACAAATATTATCTATATTTATATTGGGCTGCCCCACCCCTTGGCTGTCTCCTCAGCCCTGGTTTACTAAGGCTGACACTCCTGGGTATGGTGGCGCCATTTCCATTTGGCATAGCTGTCTACACCGGCCTTTCCCTTCTGTTGTCTGTCTTTGGCACAAACCAGTGAATGAAGTCATGCAAAAATGTGTGGCTAGTCATTGGGGATGCCTGGGACTGCGATAATGGAGACAGTTAATCTGGCAGTGTGTCCTATGGTTTCTGAATTATCTCCTCTCTATACAGGTTTTTGGCTGGCCTGATAAATGTATGCTAAACTTTATATGCACAGAAGCAGTGCATTTAAGAGCAGAGTGCATGAAGTAGTGTACTAAAATGCATAGAAGTCACCCCAAGCTGCCATCTGGCCAGCAAATTCTCATTGAGCTATTCCCATAGTCCTTTAGCTTGGCTTTTTATGCACATATACTTTGTTGGAAGATAGAGACAATACTTTGTGGTTGTATATACACTCCTGTTAAGTTCCAGGTATACTGATGATCCAGTTGTATAACAGCCTAACACTTCTATATAAGTCTACAGATCTGTGAATTGGAAAAAGCTTCAGGTGTTTTCAGAGGAGTTACTGGTCAATCATAAGTATTTATCATAAGAGCTTACTATGTGCCCAGAATCTTTAAAAGAAGAGGAGAGGGAGTGGGTGGGGAAGAAAGAGAAGATTGTTTATAAGTCTAATTTTGGTGACAGGAAAAGGAGAAACTGGCTAAAAGTATGAAAGAACTCTCAGAGATTGTAAAACTGACTTTGGCTTCATAGTCAGGTGAGGTTTGGTGCAGCAGGCAAATTGGAGCTGGGCACTGACTTGGAGTCCTGGGTAAAGGATCATTAACACCATCGACTAATATTCAGTGGGTGTCTGTAATATGCACAGTGCAATGTGATTGTACAAGATGTGGGGAAACAAAGTAATATAAGATACACACTTTTTACTCAGGGTTTCACAATCTAATAAGAAACACATCAATAGAAAAATAAATAGTAATCCATCCCAACAGATTATAATGCTAAATAAGAGATTCTGACAGCAAGTGTAACATAAAGTCAGAAGAGTGGGATTAGCTGGCCAAGAAGGAATGCATGCATGAGGTGGAATTTAAAATGGTCTTTAATTGGTGAGCTGATCTTGGATATGTACAAAATACACCCCCAAAGATTTGTTATCTCCAACATGCATAATTAAACAGACACAGGGTTTGTGTCAAGAATAGTGGGACTAAGTGAGAATTAAAGACAAAGAGTTGTGAATTATAGGGTCATAAATTTGGAAGAGACTAGACTATCACTTAACTCAAATGTGGCAATTGCTTTTACAACCATGAAGCTTCTATAAAACCACTTTATAGTGGTAGCAGGTGTGCTATTGAGTACATTATGCCTGGATTGGGTAGGACTATTCATGCCAGGCTTAAAGGTTTATGCATCATCCTCCAAGAGAAAAAGAATCACTGAAAAAAATTAACGAGGCAAAACGTGTATAAAAAATATATATGCAGATACTATATATTAAAATCTCACAATCAATATACCAGTTATCAGATCCAATTAGAAGACATGAGCAGGCAGATCAATGAAGAAACTATTGAATTTGTCAAACTATAAGGCGTGTGCTTTAGACAAAGTGTGGTGGCAGCAGAAATATTGAAATGATGGGTCCATTGTTAAAGAGAGGCTGAAGAAAATACTACTTTAGTGGGGGGGGGGGGACGCCCATTAATTTCAGTTTTTGGCATGCTTTTTTTTTAATGTTTATCCATTTATTTTGAGAAAGAGAGAGAGAGAGGAAGCAAATATGCAGGGGAGGGGCAGAGAGAGAGAATTCCAAACAGGCTTCACACTGTCAGCACAGGGCCCAACATGGGGCTCGATCTCATGAACCGAGAGATCATGCCCTGAGCTGAAATCAAGAATCAGATACCCAACCAACTGAGCCACCCCGGTGCCCTTAGGCATGCTTATTTTGAGTTAACAGTGGAGCAAGACAGAAATTTAGCATAAAGGTTGGCATATAAGACTGACACATTCCAGTCTCCACCTACAGGTAGAGAGAGAATGGTATCTCTTGGGTGCCTTCAGCTTGATCATTGAGCATGGTGTGAGGTCTTCATCCTGCATCATAATGGAGGTTAAGACTGGGATTATAAAAAGAAGTCACAGTTATCACAAAATTGAAAAAAATTCTAGATCTTTCTGGTTTGTAAAACTGACAAGTTGAGCTCTAAATCCGCTCTTCTTCCCACATGCTCAGAAAGATTTCAGGTGTGTTTTACGTCTATCTGTGTGGCAAAATGCAAACCACAGTGGAACTTACTGGCAAGTCTCAGATCCTCACACCAATGCTGTTACTTTGTTAAGTGGAGAGCAGCAGCAGAAAATTTACATATAAATATTTCTTTCTTGCAGAATGTAGCACCCTTAAAATCTTTATTTCCCGTCCCCTCCAGCCTTCCAAAAAAAGGAAAAGAAGGAAGGATGGAAAGGGAAGGAAGGAAGGAAGGAAGGAAGGAAGGAAGGAAGGAAGGAAGGAAAGAAAGGAAGAAAGAAAGAGAGAAAGAAAGAAAAGAAAGAAAGAAAGATTTCCTTCTATATCTAATTTCTGCATCCAGATGAATACCGATCATAGATGAATATCACATCCAGATGATGTGATAGCAGGCTGAAGATGAACATAAAGCCAGTAAGTGGAGAGATCAATAAACAATATGGTCAGATCCATTCCACACAACACTTTTAATGCACCATATTGAATTAATACAAATGCCTTTGGTACAATAGCAAAATTATTTATGAAACAATAGAAAATCTGCTCTTAAGTAGAAAAAAAGCACTGCACACGATTTCAGTGAAAAAAAGAACCAGATGTTACACATACTTAAAAAAAACACAATCCCATATGCAGTTACCCATGAAATATTCAACACATACATAAGTTTAGGGCTTACTGGCATGATTTCTTTCCTCCCTCTCACCTTCATGCTAATCTTCCACATGTCAGCATTTCTTTGAAATCAGGGTGTATTACTAAAGTGGAGTATAGAGAGCCAACTGAGGATTGATTCCAGTTGAAATTTTTGTAGAATGCCAGGGATGTCCTCATCTGTGAAAGGAAGAGGGTGCAGTCACTACATGTCAGGAATGTAGGCGTGCAGGCAGTGCTGTGTACCATTTGCTATCTCCAGAACCAGAAATGGATTGATTTCTGCAAATAAAATTAATAACAGCAATGTGGTGCAAGGACAGGGGTTATTTATGTAGTCCAGATTCCTATACTAAGGATGAAAAAGTAGACATGAGTTTATCAATTAAATTCCCACCAATGGGAGTCACCTAAAATGTCTCAACTACAAAATCAAACCCTTTAATTCTGTAGTCTGATTGAAATACATTTGTATATTAAAGTTTTTTTTAAAGATAATATTGAATAAAAAGCAGCCAACTATACCAACCATATGTTTACCCACTTGTCTTTTCAACTGACACAGAAGCCCCAGGAACTTCTTGCATTTAGGATTTTTGTTAACTGTGCTTTACTAATGTTCTTAGACTTTTAACATGGATTTTATTTTATTTCATTTTTGCTCACAATTAGACCTGGTATATTCTAAAGCCTAGAGCCATTGTTAGGAAATACGTGGATACTCTGTCACCCACTCAAAAATGGAGACCTTTTGTTTTTATACGCTAGTTTATTTCTTTATAAATTTAACAACACTGGGACTGTCTCATGTGCCCACACTGCTGTCAGATTTCTCTCTGAAAATAAGAGTCAGTCGCTTTTCAAAGAATCGCAGGATCCTTGATCCTAGGGGGTTTAAAGAGCACTGAAGGTGGACAGCAGTGGGTTTTTCCTAGACTTATAGCTAAGCCCCTATAGGAAAACTTGGATCTCCAGGCTAGAGGAGATGTTCTAAACACAATTACTATTTCACTAAGGGTACAAATATATCAATCAACATCTCCTTTTTTTTTTTTTTTTAATATTAGAACACTGATGGACAAGCTTTCCCAATACTTTACAAAACATATTTTAACAACATTCCTTCCTTCATTCAAAACAGTCCCTTATCTAGGTATTTGGGATTCATTAATCAGCAAAGACAGAAAGACTCCTTGGTCTCCATAAAGCACCTCCATAAAGCATCAAAGATGATATAAATTTAGAATTAGATATGAATATGGATATATAAATATATAAGGATATCTAAATAGAGAAATAGCATTTTTTCAACTTTTTAAATTTAAATTTTAGTTAATACACAGTGCAATATTGGTTTCAGAAGTAGAATTCAGTGATTCATCACTTATATACAACACCCAGTACTCAACACAAGTGTCCTCCTTGGAGAACTAACATTTATATGATACACACACACACACACACACACACACACACACACACATATACCAATTCAAAATAAACTCATTTACATATATGCATACATGCAGCTATCCTAACAGACATGTATGGCTTCTACATAGAATTTCTTACAAGACAAGCAGACTTCAGGGTATTTGCTTGAGAACAGAGTTTTGGCTTGTCAATTTAATCTGCTTTCCATAATAAGGAAAAAGCATGGTATAGGCATAGCAAATCTTCTCATAACATATGTAGAGGATTTTTCTAAAACTTACCCATAACCCTTATAACACATTTCAATACAAAAAAAAAAAAAATAATTTGAGCTGGGCCACAGAAATAAATGCCTCACAAAATGATGAAGAAAAATAAAAGTAGATGGAGAAGGGTACAAAAAATGTAAATCAGCACATCATTACCTACCGTGAGTGGGGATAATGTATAAATTGTTCCCATTGTCAGGACTGAGCGGAGCCCCCTGAGCTACCGTAGAAAGTACTGTAGCTGATGATGTGCCATTTAGTTATCAGATATTCACCACTGGACATACTCTAAATTTGCTCAGTTGGAGGAGCTCACCTATTTGGGATTAATTAAGATAAGCAGAGACTTTCTTTCAGCATTGTCTTCCCTTCCCAAAAAAAAAAAAAATCTGCAAGATGAGCACTGATGAAAGGAATAATTAAAAACCATGTTGACAATTGAACATAGAGGGGAAAGAAAGAGAAGGAAACCAAGAAACAGACTCTTAACTATAGAGAACAAACTGATCATTACCAGAGGGGAGGTGGGTAAGGACATGTGTTACGTAAGTGATGGAGATTAAAGAGGGCACTTGTGATAAGCTCTGGGTATTGTATGGAAGTGCTGAATCATTGTGTTGTACACCTGAAACTAATACTATGCTGCATGTTAACTAACTGGAGTTTAAATAAAAACTTAAAAAAATTAAAAAACAACTCTTTTAAGAAATTAGCAATTATGATTGTTGATATTAAAAACTGTGCTTTAATAAGTTTCTTCTCTTTTCCTCCTTCCTTCTCCTTCCTCTATCACTTCCAATATATCTTTCTTCCACACCCAGTCTTATATTTTTTCTTAAAAAATAAGCAATGAGAAGAAAATTCTATAACTCCTTAAATCTGTGCGTATTTGAGAAGACAGTGGGTCAAGTGTAAAGTTGGGAAGAAGACAAGACTATGAACGACTGACTAATAGCCCGTGTGGAAATAGAAACCAAAGACTGGCACTTAAAATATTCCAGGGGCACCTGGGTGGCTCAGTCAGTTAAGCATCTAACTCTTGAATTAGGCTTAGGTCATGAACTCACAATTTATGAGACCGAGCTCTCTGTCAGGCTTTATGCTGACAGCAAGGAGCCAGGCCAGCTTGGAATTCTCTTTCCTTTCTCTGCCTCTCTCTCTCTCTCTCTCAAAATACATAAATAAATATTTAAAAAAATAAACAAAAATAAATTATCCCAGACAACAGAATGGTTGTTATAAGTGGTTTTGGCTGTTACTAGCCATTCTGCAGGGTACATAGTCATAGAGTTACAAAGTGTGATGGTTTTTAGTAAAGACCTGGATTTTAGGTTTGAAGCTTTAGAGATGAGGTGCACCAGTAAGACAGATAAGCATAAACATGGACAATGTAGTTAGATGACCCATGGATGTCCACTTCAGCAGGAAGACACTGGCTTTGAGGAACTCAGTCTTTGGATATGGGACTCTAAGTCACCAACTGAATTCTGAGGTAGTCCCGGCTCCCACATAAGGGAGTAAATCAGAGCAAAGCAAGGTTCATTCATCCCAGGCACAACTAAGGGATTAGACAGGCAATGAGAACATGAATTAAAGTGGAAACCAAATCAGAAGCTGAGGCCAGTGACAAGCACAGTTAGGACTTTGAGCACAGACATTCTGTTATCAAAAACATTTTCAAAGTGAGGACACCAGAGAGGGTTCAAAACTGTGAGGCTCAAGGGTCAACCACCTGTGACCCAAGGTCTCAGGTCAGATTTGCCACAAATATGACTACTGGCACAGTACAGATCCCACATTGTGATCTGGATTAGTTTAGTGCTAATCAAGAGTCCAGAAAAAGATGCTACCATTTATCAGATTCCTTCTATATGTCTGGCCAAGTATCAGATGCTTTGCATACCACTCTTTAAGGTAGGCAGCATTAATTCCATTATGGTGATAAAAGGAATTAAAGGCAAAAAAGAGTCTGGCTTAAACTCTTAAGTCAAGATTGTTCTAGGAGTTAAGGCAGGGTTGATTACATGGAGAGGGATCTGAAAGAGCTGAGGAAAGCACAGTGAGCTTAATGGACAGAGGGTCATTCAGCTGACTTCCTGGCAGCATTCTCATCTATAAGTCTTGTAGTCATCTACCACATGGAGTAGTCATGGGGGTTTTGGTATCTACTCAAGATTGTAAGGTGAAATTCTGTTACATGCCAGAAAATATCTAGGCACTGGGAATAGTCACGAACTAGTTGGTGTCTATTCTCACAGAGTCCATATACTAGTAGTTGATACCCAAATGGGTTTCTAAACCAATTGTGCAAATCTCATGTCCAATATAGACTTGTGAGATATGTCCTCAGCTGAGGACATTTGAAAAAGTTTTTCTTTCCAAAAAAATTATGATCCTTCCCTTTCATAATGCGAGCACAAAGCAACATAGCTCAGTGTGCAGTTGAGACCGAGGATGACAATGGTGTGGGAAGCATGGGTCCCTGATGACATTATTGATCATCTGGTCAGACTATTCTACAACCTGCTCTGTTAACAGACTGCAGTTATGCGAAATCATTTCTTGACTCTTTAATGTGTAAGCTATTATAAATTTGGTTTGTTCTATAATTTGTAGTTAAAATTTGCCAACTCGTTACACAGACCAAGAGCTGAATCAAAGTATCTGTCGTGTAGGCTAATTTTAGTACATAAGACAGGCCTTTGAAGAGACATAGTCAAAGAGTATTGTCTAGGTTGGGATAGGGCAGGTGAAGAGAGAGATGGAATCCAAATTGTAACAGATAGAAGAGTAGCATTGAAAGGATACAAAGAAAATGGCCGATAAAAAAGCCCAGCATGAGATGTGAAAGTTCTCCTCTAAAAACAAAACAAAACAAAAGTATAAGGGAAAGAACTAGAGTCAGCCAGCAAGTTGCCTTCCCAAAATATTTTTGGAAATAAAATTTACTTTTCCCAGAATTTCCGGAGCAGATTTAGTGCCCACCATTTCTGTTTGTCTATATTGGTTTTAAAGGTAGGGGTCGTAGAGTATCCAGTCAGAGTCAAATAGCATTGATCTTGATAATTTTCATTGCAATGAATTCATTATCTCCTGTGAACAGCCCTTGCACTGCTCTTCTGTTTCTACACTGGGCTCGTTTTATGTTCTGGGAGATACTAATATGAAGGTAGAGTCAGTGTAGGGCAGGAAAAAATGAATTTGGTATAGAAAAGTCTTGGATTTAAATCTCAATTTTAAAATAGACATTTTAGGATAACCAGCTGTTATTATCACGGCTTATTCCTCCTGGATGGCAATATTTTTTCAATATTTAATTGAATTCTCAAACTTAAGGACAGGAGGCTTTTTAAAAAATAATAGAAAACTACTAGTATTATAAGGAATGTGTACATTTAAAATATCAAAATATCCTTTTCAAAGACTGAACTTGAACAAAGGGACCTCAAGAATGTTGGTAAACACTAGCATCAACTATAGTAGCAATTAAGTATTTCTTATACTTTGAAAACTTTAAATACTGTTATTTTAGAAAAAGCACAGTTTTATATAGAATAATATAAAATTAAAACAATAGCTCATTGTTAAAGTTCCATGCTAAGGATACCAGACATAATTGAGTTACATTAACTCACACGAAATAGGACCCAGTGGTCACATCCTGATTACCATTCTCAATTAACACTGCTACATTTTTTAATGCCTATGTTTAATGTCAAAGCATTAAGAGGATTCCAGGATAAGAAATCTATTAGTGTTTCAAAAATATGTTCCAAACCAGAGAGACTAGAAACAGAATGAAACCATATGTCATTTGCACTAAAGTGATAATTTCAGCAATATGAATTAATCAAGTTTCTCAAGGGAAGGCTATAATTTAAAAAGTAGTAAAGAAATTCAGTGTTAAGCACAAGGCTGAATCAGCTTGTTTAAGACACAAAACAACAGACTGAAAAAACTGTAGAAGTATTATACATGAGGGAGAGACCATTTCCACATCCCTAACTGCCAAGTGAACGTATTCATATCAAACGATGACCTTTCCACTTGTTCTTGAGGACTAATGATGACCCTCCCAGGGCCTGGAAAAAGTATGCCTTCAATATATTGTTTTTGAATGAATGAAAACTCAAAAGAAAACAACATCAGAGAAAGAGAAAACTTAAAATTTAGAATTATAATTGAAAGAAGCCTGGGCAGTGCAATCTGGATCTGGGTTCTAGTGCTGACTTTGCCATTAGTTATTTTTATAATAGCAAATTAATTGAAACCCAGTTGTTACATCTCTAAGTTTGGATTACTAGGTCTCTAAAACCCTTTACAACTCTTCATTCTACCACAAAAACTATGGCTTAGCTTTAAAAAATTAGGCCATAAAATATCCCAGAAGTTGAGACAAAGGAAAGGAAATATGGAAAATGGCCAAAAATTAGTAACGGTAGATGATTTGAAAGATTGTGTTTGTTTTTAAGATTGGAACCATCTGAATAAAATTAGATGGAGACAATCCCTTAGGGTCTGAATATATTTAAATAGAAACAACCAATCTAAACTACAAAGAAGACATCCTTGAAGAAAATAGAAAGCAAAGCTTCCAAATAGGAGAGATAATATTTAGAAGTTGTTCGTTTATACATTCAGTCAACAAACACGTAAATGTGTTCTCCATGTCAGATATCCAGCTAGGCACAGAGGGTTTAAGGATAAGTGAGAGCCCCTGTCCTCCAGGAAGTATATCTGGCAATGAGTTCACAATCTAGTCTGGAAATGCAAGTCTGAGGATTTAAAAGAAAAAGCCACAAAAAATAAATTCAGATAATAATAGTGTAGTCTTCAAATTGAAATTTATGTATTTTTAAAACCAAAAAAAGAATATAATTATCATTTTCATCTTTAATTTATTGGAAAAGCTAAATTAATTGACTTGAATATTAACTTGAAATAGTTACAAGTTAAATGAGTAAAACAGGCTGAAATAGAATTTTCTCTTGCCATTTGACCTACGCAAAATGCATAATTGCTCTAAGCATCTTTAATTAGAGTGCTTAATATATGTATATTGAAACTCATTTGTTTTTTTCCTTCTCAAGCAAGAAATTTGTAAAGATTAAGAATATTGGATAAAAAGAGTAAAATTTCTTTAAAAAATTTAAACACAAAACTAAACTGCTTTGCCAAAAGTTTCTATTAATTTCAAATGCATTACTTAAAAATTCCAAACTATTCTCGTGAGCAAAGAGCATTTTAATTATTTTATATTTTTGTTGTATTACCAAAAATGTATTATTTTTAAAATTTTGTATTTTTTTTATTACTAGTTAGGGTCCACATATTTCCATATGTTTAGCAATTCATTTTCTCCTATGCAAATTGTCATGGCATTTACCACTTATTAGGACCTTGCTGTTCTATATTCTTCTAAGTTGTATGTATTTTTAAAATCAAATACATTAAATCTTCATCATATTTCCTATAAATATTATTCTGTATGTAGAAGTTGCCTCTTTAGTGTAGACTTCTCTAATTCGATTGTAATACATTTAAAGCTTAATGTATATAAAACAGTTTTAAAACCATATAACATGATACTTTACTTAATGCCATTTGTAAAATATAACATTTTTAATGATAAACCCATTATTTTTAAAAATAATATAGTTCAATGATAAAATGTCAAGTTCTGGCATTATAACATAAGCAATACATAAATTATTAATAAATAAAATATGTAGTTCAAATGTTACAGTCAAAAATAATTTGGAAGAAAAATCAGCATTTTTTAATGTTTATTTTTTATTTTGAGAGAAAGAGAACAAACAGGGGAGGGGCAGAAAGAGAAAGAAAGAGAGAAAATCCACGCAGACTCTGCACTGACAGACGTGGGACTCGAACTCACAAAACATGAGAATATGACCTGAGCAGAAATCAAGAGTTGGATTCTTAACTGACTTGGCCACCCAGGTGCCCCTAAAAATAGGATTTATGAACAAAATTATTTTAAGCTGATGGTGCTATCAATAGGTTTATGGTAAGCTATACACAATAACACATGTAATAACAACAGCTAAGTTCTACTAAGTCCTTTCTGTATATCGGGCACTGTGCTAAGTACTTTGTAAAAAGTATCTAATCCTTTGAAAGGAGAGTTTGACCTTTCTCTACAATAAACTCTATTATTTTGGGGATGAGCTCTTTTCAAAAATATCCTGGAAAACTTTGGAAATCTATAAGGCATTGTCAGTATTTGGAGCCTAAAGGAAATTTTGCTATTCTTCAGAACAGTAGTTCCCTGAAATGTTCATGGGTGCTATTTTATTTCCTTCCCTTCCCTTCCCTTCCCTTCCCTTCCCTTCCCTTCCCTTCCCTTCCCTTCCACTCCACTCCATTCCATCCCATCCCTTCCCATCCCATCCCATCCTATCCTATCCTGCTTCATTTCATTTCTTTCTGAATTAGGAGGGAAATCCATGGTAAATGATTTTGGGAAATCCTGAGTTAAAACTAAATGTTTCTTTCCTACAGGACTTCTTAACACTTTTTGCAAACTTCTATGCATTGTCATTCTCCAAAGAGATAACAGGATATTCAGTATATTGACTATACACATTGACCACAGAAGGTCCTCTTTTCTTTTCTTTTTTTCCCCTGTGAACCTAGAGATTCGTGAACTATTTTAAGTAATACTAGGTTAACAATTTGTTTAACAGTCCAATGGAAATGGCAATCAGGAGATTAGGTTACTAAGGCCCTTCCCAAGCAGTACTGATATTTAAAGGAAGCTCCCTTGTTTAACCATAAAACCCCACTCTTGGTGCATTCTGAAAGAGATACCTGTGCAGAGGGAGAAATTCAGAAGAGAAATGAAGTTGAGAGAAGGGATATGTTTATGAAGGCAAAATATTTTATGAGAACCATCAAAGTACCAGATACTTTTCCAACTTCTGGGGATGAACAAGTTTAAATGTGCTGTAAGGGAGATTGCTAAGTTAACAGTCACAATCCACAGGGAAAAAGTTAGGTGTTCCCCAGGAGCATAGAAAAAGAACACCCAGAGTTCTTGTAGGAGATGTCAGAGAAGGATTAATGGAAAGGAGAGTTTTTACCTAAATATTGGAAATTTAATATAATTAATTGAGTCATAGATGGTGATGTACATTCCAAGAGGGTTAATAATCAGTATAAAGGCATGGCAGTGTGAAAGAATATGGAGGTTGTTTGGAAAAGCAAATGATTTGGTAGGCTGCAGGTAGGATTGGTAAAACATGAAGCTGGAAAAGTAATCAGGGATCAGATTATGAGAGCCTTGTTTTTTATATGAACAACATAATCTTTGTAAGATTTTAGGCAGGGAAGTGATCTGACTGAATAGTTTTTAGAAGGGTCACCTGGGAAGTCTGTGGAGGGTGAGAAAGTGGTAAGGTGAGCAGTCAGGGGCAATACAACAGGTACAGAAGTTTGAGGATTTAGATGTATGATAAACAGGAGAAGATAGGGTAGGGAGGGAACCAAGTTGGGGCTCTATTTAAAGATATTTGTAAGTTATGACAGGACTTGGTGACATGTTGACTGTGGGTGCCTAGGATCAAAGAGGGTCTGAAGACAACAGCTTTATCATGGAAACTGGGACCCCAATAGTGTTTTTCTTTCAAAAGGATCTGAGATCATTGCATGGTCTTATTTTTAAAATCAGAAAAAGGAATAGTCTTCAGGATAAGTGGTATATTCATAGTATTTTCATTCTTATGCCTATTTATTCAGACTATAAAAATAAAAATACATTATATTTTATACAATTATATTTTCAGATATAATTGATGTGATATTTGAGAGTATTTCCTTTCATGCTCTTTTTCTGAGAATATGGGGAGGAGCAGTGAGTGAATGTGTATGTTTATGGCTGTATGGTGAAGACCCAACTTCCATACCATGCTGCAGCCTGAGTTTCCATTTAATATTATTATATCATGAACATTTTCCCATCTGTTTTCATCTGTTTGAGCTGCTATAACAAAAATGTCATAGACTGGGTAGCTTAAACAACAAACATTTATTTTTTACAGTTCGGCAGGCTAGAAAGTCCAAAGTCAGCAGATTTAGCGTTTGGCGAAAGCTTGCTTCCTGGTTCGTAGATAGCCATCTTCTCTTTCTGTCTGTGCATGGCTAATAGAGTGAGGGAACTCTCTAGAATCTCCCAGAGAATTAAAAGGGCACTAATCCCATTTCTGAGGGCTCTACCTTCATAACCTAATTACTTCCTAAAGTGCCTACTTCCTAACACCATCATATGGTGGGGATTAGGATTTCGACATATGAATTTGGGGGGATGTGGCATTCAGTCCATAACACCATCATTAGAAATTGTTCCTCAGAGTCATTGAAGTTCATTTTTAATGGCTATATTAGATTCTATTTCCTAACTGTCTGACTTAATTTAACTTTTTCCCTCTCTTTTAATATTTAAGTTCTTTCCTTTTTCTTTCTTTTTCTTTCCTTTTTATCTTTCTTTTTTTTTTCTATATAGAAGTCAGTGCCTTGATAATATCATTTCACCTAAGTTTTTTCAGATTTTTCTGATAATTTATTTGTCATAGATTCCTAGAAATGGAATTACTTTATCAGAGGCGATAAACATTCCTGATATTGTATGAGTATTGAATTTTTTTTTCAGAAAGCTTGAAACATCTTGTTACTTATTAATTGACCATTAATTATTTGACCTTCATTTAATATATTTAACCTATCTTCAAATTCTGTTTGTTAGATATTGTACAATTATTTTAATTCCGCTGGTTTAAAAATTAGCTAGAGATTGGGTTATTGCTAATTATAGTTCCTTGGAAAATGTGTTTTCTTTTTTCTAAAATAAATCACATAATTTCTTTGCAAATTTAAGTTTTTCTAAATTTAATAAAAGTGGAAAAATCCATCAAGCATAGAAATTATTTAATTCTTCTGTGTTTAACATATGTTTCTAGTTTTTGCTAAAATTAATATGTTCATGATAGAAAATTTGGAAAAATATGATAACATCTACAGGAAGAAATTACTTACAACCCTACCATCCAAAGAGAACCATCTCTAATGTGTGTTCCACAATGGCATTTTGGGTTTTTTTTGTTTGTTTTGTCACCAATCTGACCCAAGTGCCTAGAACAGTGCAGGGTATATGGTTGGTGTTTAGCAAACATTTGTTTAATAAATAAATATTTTAACTTGATTTTCAGTATTCTACATAGTTATTTTTAATAGCTAACATGTATTGATCAATATGCCAAGCTTCATGCTAAATGTTCCATACAACATCTCATTTAATACAACAACTGTGTTTGGAGGAACCACCGTAGTGTTCAGTTGGCAAGTCTGGAGTCTGAACTTGAAACAGACGGTGCGGCCTGTAAAATTTCACATGATAGCCAACAGTTTAAGCTGTGGCAGGCTCCCAGGCACGTTGCCAATAGCGGGCATACTTCTAACCATCACACAATTCTGCCCCCTAAAAGGCAGATAAACCATCATTTTATTAGGATTTATTATTTTAAAACCACTTTTGTTTGTAATCCATTTCTTAAATCTCTAAGTGTTTGATTTCCTGGATCTAGTAGCATTTACTAAAACATTTCCATTTTTTTGGGTAATTCTAATATGTTGTTAAATTAATTTGATTTTATCATTAGAAACAATATGTGGTCTGCATTCTGATGATTACTTGAAATTTGATTGCTATCAGTTGAAGTACTAGATCAAAGAAATTATTATTTATAAGGTTCCTGATTTAAACTAAGTAGTTTCTACCCTCTGAAAGATTGCTGATGGGCTCATTACAACTGCATAAGCAGCCCTCGATCTTTTTGGTCTTAGGACTCCTTTAATTTTTTTTTTTTTAATGTTTATTTATATTTGAGAGAGAGCAGAAAGATATGAAGACAGAATTTGAAGCAGACTCCAGGCTCTGAGCTGTCAGCATAGAGCCCGATGTGGGCCTTGAACTCATGAGCCATGAAATCATGACCTGAGCTGAAGTCAGATGCTTAACCAACTGAGCCACCCAGGCGCCCCTCTTGGGACCCCTTTAGATTCTGAAAACTTATTGAAGATCCCAAAGAGCTTTCGTTTATGTGATTCAGTGCTATCTGTACTTACCATATTGGACATCAAAATTAGAAAAAAATTGTAAACAAACATTTCATTAGCTATCAGAGTGATGATTCATCACACATTAAATAAGCTCTAGAAAACTCTACAGTACTCCTGTGAGGGACTGAGAGTGAAAAAGACAAATGATGTCATGGTGTTATGAAAATACTTTTGAGAATGTGGTTTCTGTGAAGAGTCCATGTTGATTCCCCGGGTGCCTAGATAATAACTCTTTGAGAACCACTGTACTATGCCGTGCTTAGTATTTTAATTTATCATTTAAAAATCCTTTCATGTTGATGGACAAAGAATAATACATCGTTCTTGTTTTAATTCGCATCCATTTGGGGGAACCTGAGTGTCTCATTAAGTGTCTGACTTTTGATTTCAGCTCAGATCATGATCTCACAGTTCGTGAGATCAAGCCACACATTGGGCTCTGTGCTGACAGCACGGGAGACCTGCTTGGGATTCTCTCTCTCCCTCTCTCTACCTCTCTTTCTCCCTCTCTCTCTCAAAAGTAAATAATAAAAACTTTTTTAAAAACTTGCATTTATTTGGATCATTATTTGTATTTTCCCTCTTATGATCTTCTCATTTTAATTTTTTTGTCTTTCACTTTTCCTAATTGTCCAATTCAAAATCTCTTCACATTTTCACTTGAAATGTTGACAATAACACAACTTTGCTTTTCATTTTCTTTCCAGCATGCTGATGCAAATTTATGTTACTCGTTATCAACTGTTCTGGCAGACTTTAAGCTCATAAGCCCTCAGAATAAGTCTACCTGACTTCATATATGCCAGAGTTGATCCATGTGTGCCCTACAGACAGTTCCAGGAAAAGAAACCTGTCTTGAAACACTAATGATCTGTTTAACTTCTCTCTGAGAGTTTGTAATACATAACCTCCCTAATGTGTACCTCAAGGTAAGCTTCTTTTCACATTTTTTTCCTCATTCTGTTCTCAAAGGTGTAAGGAGAAAAGTCACAGGAAAAGACACAGGATAGACATGGATACCTTCACTCACTGTTGTTGTGTCCCCCAAATTTACTACTTAGTGCTCTTTTAGCCATTTGGGTCTTCAAACACTTGTCAGGATACCTGCTGTTTTATAAGACTCTTTTGCTATTTAATTGCATTCTCTTAGCTCTAAAAATTGTTTCTAAGTGATGCCTACACTTACATTTCTAGTCATCATCCATTTACATTTTTCACTTTAACATATAAAATTTGGATGCATTCTTAATAGATTATTGCAGGTGTCATATTGTTTCAACTGACATTGTATTGTCTTGTCTAGATATTAGTCATATTTCCTTCTGTAGAACATAACCTCCCATGTTTAAAAAGCTTATCTAATTTTTCCACAATAAGGTTGAGTTTATCTCAAAAAAAAAAATCCCTTGCAGCATTTAGGTTTACAGAAATTATGTTCTGTCAAAATATTTTATAATGGTAGCATTAAATATTGCCCTAAGGAATAATATAGCTAAAAGTTGACTGAGAAATAATATCTTGGTGTTATGCCACATTAGAATAATTTTTTATTTCCTGGAGATAATATTTTATGGCCAGACTGTTGAAAGAGCATCTATATTTGCCCACATAGTAGAATATTTAAATGGGAAAGTTAAGGATTCATGATGCATTACTAAATTATGAATTCGACTGCTACCTCCATACATTCCTACTCATAAAAGCCCCCTTTCCACTTTGGACTAAATGAAGTGGTTAATAGTTTGGGCAGAGTATTTAGCTTCTGAAAATAGCCTGCAGATAAAGGATGACATTGGTGATAAATATAACATACAACTGACAATTTACATACAGTTCTGGTGCCTACAGTAGTACATGATAATTAGCAATCACCCCTGGCAACTCTCTGTATCCTCCCCTCCATCTGTTGCTTCACTTTGGGTTTTAGGCAACTAAAATATTGAGTATTTAGAGTGTTTCTTGGTGCTATGAATTTTAGTTTTAAATATATACATACAGATAAGTGTAAAAGATTATATAATACAATTAATAATATTAGTGACTCAAGGACTCAAGAACTTTTCTGTATCTAGCATTGGTTAGACTACATGTCAGATATTTGAAAAACATCTTCAACCTTCATCTAGATATCTAGCATCACTTTAGATCTTGAAAAAGTGGTAAAATCAACTCTGAGCATTATGAGTGCAATATCATGTAAAAGATTACATAGAATAGCTGAACATAGTCCGTACCAGGGAAATTTCCTCATGATGTTAAGAAAAGAAATATTGTGGGGTTTTTTGGAACACAAGACCAACTATTTAATGATATGAATGTGATGAACTCAGGAAACAAACTTTATAGTATAGTCATTAAAACATGGATGCTAGGAATCAGACTCCCTGGGTTGTAATCCATAATCAGCTATTTATTAGCCATGTAACCTTGATCAAGTTTCTTTACCTCTCTTTGCCTCAATTTTTCTCTTTGTCTCAATTTTTGCATTAGTAAAATGAGCAAAATAATAGTATCTCTAGGGTTGTTATGAGGATTGTTATGCTAATATTCATAAACACTTATAACAATGTCTGCCACAGAGTAAATTATATGTGGTTGTTAAATGGATAAAGAAAAAATAAACACTCTATGCTTATCTCATCTTTGTTCATTTTAATGTTGAAACTATGAACGAAGCTCAAAAATGTGCTTGTGCCTAATTAATCATAGAATTCTTATTGTTCTCATGTTATTCTTTTAAAGATAATCTTATTAAATATCAGTAATATCATGATAGAATGAATTCAGTTGACTTCTATCCACACTTATTATGAATAAAATATGTTTCCATTTGAAAAATAGGGTATCTATTTTCATACTGACCATTGCTTGTTGGAAGTGTTCCAAATAAGACTAATGCCAATTAATATAATAGCTGACGGTGCTTACTAGTCAATGTACCAAAAATTCTTTTTAAAAGCTACAGAAAATCTTGTATTGCATGTGAGTATTTTTAGCTGAACAAGAGAACATAACTAAAACCCTGGAGGTATAGATTAGATAATTAGTCACAGTGTGCTCTTTGCAGATCCCAACAGAAATTAACTAAATCTAAACCACTAATGATGGACAGTATGACCTGAGAGTAAATAGTGGCCCTATTACTGTCTATTTGCTGACGTCTTCCTTTTTTAAAATGTGTTTTTAAAATACATAAATGTTTTCCTGTATCTTGGTCAGAATATCTTTAATTCTAGGATAGAAGATTTTATCCTAATGCTGTTAATTAGCAGTAAAATAATGATGGAGTAGGGACATAAAAGTAGTTACCTCTCGCCTATTTTTGATATAAATTCTAAATAAAAGGCAAGAAATGAAGGAAACTAACTTGTTTCCTGTTTTAAAAATATTAATACCACTAATATTCCTTAATAGTTGAATAATCTGGAATTTGAAAGTTAGAAAATAACACCTCAATCAATGTTGTAGTTACATAGTGTATAATAAATATAAATAAAACACAAACGAAAAGCTATAGTTATCATCAAAATGTGGATATTTTGTTTATGTGAGTGACAACTGGTACTTTGTTCCTATTTTGGTAACTGGCTTGTCAGGCTGCCACTAAATACCTGCAGTCAGACTTTAGTAAACATCTCAGAAAGTAGGAGATTTGAGCAAATTGAGCTTGTCAATAGTTTATTAAGAGTAGCTTCGGGGCGCCTGGGTGGCTCAGTCGGTTGAGCGGCTGACTCCGGCTCAGGTCATGATCTCACAGTCTGTGAGTTCAAGCCCCTCGTCGGGCTCTGTGCTGACAGCTCAGAGCCTGGAGCCTGTTTCGGATTCTGTGTCTCCCTCTCTCTGACCCTCCCCCGTTTATGCTCTGTCTCTCCCTGTCTCAAAAATAAATAAACGTTAAAAAAAAATAAAAATTAAAAAAAAAAAAAAAGTAGCTTCTCTATCAGTTAGCTTTTCCTAGGTCACAAACAACCCCAAAATTCAGGAGCTCAAAACAACAACCATTTATGGGTCAGACTGAGCTGGGTCAGACTGGGTTGATCTTAGGTGGGTTCATCCATCTATCTGCACTCAGCTGGTGGGATAGGTGGGTACTGGCCATCTGGGACAGCCTGGCACTCATGTTTGGGTATTGGTCAACTGATGTCTGGGGACAACAAGGATAACTGCATCATTCTCTCATCATGCAGCAGTTAAATCTAGGCTTCTTCACAAAGCAGTCAAGAGTGAGAAAGTGAGGAAATAACATAGTCCTCTTGATCCTTGGGCTCAGAATCAGTACATCACTTCTGCCAAATTCTATTGGCCGAAGCAAGTTATAAGACCAGCCCAGAATCAAGGAATGGAGGAACAGACTCCACTTCTTAACAAAGAGTAACTGAAAGGAATTATGGTCACATCTGTAATTTACCACAGTCACTGCGGCTGATTTAGAAATAAGTCATGTTTTTTAACTGAGCTGAGGCCTAATCTAAGTACAGGGTGCACGTCATGAGCCCTATAATTGACAAACTGACTTTGTTTTTGGGTTTTGAGGTCTTCTCTGAATACTGTTAGCAAGGAGGTGGAAGCATGAAAAGAGCAGCCAGTCCACTTGGCTTCAGAAAGCCCTGAGATATTTTATCCATCACTCAGCTAACTTATTTGATTGTTGATTCACAAGAAAACATTTCCAGGCTAAAGCTCCTTGATTCCATGTGAGCAAGTCAAATCCCTATTCTTTCTTTACTTTAAACTGGGGGAATGGGAGTAGCCATTGCAGAAGTAAACAAAGTTTTTATTCATTGAAAAAAAACAAAAAAAAAACAAAAACCTTACTGAATTGGCCTCCCAAACTCCAGCATAATAGTGTAGTGTAAAGTTAGTATTTAAGTTACGTGCCTATGATCTCTAGCTGAAAGTATGTATGTATAATCTAAAGGGCTCTAATCATGCCTGTGGAAACATAACAAATGATGCTTATTATTTGTTTTGCTGTCCCAAGCACCAGAATCTTGCCTGAAGCTTACAGTGGAGGTCACCTGAATCTTTCTGAGCCTTCCAACGTGGATTTTTAAATAAAGGTGGCAAAAGGATTCATGGAGAAGAATGCACATGATATACATTAATGTTAGCACAGATAACATGCATATTCGTGTGTAAACACACAGCTGCTATTACATAACTGACCCATTTCTTTCTGTTTTTTTTCTTATTTAAGCCAGATACCTTGCTTGATGTCTCCTCTCATTCTCACTCCCTGTCTGTAATGAATAATCAAGTCATACAGATTCTATTTCCTTTAAGTTTTATTTAGATTACTACACATCTCCCTAAAATACGTTTCATTTCCTCGGATCTGTTGCCTATCCTGTTGCTGAAACAAACTCCCTACAATGTAATTTTTTTATTTCATTCCCCTAAAATTATATCATGACTCTGTGTGGCCTTCAGAATAAAATTCAAACTCACATCTACATAAAAAAGGATTTTAACTTATTCAATTAACTAATTAACCACAAGGTCAAGAACAAAACAATAGGTGCTGTATGTTGCCACATTCCCCAAATGAGGTAATGCACTTTGTAGGCAGAGTTACTAAGAGAGTGGCAAAACCTGATTTGCAACTCTTAACCTATTACCCACTTCCAGGCTGACGTTGTAGAGAAAATTCTGGAGTGCTTTAATATCCACCCTCCTCCTGTGCATGCACGTCCAAACATTGGCTGAAGGAAAGGTAATTTTCCCTCTCTTGATCTAAACCAAGTGTAAGGATCATGTAGAGAAACACTTGGCCCTTGAAATTTGTTAGTCATAGAAAGGGATACCAGAACTTTATCTTAAAATGTCCATGGAGGCTAAGTGTTTGATCACTGTTGGGGTTTCCTCCTTTGCTGCCACTGATGACAACATGTTGAGTTAAGCTACTCTCGAAAACTATTTTTATGTAATTAATGTATGCTTTCTTGTTTATAAATATTTATCTACTCCGCTGTTTACCCGTTAGTCCTTCGGTGCCCTTCCCCCAAATGGATGACATTGTAAAATAAAGGACTTTGAGAATTGGAAAAAAAAAAAAAAATTACTGGTTAGCAGAGTAAAGAGGCCACAACAGAAGCAAATTTCACTGAAAGCAGAAGAAAGGTATGTGTTATATTCTGACTTGTGGGCAAGATGTGTACCACGTGCAGGCTGAAGCCCTTTTTAAATGTCACATAAATGACTGCCTGGTAGGTAGGTTGCTGTGACTTGGGCAGAAGGATGGACCTCTGGATGCCCCAGAGGGGTCTGAAAGAGGGATCATCAGTAGAATGGACTATTTGAGATCAGTATTGCCCACCTCAGAAGCACTTCAGTCAGAGGTCCCCAGCAAGGTCTGTACCTGAGAAACCCAGGAAACTATCCACCAGGGAGTATCTGTATTGGCAAAACGACCACATTCACAGGGCAAGGTCCCTGGAGTCCTACTGTGCCTATCAAAAAGCTCTTTTCCTATTTCTCACATCTCCCTGGTTCTAGTCAGTAACCTATAAAGGGAACAGAGCAGCCCAGGGATGAATTGGGGATAAAGGGAAAACAGCAAGGTGATCCTTGCCCTGGGTAAACATTCCTTGCCCCTGGCGAAGAAACTGGAATTAGTATGTGAAAAATTAAAATGGGAAATAAAGGATGCTTGGAGATCACAAAAAGATAACACAACTTTTCTTTATGCAAATTTCTTTCCCAGAAACTGATTGGAAAGCTTTCTAGAGCACATTTTTATCTGCAGTGTTGAGAAATACATAAAAATCTGATAACCTAACTTTGCAGTATTTGGTTCTTTCTAAAACTAACCTCCTCTTAGCCACAGATGGACTATGTATTTGAAGAGATAACATAAAACTCCTTCATGCTTCTCTCAGAGCAATAAAAATCAAAACCTGGGAAGTTTACTCAATGGTAACACATAAGTGTTTATAAAACACAGTGAATTCTCTGGTTAAAGGAGTTTAGAACCTGGGTAATATTCACTGGTAACCCCTCTGGTAACATTTTAATTATAATGCAGTGCCACTCCCCAGGCAATGAGTCCAATCTATTATAATATGAATAACAATCTATTTACTACAACACATTAAGAAATCCAAATATCTGGAACAGGTCATATCTCATTTGCTATTGCTGATTAAAACAAATAATGGAGTAAGATGACTTTCAGTCTCTGTCTTTCTCTCTCTCTCTTTTTAATCACCACTGCACTTGTGTCCAAGACTGTTTTGGAAATAAAGCTAATACTTTAATCCTTGAATAGATATAATTTTCTAAATTGTATTCATCATTGGAACTTAGTGTGAGAACTGTGTCTTTGAGCATTTTTTTCTAGTGATGATTTAAGAACTCTCCTGTATTGGTACTTTGTGTATTTTGTTGAATATTCCAAGGAGGTAATTTCTACACAGGTCATCATAATGCGCCAAAATACGACCTCTTGAGTTACGGAAAAGTGCAAACCGTCTTAGATAATTTTCTAATCACTTGTATGAATGACTCCTTGTTTCCCCCCTGTTCTTTCTCTGTGAATTACACAAACGGTATTTAAAGGATGGCCTAGAGCATGGAACTAGAGGCTCAGCCCAGGGGTACACAATGGGCAGAGCAGAACCCATCCCAGATGTGTCACCCTTCACCCAGTGTTAGAGGACAAGCTGCCTTTTTGCCACTCTCACATAGCAGTTGTCAGCTTTTGTGTGTGTGCGTGTGAGTTTCAAGGAGATTTCTCAGACTCCTGTTGGTATATCATTAGTTCCACTTTTCATAGAGAACAAAATCTTGAAAAGACAGATTATCTATGCGTATAGAAAATGATTTTCCCTGAAGGGCATTTTCTTTTCCTTTATCCAGTGTATTTTTAAACGTCTCAAGTGATGAGGCTGGCTGTTCAACCAAGTTCAAGAACACACTTTTTTTCAGCCCATTATCTATCATTGTGAATTCAAACCTGCTGTTTCTCTTTGCTGATAATCTATCATCTAACAAGAGCGAGGATGACTTTAAACCACAGGAGCAAAGAGCAGTCATGGACTTGGCTTACAAGGAGATTTATACATAGAACACACACAAAAATACATTCAATTCAGTATTTTCTTCTCAAGTTTTACACAATGCTCCACTCCCTATCCCTTCTAGAGACTTTGATAGTTATGATAGAGAATTACCAAATATTAAAAAGAAGAAGAAAAATGAATGGATGAATCTAAACTGTATATCTAGTCTCTTAAAATTGATTTCCAGAATGTTATTTATAATGAGATATAAATCATTATTTTATGCACATAAATGGAAACCAGAAGGGATGTCCTACTGAAGGACTCTTTATCCTAAATGTCCTTATTCTTCCTTCATTACGCTATCTATGTTCCCAGGATAGCAACATTAATTTGACATGGCTGAATTATGCTACCTACTGTTTCCTGTATAGCACTTTCTGTGCCTGAGGCTAGGTTTCCTGCTTTGGGGATAGGGGGCAGAAAGACATTTCTAACTCTACTCTAGTATGAGAAGCAATTAAGCTACAAGTTGTTTAGCTGTAAGCAGTTACCTTCACAAACCTAATAAATTATTTGATTATATGGAATGCTTAGCACTTTGACCCCTTTTGGTAAATATGCATGAAATTGCAAAACTTGTGTTGTTTTCTTGGTTTTTGTCACTTAATTATTTTAACACTGTCCCTCTTATTCCGTGCTTTGGGATGCACAAATGGCAGATAGGATAGATGCGTATGTTCTCTTATTGCCAAATCAGTTGATTATATTGTCTCTGCTGCTACTACCCTCACGGTTTCAGTTGAAGATTTCACCACTTCTTTTCTGCATACAGGCAAAAGCAGCATTTGCTGTTTTTGTCCCTTTTAATCAATTAAAAACCAACAAACAGGCATAAAACACTTCATGGACACTAATGAACCCAAAATAGTCTGGAATTAATTTCAAATTCACTACTAGTTTCAAAAATTAGCTAACACTGCAAATTGCACTGACCATGATAAGACCCTTAATAACAAGGCCTATTGTGTGAAATGTGCAAGTCAGCAGAAACACAAATGGAAACCTTTCAGCTTCAAACACTTCTAGCAGCATGTAAAACAAAGCAAGATGAAATCTGCATTAAAAAAAAAAAAAAACAGGAAGAAGAAGAAGCTTTAAGCAACTATACCTCACACCAGACCTAAGAACAAATCCCTTCAAAGTACACTTTCTCTTCTGCACACTCAAACCCATAAGAGACATGAGAGCAAAATTCTGTCTTTTTTTCCCCTGGAACCTCAATAATGATGTATCAGGAAGTCATAGTAGGTAATCTAAAGTGCCTATAACAGATAAGTATATAAATTACCTTTATTTTTATTATGAAAATTAATTTTAAAATGTGTAAAATTAAAGAACTTTGCATTATTATTTAATCTAACACAAAGAGAGATGAAATGTTGAATTATTACTTTCCTGGTGAACAATTCTCTAATCGTGCTTTTATCTAAAATTCCTGAGATTCCTTTCTTTTAAAGAAGTACTCTGACAACTAAATCACAAATTTATTTTCATTCTCACTCTCCCTACGTACATTTACTATTTACAAATTTAAGGCAATGTAGACTCGTAGTAATAATTCCACATTATTTTTATTTGTGTTGCTATTTGTTTGCTTTTAAAGCAATACAACTTTGAGTTATAATTTTTGAAATAGTACAAATGGTACAAATAGCATGCTGCATCACAGTGCGTCCTCAAGCATCATACTCTCTGAGTTTAAATGCCAGTGTCGTCATTTGTCAACTTGGGAAGATTGTTAAATCTATTCAACACTTGAATTTACTAGTCATGTAGTAGGGATCACTATCCATTTCACAGAGACACAAATTACAGGGCAATCAATAGGACTGACTCAAAGAATAAAGGAAATATATTTTTCTTCTTCCTCTATAATTATTCTGTTGATGACCAATTTCCACTGAACTCATATCCTCACCCTCTCTAGGCCTCAGAAACAGCACTGTAACTCATGGCCAATCTGTTTCTTCTTCATCAGCTCTCATCATTTTCTGTTTCCAGTCCTCTCATGAGTGAGAGTGTGACTTTCTCTCTTGAAATTCTCTTTCTTGAATACCTTCTCAATGAAGAATTTATGCAGCACTTCCTCCTACCCTTTGAAAAGCACATTCCAAAGTCTTAATGACTTTCCCAACAAAAGAAAACCAGATGTAGCCCCCAAAACTCCAGATGCTATACAACGTCTGACACCACACATAGCTAATCTTATATAAACTGAAGATTCATTTTTTCTCTCCCTTAATTTTTTTCTATAACACATTGTTCTGCTTATGAATGTTATATATACAGTCAATTATCCAAGCTAATGGAGGCAAGCTGTGGGAGAGATAATTAAGAACAGTAGATAATCTACCCTGCTATTAGTGCAGGTGTCAGCAAAGAGTCTGGCCTGAGACATCATTGTAGGGGGTGGGTGGAGGGGAGAAGGGAGGCTTGTAGTCCCAAGATAGTTATAGAGTGGTAGGAAAAAGATACCGAGGAGGGGTGGGGGAACCAGACCTGGTGAGGGAGAAACGTTAAGACAGATGATTACTCATTAATGTGAATGTTGTGAATAATCCAGAGTTTACTGTTATATTTAAATGCCTGCTTAGAATATGATACTAATTTAATCTAAAGTCATATGTTTCAATTATACCATGAACAGTTAATTTTCCCTACCCCCATTGGTTATATTTTAAGGTGACAGCTCCTATCATCAGCCCTAGAAGTCAATATTACAAATGTGCCCTTGTGATCAGTAGAGGAATTGGCATAACCCAACACCAGCACTGGGGCATCATTTAACAAATGTATTCTACTGACTATGGGTCATCACCATTAATTCTGTGCATATAAGTCAAAAAGTATATCCTAAAATTATGACCAATTGGTTTCTAATCAATTTCTTTTCCAGTACTGTTTCAATCAAGTGGTCTTTTAAATGTGTAAGAATATGTGAGCATCTCATTACTAATTCAGTAACTATTAAATGAAGGCCTATTATATGGGTTCCCAACTAATGACGCTTAGGGAGTGGTGAAATTGCATATATTCAAGAAGGCAATGGACTCTTTCCGTGTAGTAAAGGCATAATAAACATTTCAATACTCCACATACAGAATAGAAGCAAAATCATCAACCAATGAAAGCTAAAGAAATATTAAAATCTATGTGGGGAAATAGCAAGAGAAGTCCAGAAATGCTTTATTTGGTGGCTGAAAAAAAGCTGATAGTAGTGGAAATTCCTTGGCAATCTATGAGATTCTGTCATTTTTACCACTGATGGCTTCAAAGGAGAAAAAGAGTAGTTGATGCAGACCTTTCAATGTGTAACCATCTCCCCCATAGCTCTATGCTGTAGTGTCCTTTGGGCAGAAATACTCCAAAGTCTCCACTGGTGTGTTTTTCAATTACTGATACTACCCTGTCCTGATAGCCAGGAAGTGATAAAACAACAAGTAAGAAATCATTTTTCATAATCCTTTGGAGTCCAATTTAGCCTTCAAACCTGCTTCTCTTGCAGTCCTTCATGCTGTGGAAGCTGAGTTTTTAGTGGATTCCACAGGCTCAGACTGGAATCACTTCACATATTTTTCAGCAGATTAGCCTCTAGAGTATTTCTTTCTTACTCTCAAAGTCTAGTAAAACAGTATAGCCTAGAAGCATTCTCACTGAGGAGATATAAATATCAAACAAAATATTAAAACAACCTTGATTTCCGGTATTTCAAACAATGTGTTTTCTTATATTCCTTATAACAAACAAAAAAATCCTATTTTTTTTCCCCAGCTGGTTGGAGAAACTGGAATATTTAGATGAAGCATTCAGTACAGAGAGTTCCACTTGATTTGCCTACCAAGAATGATGAAAACTATGAAATGTCTTGGCTTAAAAGAAAGTTGAATGTCTAAGGAAATTAAACTGCAAGTTGCCATAAAATAATTTCCTCTTTCAAAGAAGACAATGAATAATATATTGAATTATTAAAAATTAATATAAAGAGTCAATTTTAATTGGCTTCAATTTTGAGGTTAATAGGTATTAACTTTCATTTTTATAAAATATGTCCACGTTAATGACTCCAAGATCTATTGTTTGAAAGATTTTCCCGAGGCACATGAAGCTAAGGTTGAAAGCAGTTAAGGGTGCTTGAATTCCTTTACAAGCCTATTATAAGCCAATATTCAATCAAAACGATTATTGCTAGCCATTAAAAAATCTACCAAGTATCAAGGGTAATAACTCTTGCATGTTATTACTGGGAATTCCTACAAAGCAAAAGGCTTTGTATTGCTGTTTGCAAAGACTGCTTAATTTATTTGATGTCCTTGGGAAAAAAAAAAAAAATCTGCTCAACCAGGAAAATAAAAAAAAGAGTAGTTTGTCCCCATTATCTCTGAACAAGAAGTGTCAGGAAGCTTCAGGCTAGAATTAACATGAGATAGGCTATTAGAGTTGTAAGAGCATTTAGCAACCTTCCCTACTGACTTCGGGGTGATAATATATACAGCCCCCTGTAATCTGTCTCCTCTGCTGCTCTTTGCCTCTCTCCTCCTCTCCTTCTTTACTAATATACATGGCTTATTATAAAGCACGGTAAGTAAACAGCTGCATTTTTCTGCTGAAGTGACACCATTAGTTGGAGTTTTACCTTCGGCAAAGTCATATAAAGAATCACTGCTTAAATGTAACCATTTTTAAAAAGCCAAACACAACATTCAAGCATAGAAATTTTCCATGACCCATGCTCTAGAAAGTAAACTGTATCTAGTATTTGCACTAGAAAAGTTTTCACATGTTGCTAATTTTCACAAATAAGGAATGCGAATTTAGTCAAGTTGAAGTTGAAGAAAATAATTGCTTAGAATTAGTATCGAATAATTCATGAAATAAAATGCAGTAGTGTTAACAAGAGTTGAAGAATGTATCTGGATGATTCAGAGTGCCAGTAATTATTAATGTAAATAATAATGTCCCCCTGGAACTGAGTATGGTCCAAAGCACATTTAAACCAAGGCAGCCTTTTCTTTTCTTGAAACATGTAAGACAGAATGTACCAGAAGTGATATTCGAACATTTTTAGTACGTGTATTTCTCCTAGCATTTCTAGCTTAATTTCCCTTAAATTGATATTAATAATTTGGAAATTAAAAATGCAGAGCAAAACAAAAATGACACAAGCGTGTAACTCAAAATTTATTAAAGCTTAGGCAGCAAAATATCTAACGAATAACAAGAATCTATGGACATTTCTTTTAATTCAGTTGTTTTCAACCTTGGCATTATTGACAGAGGTATACAATGCTTCGTTGTAACAAACTGTTCAATGATCATAATCCCTCTTAAGTGGAAGACCTAGTCGAAATTCGGCAATGTTTTATTACAACATTGACATGGAAAAATAAGCTATCATCAAATTCTCACTCGCAAAATTCAATTTGTTTTAAGAAGATAATACACATACTAGCTGAAATAAGACACAGCTGGACTTCACCTATATTTCCTATACACTTCCTGGGAAAATGAAATATTGTTACAAATAGATGAGAAGTTTGGGATCCAAATACCAAATACTAAAATTGATAAATACCACTGTCTTAGTCTGCTTGGGCTGCCATAGCAAAATACCATAGACATGGTGGCTTAAACAACCGAAATGTATTTCTCATAGTTATAGAGGCTGTAAGTCTGAGCGCAGCCTTACAGTTCTGATGAGAGCTCTTTCCCCAGCTTGTGGATGGCTGCTTTCTTGGTGTGTACTTACATGACTTCTTTGTGTG